>NC_090922.1:811033665-811336695 GCF_040938575.1 Ambystoma mexicanum
ATCTTATACTCGTCTCAGACGACTTTTCAATAAACCTGTCCGAGATCAGGAAGGAATAGAAGTCGTGAACTGGAGAGTCAAATGAATATTCTCTTTCCCCAGGATATAAACCCCTCAAAATGTCAATTAAATCAAATGTATCCGCAAAACCTTGAAATTCTTTGCTCATGCCTAAGCTCGTAAACCTGCATGCACAGGACCTATCCACCTTATGATTTCGTACACAATTAAAGTCTCCCCCCAGAATAATACATTCTCTATCCATATCTCACAGACGTGTGCTTAAGACTCTGAAGAAAGGCACTCCCTCAGAACAAGGTGCATATACAGAATCCAAAGTCATCAACATTCCCTGGTATCTCACGTCCACCAAAAACATTCTCCCCTCACCATCCACTGTCACTTTCTCTATAGCCATTCCCAGTCCTTTCCTAATCAGAATACCCGCCCCTCTTGACTTAGATGAATAACAGTTTAGTAATACCTTCTCATACCTTGATTTGTTTAGTAAATTCTCAGGTTTTTCTAGTAAGTGAGTATCCTGTAAAAGGACCACATTGCACTCTCTCTCCAAATCCTTGATAAAATGCTTCTCCTTTTTTTGGGGCAGTTTAAGCCTTTAACATTCCAAGTAGAAAGTGTCAACAATCCCATCTACAAGTATACATTTCTACATGCGTGTAAAACATCATATGTTTGTGCATTATCTTTTTTCCTGCTATGCTGGCTGTAAACACTCAATGGTACATTCAAAGTATATTTGACTCTAATTCTTAAGCCTATTACAGCTTGGGCATTTGCCGATGGTGCAGAATATTCAGAGCATGTTCCTTTTCCCCATACTAGAGACAAACACAAAACAAAGATACAAAAACACACAAACCAATGCATATTTTGAACAAAGTCAGTCCAGAAAACAATTGGCTGTTTAAAAGCAGTAATATATACAATTCATCCTCTCATCAGAACTATACCCTCTGAACCTCATGCCTCTGTTTAGTTAATGTTATTCCTATTTTTACCTTTGTCCACCTTATGTGAACTAGACGACATTCAGCAGTACATTTTTCCCAACAATCCCTAGTAAACCTATCATCCCATCTCCCAGCCATGTGTGAAACATTTCAAATCCTTTACATTCGTCACTACATATCAAGTTATGTAGGCAGTGTTTTATAGCTAAAACAACACTGGCCTGATAAAGAGGAGAAGATGCGGGTCATTCAAGACTATCATAGTCTTACATTAAATTTCATAATTTTCAATGTGCAGATATTAGGAATTATGCACAGTGTATTCCTAGAACCTTTGCCATAAAGCGTTTCGGAGGCTGCCCTGCTATTTAATTATCCCCTATATTGCAATATTATTTTGAAAATATAACCATGAGGGAAATAGTCCTGGCAAAAAAAAAAAAAACAACAACAACACAATGCAAGAGTCATGGCAATCTCTTGGGGCATTTGGTCAAAAGCCAGCCCAGCTCATATCTACAAACTATTACGAGCAACTCACTCGTACTGTCTTCATCGCCGTCATCAGCACCTACCAGGGACTCTGCTGCATTTGCCGGAATATACTTGTTAATTCCTCGCTGCCTCTAACAAGCGGCCGCCGCCTCATTACACGGGAGGATCGCTTCCTGAAGTTAGCCATAACTAGGAAACAGCGTTAAGGTGTTTCCTACTGAGGCGAAATAATGACGCCGGTAGGTACTTTCCTCTTGCTCTCTTCGTATCGCGTCCAAAGTTTCAATCAAACAAAAAAATAAATATAACCGTCAAACTTAACGGTTATCTATGATTTATATTACTAGCCTAATATTGAGAATGAATAAGTCAATAAATAAAAAGAAAGGGAATTAGATAGACAATGGGCCTCATTGGCCCTCATTGCAACACCGGCGCTAAACCATGGCGCTATTAGCACCATGGTTGGTGCCGGTGTTGTAACGGGTCTGCCATGGTTCAATGGGGAATTACCACCCCATTCCAAGGTTGGCGGGGCGGTAATTCCCCATTGAACCATTGCCCTTCCCCATTCCCATTTCCGCCCCATAGGGCTCTATGGGAATGGGGAAGGAGCTAAGTACGGTACAGCAAATTGTGGTACCGTACTTAGCACCAAGGTCCCTTTGCGGGTCCCTACTTTAACGGCTAGTGCAGACCAGCCGTTAAGGTCGGGTCCCACAAAGGGACCTCGTAGTAAGGCGCTAAGTGTTTAACGGCGCCGCAGCCTTTTATGGTGCCGTTAAACACTTAGCGCCAGGGTCGTAATGAGGCCCATTATGACCCCAGCGGTAGCCTTGCTGGTAAAAATGGTGCAGCTTCCGCCGGAGTCATATTTTTTTCTGGCGCCTATCAATGTGGAATTACCAGGGAATTACAGCCCGGCAGTCCCGGTAATTCCCCGAAGCCAGGCGCCGGAAAAATTACTCCCCATTCCCATTCGAGTCCCATAAAACTCAATGGAAATGGGGAGGACGGAAGCACCCGGACCGTTAATAACTGTGCCAGTGCTTCCGTCAATGTCTGCGAGTGGGTGCCGTACAGCCCGCCACGTCAGACCTGGCGGGAAGGATGGCACACGCCCACAGAACTTGGAGTGAGCTGGTCCGGTAACAACAGTGCCAGCACCGTTGTTACCAGACCGGCATACTCATAATGAGGCACAATGTGTATTATCAGAAAAACCATAAGTATGTTATAGAGATGACAAGGTGCTCGCAGACAAACACGTTGTGTAAGCGTTCCAGTATGAAATAAAAGCCACACTATCTCACAGCATTCCTCTGGGTGATAGCTTCCATGGGTTCATTGTCTAGGTCAGTCAAAAAGGCCTCTGCACTACTGTAGCCTGTGAAGGAGTGTACCTGTCCCTCTAGGATGAAACGAAATATTGCTGGGTAGGCAACATAATATTTTAGCTCCTTGCTCCTTGCCTTTTCTTTTGCCATATCAAAAGCTCTCCTCTTCTCCAGCACATCTTTGCTCAGGCCTCCAAAAATCATTATTTTATTTCCTCCCCAGGAGAGATCAGCAGCTTCACGTGATTTCTTCAAGATCATTTGTTTAACAGGGAACCTTAGAAATTTCACAATAAAGTGCCTGGGGCATTGACCAGTGCATGTTTCTGGCCCAATGATGTTTCCATTTCCAGGAATATCTTTGGGTCCAGGTTAAGCAAAGTAATTAGTGTTTTCTCCAGGAAAGCCATGGCGTTGCCCCGCTCCACATTCTCTTGAAATCCAGCAATCCTAATATTGTTTCTTCTGGAAAAGTTCTGCTGCTCTGATAGTTTTAGAGCCATTTTCTCATTTTGAATCTGTAAGTTTCTTATCTGGTCAGCCATCCTCAATGTTTTGTCATCCATTGAAGTAAGGTGTTCCTCCACTGTGTTCACCTTTGTTGTCAGCTCCATGTATCTGTCTTCAGCATTGAAGAGTTAGTCCTGATCGCAGAAACGTCCAATGTCACTTTGGTCAGGAGGTCCAGTAGTTTGTCATCTCTCTTTTCAGTGTCCTCATCACCTTTCTGCCTCATTGCAGGTTGGGACACCTAAGTTGAACATGGGTCAGTCATTGTAGCAGAGAATGTTCATGCAACAGGGCACAGGAGCACAGCTTTCAAGCTGCCATCTCTGGTGTTGGCAGTTCTAGAATCTTAAATAATCTTTTGACCTTCAGGAAAAGACAGAAAACCTTTCGGTTCAGGTACCCATGTACTCTTCTTTCTTTCTCTTTCTCTCCTACTTCTTTATCAGTGGATATAGCACTTGGAGGCCACGGCCACGGGCACTATACACATATGAATAGCATAGCATCTTGTCTTCTGCGATGAATCCCACGGGTTCCTCACTGAACCCCTGCTTAAAGTCTCCTCCCAGGTGGCCACGGAAAGGCAGACACTTCCTGATACTGACCTTGGGGGTGGTGTTCTGTGGGAGGATCACCAGGGCAGAGAAAAGGCTCAGGGGAATGGGAGGAGGCCATGGGGTGAGACACATTATTTGTCTCCTTCTAAGGAAGTCATCTTACAAATGGCCAAAGGATATAATTGCTGGTCGTCAGAATAACCTAGCTGTTCCACATATTGAACATCTAAATATGAGTGAAATCAGCCTGAACTCCTGTGGTAGAAAGTGGAATAAAATCACTTCTCAAACTAACTCAAAAAGGGGAAATGGAAGAAAGTTTGCGAATAATAACTGGCAAAATCTAAAAAGCCTTATCCCTCTTTTCAAACCAGACTGATGAATAATTTGTGTGATAATCTTTTCATGAATGTTGTAGAGAGTGGAGATCAAATCAACAAAGTAGACAAGGTTATAAAACCATACTTTGTTGAATGGGACTTCAAGTCCAGAATTCCCTCAGGACTGGGACGAAGAAGAGGAATGCAGAGGAATACTGCTGTAGGAGCCATCAGCTAATTAATGTAGATGACCTATGCTTGAGGAAGACTGAGGGGCTTAAACATCCCCTCAGATGCAGGCCGTAGAACGACTAAAGCAGCAGAAGCAGCAGCAGGAGAGGAAGAAGCAGTGTGGGCCATGTATGCAGAGGAAAGTGAAGCTGGAGGCAAGAGAAGGAACCTGGACCATTGTAACGCCAGAAGCTGTGGCGGGTCCTGAGAGGGTTATTGCCTCCGTTATTCCTGTTGCAGAGATTGTGCAGCAGGAAGCATGAGAAAAGGACACTTGCCCAGTAAAGTTTCATTGTGAACAGTTCACGCAGCAGGAAGCAGAAGTAGTGAGGGAAGTGTGCCCTTTTTAAAGTCTTCAGGTGGCTGACTGGCGCCTTAGCCTCTCCGGAGCACAGGAAGCTCCAATTTAGAGTTGCGTGGGCAGAGGCGGACCATAGGAGGCTGCTCGACTTGCTGTAAAGAGCCACAACACCTGAGAACACCAATCTGAGGGGGGGCATGTGACTTACACGTGAGTTCACATCTTACAGGTGACTCCGGAGCGCTCCAATGCTATCTATGTGTTCAAAGCAGGCAATTTCACTAGCGTGTGAGTGAAAGAAGCTGTTATGATAGTTTTGAATGCAGAACTCTTCGAAAACCATGAGAGTTATATTTATTGAAACAAAGTGACTATGAAGGCAAGCGTGTGAGTTGGTGGAAGGCCCAAAAACCCAGTTGGGAAGCTTCAATACAAATACAAGCTTACAAGTAATACCTAAGCCAAGAGTAATTAAAAACTCAGCAATACCAACACAACAAATATTGCTCCAGACAGGAGGGGAAGATTGGGATCCCCAAGAGTTATAAAACATGTTGTTCATGCGTTGTGAAACATAAACAATCAGTTGATACAAACATACATTGCCAAACCCAAGACAGGAACAGAGTTAGACCATATCCTGGTTGCTATTTTGGTGTTGGTGAGGGGGGAGAAAGGTGACAGACAATTGTCGTTATCCATTTGAAGAAAACAACATGTGAAACCTGTTCTTATTCCAGGACGAGTTGGAACATACTATTTCAGTGCAAATAATACAGACAATTGTTGTCCTTTACTTGGAGAAGATAAATGTAAATCCAGTTCTAACACCAGAGGGAGTTGGAATATACTATTTATTTTTGTACATTGTTGAAGGAACATAACTTTTGTTATGAAGTTTAAATTCTCAAGAACTGTGTTGGAACTTTGTGGCAAACCAGGATTTCCAGATTTATTTTGAACTGTGGTGCAAAACCTTGCTCAGACCCGTGGAAGGGGAATTCACACATGGTATGAGAAGAGACAGTGATCATATTGTGACTTTGATTATTTTATATATATTGATTGAATTGAATGTCCATACATTCCTTATTGCTTTATGTCATGTACAAGTGTGAGAGACAGATTTCCTTTTTTAGAGTGTTTTCTTTAGTTTATTTCAGGCAGGGAAATCCTCGTCAGGCTAGGGATAGTGAGACATTTATCCAACTTTTTATTTTTTTTTAAAACCTTTATTTTTGGTATTTAACACACCGAACAAATACACACCCACATTAGGGTGGATTATCAACTTTGCGCCATTAACTTAGATCCCCTCCACCCCCCACGTTCCCCCGCCCGCCCCCCCCCCCGCTGCCTCAAGGCAGATATGCTGGTTAGCAACAGTTCGTCCCATTGGGTCCTCGCTCCGGGGATTATTGGCCTGACTTCAGACTGTATCAGGGTGCGTTGCCTGACTCCGAAGTGTCAGTTGAGGAGGTTTCATCTTCATTTATCAGAAAAGTTATCAGCGGGCCCCAGATGTCGGGCGGGCGCGCGTGCTGAGGAAGGAGTTTAATGAAGTCTGCCTCAACATCCTGGTAGTAGAGTAGATCCTTTCTCCAGGTTGTGTAGGATGGCGGGGGGCCGCGGCCCCATGTCAGGGCGACTCTCCTGCGGGCTAGTGTTAGTAGGACTCCGGCCAGTTTCCTCGAAGGAGCTGTTAGCAGCCTGGTCATCCCCAGCAGGGCTGCCGTGCATCTCGGTTGTATTGCTTCTCCCAGGATTGCCGTTGACGTATCTAGCACCCTGTTCCAGAAGGGGGCTACCTCGGGGCATTCCCAAGCCATGTGTATAAAGCTTGCGGCTATGGTTCCGCATCTCTTGCACTCTGACTGGATGTCGGGATGGTGTTTGGTAGCTTTTTCCGGTGTGTAGTATGTTTGGTGAAGGAAATTGAAATGAATACGTTTGAGCCGGGAATTAAGTGCAATTTTCTGAGTCTGATTCAAAATGTAGCTCCAATCTGCTTCTGGTATATTTGTGTTTAGCAAGCACTTTTTCCCATCTGTTTTTCGCCCCAGTGTTGACGGGGGGTGTTCCAGTGGTCAGAGTTTTGTATATTTGCGACACCAACCTGCCGTCTCCTTGCGCTTGAATGACATTGTGCAACAATTGCCATGTAGGTGGTTGACGCGGGAAGTCTGTCAGGTGGGTCTGCAGGGTGTAGCGAGTTCGGAAGTAGAGGAACACATCTAGCGCAGTGTTGCCCCCTTTCTGTTTGGTTTGGTCTGGTGTCATGAAACCTTCTTCTGTGAATAGGTTCCCTAGGGATCTTATGTGCAGTTTATCAACCCACTGGTGAAACACTTTTTCTGATGTCAGAGGGATCCCAGGGATAGATTTGACTGGCAAGAGGGGAGAGTACCTTGTGTGCACCCCCAACTTCTTCGCCACGGTCTTCCAGACCTTGTAAGTTGTGAGCATCATGTTCATCGTGCGAATGGGAACGGGGAGCTGGGCGAAGACCACTGCAGTTAGGAAGTTGGGAGTCGCCAGGGCTCGTTCCACCTGTACATGAGGACGGATTGTTTGCGTTGCATACCAGTGGCTGAGGTATTGCGCCTGGGCTGCCCAAAAATATTTTTCAAGATCGGGGAGGGCCAGGCCGCCGCTGGACACGGGGAGTGTCAGTATCGTATACGCCACTCTAGCTGGTTTGCCAGCCCAGAGTAACTCAAGAACCAAGCTTTTGAGCCTTTTCAAGAAGGTTTGTGGTAGTAACAGCGGTATATTGTTGAAGAGGTACAGCAGTTTTGGCAATACTACCATTTTGACTAATGAGGTTCTGCCCCAGAGTGTCAATGGGAGTGTCTTCCAGCGAGAGACCTTGTCGTGCAGGGATTTGAGCACCTCTTCATAGTTATCCCGGAACACTGCTTGATGGTCTAGTGACAGTTGGATCCCCAGATATCGAACCCCGGCGGTTCTCCACGTGAGTCCGAAGTCGTCCACAAACGGTTTTGTGTCTCGGGTCAGTGGGAAGACAACTGATTTTGAATGATTAATTTTCAATCCGGAGGCCGCCCCAAATTTGATGACTTCCCGCATGACTGGGTTCAGGTTAACCTCTGGGTCTCGTATATATAGGGCCACGTCATCGGCGTATAGGGATACTATGAGCTTGTGTGGGCCAATTATGAGACCCCTCTGTTGACAGAGTTCCCGCAGATTGGAGGCTAGTGGCTCCATTACCAGAGCGAATATTAGTGCCGAAAGAGGACAACCTTGTCTTGTGCCACGCTGTAGGTTTATTAAGGATGATTTTGCCGAGCCCACTATGATATTAGCTTGTGGATTGGTATATAGGAGGGAGACGAGCTTGATGAAGCGAGCCCCCACTCCCATCCTGGTGAGAACCAGGAACATAAACGGCCACTCTACCGAATCAAATGCCTTTTCTGCGTCTAACAGGACTGCGATTGCTTGGTCTGCTGGGTCAAGTGCCTCGACGATTCCAAACATTCTTCGGATGCCGAAGGTCGTATTGCGGCCTGGTATGAGGCCCGCTTGGTCAGCTAGCACCAGGGCAGGCATCAGGGGCATCAATCTATTCGCTAGGATTTTGGCAAGGATTTTGTTGCCCAGATTAAGCAATGAGATCGGGCGGTACGAGGTGCATTCTTCCGGAGGTTTTCCTGATTTGTGTAGTAGAATGACATTGGCTTCGCGGGAGGAGTGAGGAAGGGACCCACGCTCCAATGCTTCTTCATATACAGCTGCCAACAGGGGGGCCAGGGTTTCTGCAAAGGCTTTATAGAATTCACCCGTTAGGCCGTCAGGGCCTGGTGCCTTGGAGGATGGTAGGGTTTTTATAGCTGCTCGGATCTCTTCCTGTGAAATCAGTTCATTCAGAGGTTCGCGTAGTTGGTGCTCGACCCAAAAGAGTTCGGTGTCTTCTAAGTATTTCAACGGGAGGTTTGAGTCTTTCGGGAGCCTGGCGCTGTAGAGATCTTGATAAAAGAGCCTAAATTCTTCTGCTATCTTTTCATCCGTGTGGACTTCCTCTCCTTGCCTGGTTCTGATCTTTTCTATTTGGGACTGCTTTTTGTCGGCTCTGATTAGATTTGCCAGTAGAGCTCCTGGTTTCTGGCCCTCACCGTATTGACGGACTTGGCTGGTGCGGTATAGAAACTTAACCTCACGTTCCGCTGTTGCGTTGAATTTCTGGAGTTCCGTTTTTATGGCTGCTGCTGACTGCGGGTTAGTTTTGTTCGGATTCTGGAACTCGAGTTGCTTCAATTTATTTTCGCTGGTTGTAAGCTCGCTTCTAATAAGTTTGAGAATGCCATTTTTTTTGGCGAGGCAGACTCCTCTGATGAAGCATTTTAAGGATTCCCAGATTGTGCCTGCTGAGGGGACCGACCCCAGGTTGGCCTCCAGGAACACGTTGATCTCCTCTCTTAGCTCTGAAGCAAAGACCTAGTCCCTTAGTGATCCCTGCTTAAAGCGCCAACGCTGTAGCGGTGGAGCGGGGTTGGCAGGTTTGAGCTTAAGAAGGATTGGTGAGTGGTCTGAGAGTGTTCTCGGGTGGATGGAACACCGGCCGCATGATAGGGGGGTGTTTGTTGAGGTGAAGAAGTAGTCAATCCTGGAGCTTGTATTGTGGACTGTCGAGTGAAAGGTGTATTCGCGCTGTTCCCCATTGGAGACCCTCCACGAGTCTTGTAAGTGAAATGCTCTACAAATTTCTTTTATCTGGAGACTGGCCTTGGAGGGTGGATGTTGAGTGGTCGTCGATCTGTCCCTTACAGGATCTAACGCCGTGTTCATGTCTCCGCCCCAGACGATTGTTGCCGGGTTGAGCGCCGAGAGCTGTGTTAGCACCCAGCCAAAGTTGTCGGGCCATCTATATTCGGTGCATACGAATTAACAAATGTCACTTTCTGACCTGCGATAATGCCGCTCACCAATAGTGCTCTGCCTTCATCTTCTTTTGCCGTGTGTAGTAGCCGGAAGCTGAGCCGCCTGTGTATAGGGATAGCGACTCCTCTCGAGTATGTGGAGTAAGATGAAAAGTATCTGTGGCAGCCCCAGCTTCTGGCCCACTGGTGGTCCTTCCCATGTGCAAAATGAGTCTCTTGAATCAATGCTACGTCCACTTCGTGGCGCCTTAGGTATTGCAGAATTTTTCTGGATTTAGCCGGAATGTTGCCGCCTCTTATATTCCATGTTAGAACATTGAATGGGGCGACTTAGATTTTATATCGAGCCGTGTTTCTGGATTCATGGGTTGCGGAGGACTGGAGGTATTTGCGCTTTCGTTGGGGTCCCTGCTTCCGGGCTGTGGGCCTCGGTGTGGCGACGGGTTCGGCAGCGGGTAGGTAGCGATCCGGTGGCGCTTAACTTTCCCCTTGGCATTGAGGGGCTTGAACAACGGGCTAACCACAACAGGCCCGAGACGTAACTCTCCCCTGGGCGGCCAACCTCAAACTGGCCCGCCGGGAGTTTCTGCATTACCCAACCCAAAACCAAATAGGCCCATGGAGTCACCATGCCGAGGCGTTAAATCACACCTCGAATGTATCGACTCAACGTAGGCAAACAGTAACTGAACAGTAGCTGTGCTGGGGGCACCTGGGGCCTCCCAAGTGGCCATGCCCCGACTCCCAAGTGGCCATGCCCCGACTCGTACTGCTGTAAATGAACTGGTTTACTCTGCGCTGCTGTGCCGCATTTTGTGCGTAGCTTTGAAGTGCCTTTTAAGGAGGATTCCTGGGGTTCCTGTCTCTTTGAGGTCTAGGGCGAGCCTGGTTCTGATCTGGGAGACCTAGGCGATCGAGGAACAGATTTGCTTCGTCCGGGGTTTGGAAGAACTGGGCCCTCCCTCCGTGCTGGATTCTCAAGCGTGCTGGATAGAGCATTGAATACGGCAGTTGGTTGTTACGGAGTCTCTGTTTGACACTAGCAAATGTTTTCCTTTGTAGCTCTACTGCTGGGGAAAAGTCGGGATAGAGGTGGATTGTGTCCCCGTCGTAGCATTACTCGCCATTTTCCCTGGCGAGGCGGAGCAGGGCGTCGCGATCCCTGTAATTCAACACCCTCGCAATTATTGGCCTGGGTGGAGCGCCTGGTGCTGGTCTCGTCGCGGGAATCCTGTGGGCTCTCTCAATAATAAATAGTTGGGACAAGGCCTCCCGGCCAAATAGATTGGAGCATAGAGATTCCACAAAGTCTTCCATTTTCTCCTGCTTTTGCTGTTCTCTCACTCCGACTATCCGCAGGTTGTTCCGCCTCGATCGACCCTCTAGGTCCTCACACTTGGCAGTGGTTAGTTTCATCTGTGTTTCCAGCTGAGAGACTCTGTTGGTTAGGGTTGCCGAGCTATCGTCGAGATCCGACACCCTTTGCTCCATCTCGTTCATGCGTTCGGCATGGGAGTCCATGCGATGTTGTAGGAGATCGACCTTGGACGCTAGGCCGTCCATTTTGTTATTCAAACTGCCGATGCCAGCTTTCAGGTCCAGAAGGATTTCTTTTATTTCAAAGGGGTTCTCCTCGATTGCTTCCTGTTGGGGGCAAACAGACGAAGAAGCTTGGTCTTCTTGGGGGGGTAGAGCCCTAGGGGTCGTGCCACTTTCAAAGTTCAGCTTCCTCTGTGATTTATCGTAATTCCCCATCACGGCTGCGGGATCGAAGCAGCTTAAATTTGGGATGCGGGTACCTCAAGGGCTCCGAGCGACAATCCTTGACTTGCGGGGACTGTTGTGGAAGTTTAGCTGGGGGAGCGGGTCCCCACCCCTCGGGGCAGGTCCTGGGGAGAGTCGCAGTTTCTCCACCCCTCCTTACCTCCCGGCAGCCCTGGGACGCCACCAACTGTATTCGATTTGCACTGGGCTCACACTTCCAGTGCTTCTCTTGATCGGGCACCGATCGCCGGACGGGCTCGGTGGAGGAGGCCGGGCTCAGATGTCCTCGTGTCTCTGCTGCTCCCTCTGGTTCTTCACCGCCTTCTTCAGCGGGGGGGGTGAGGTTACGCTCCACGGCCCACGGCTGGGAAGCCGGCTGCCGGAGCCGATGGGGCGGACGATGAGGCAGTCCAGTCCACCGACTGTTGTCTCCACTGCACGTGGGGGAGAGAGGAAGGTCAGGCTCACCCGATGGTTCGTCACCGGCCGGGGTGGGGGCCCGCTGCTGCTCTTCTCCCTCTCTCTGGGCAAACTCTCCGTAAACGGCGCGGGAGGTGCTCGATGTAGTTAAACTGGCCGGCCCTGGGAGCGTGGAGTCGAGTGGGCCGGCCCTGCGTAGTTCGGCGGTCGGGCCGCTTGGGCCGATTTTCGGGCAGGGAGCGCCGATTTTTCTCCAGATTTCGTGAGAGTGTTGTTAAGGAGGCAGGCGCTTCAGGAACAGGGGTTCCGGGGCACAGCAGAGCCAGGAACCGCAGGATCAGGCAGGATTGATGCGGGGCTACACGGGAGCTGAGACTTAGGCGGCCATCTTGGATGGCCCTCTAGCGCCCTCTTCCAACTTTTTATTTAATAAAATGGCTAACTTTGAAAACTATTTACTAAGATGTTTGCCTCACACTTATGACCCCTCACGATCCCCTTCCACACAAACCATCCAACACATTCACCAGACCACCCAACCGGGGACACATCGCTTCACTGGCACACGGTCCACACACTCCTCAACAACAGACAGGAAACACTTGGATCTGAAACCCAGTGACCTAGTGCCAAGCTACCTCCATGAACATGATTGACAACATGCATGAACAAGTACACATGTGAACAAGCACACATAAGGAATACATAAGGATACATGTGGCTTCACATTCAACATCCCCTTCCTTAAAGTGGACAAAAGGAAAAATCAATCCCTGAAGAATTGCCCCACAGACCAAGCGAGGACCTTATCTCCACCTACACACTTTCACTTTACATGTAAGGAGAACATGTACCCATGTGGAGAGAGCACATGCCTTCTAAAGCTGGCACAAGGACAAGATGGGCACCCACATTGTCCTTATTGAGAGAGGTATCCACTAACATACAATTGGCCAGCTGCATACCGGAAACCAACCTCAGTGAATACTCCAAGGTCGGCCTCACCTAGAAGCCATTCTAAGGCAAGTGTGCAGGCCTGCAAAACAACAGACACCCAAGAACAGTTCAACTGAGCCTGTGATTAGATCAAAACTGGCACAAACTAATTCCAAAATAAACTAGGACATGCCCAATCAAAATGTATCCCACTGCAAAATGCCACCCCCCACACTACTCTCACAACCCCAAGCCCCCAAGTCACATATGGGAAGGGAATTCTGTTGTCATTGCCCTGTGATGAGAGCAAGCATTGAGCCAAACTTACCCCACATGGTAAAAGGGAAGTATGGCATGTAGAGAGCTGTAGTCCCAAAAGTACATATACAAAGTACAGCATGTAAAGAGTGCAAAACAGCACATCTGAATATCAACCCAGAACAGAATGAGCTAACATCTGGGAACGCCATACAGATTGTCTATGGCAATGTCGACGTTTACCCCGAAATTCACACTTCTGACACCACATGTCACAGATGGCCCAGAATCACGAGAGTCTGTGACACAGTCCAAGAGTTTTTATTGATAATGTTTTGGGCCCTACATCCATCTCTCCCTCACATCCCCCTTGGGACTTTCTCCCTAACCCAGGCATCCGCAACCCTATTTAGTTCTACCGAACATTAACCCATACCCTCTAATAGCTACCTTCAGCTAGAGGCTTCTCCCTAAATGCTAGCTATCTAAACTCCCTCAAGCACTTCCTAACTGTCCCTACTCTAACCAGTTGTTAGTGTTCTAATGGGAATTTAGGATAGCACCTGGCACTGACTCAGGATGCTTACTCACCCCCATGCCCACCTCTCCTCTACTACTGTCTCACATGTCTCACTCAACCCACCACTCTTCTGTCTCTCCGATGGTTCACTCCTCCTAGCTCTCCCCTCTACCCTTTGATGGTATGTCTCTTCCCACACCACTCAACTACTCCTCCTCCCCACCCCACTCCCTTCCTCTACACTATTTGTACTCTCCTACCACTACTACTCCCACCTTACTTCCCTTCTTCCCATTATTACTTCCCCTCTTCCCATTATTACTTCCCCTCCTCCCATTATTACTTCCCCTCCACCCACTATTACTTTCCCTCATCTAACTACAACACTCCTCCACCTACTACTCCTCTCCCTCTGAACCATTACTACTCTCCTCCCAAACCATTACTCGCACACCATCCTTTCACTCAGTATCATCCACTTCACAAACACACCTTACACTAATTTATATTCACTCACCACACAAACATTCACACTCACACTACAGAACCACCTTAATTCCCAAGCCAGTACCTCACCTTCTCCACAAAACCACTCCAGACATCCGCACCCTCCTTCCTCCTGCTGGTCTCTTAGTGTGTGGACCTTCCCCTATTTTATGATGATCAAAAGTGTTTACTTTAGTTTTAAATCAGCTCCTATCTTCTGGCTGGTTGCCATGACTGTTATGGTGATTCGACCATTTGAAGAGTCAGGAACATAGAGGAAACACTCTATAAACAAAATAGGTTAATATATCTGTGCCTTAGAAATAGAGCCCAAGAAAAATCTCCCTAACAAAACCAGTCCTTCATTAAGAACAGCAGACCTTCTAGATCTGGCAATTTGCCAAGTATCAGCCTTTGTTACATAGATCGGCTCCAGATGCCCTCAACAGGCTTTCAAATGTAACACATTCCATGAGGTATTCACTATCCCTGGACTGATAGGACACGTGTTTGAATGTGTTCACTCCCTTTTCACTTTGCAGGCTCGGTAATCCAGAATGAATTATGGAACTCATCACGTCGACTTGTCACTTTTGGAACTCAGATCCCATACTTTTAATCAAGGTCACAATTATTGTATTTTCTCGGGGCTGTAACGTCTTTCTTAGTAGATATAGTAGGCCATCTGCCCTTTCCATCAGTTGCTGACACCAATAGCATTTAATGTTCCTGATTCGCATTATGAATGTTAAAATCATCAGACAACTAGAACAAACTAGACCAGTGATAGTTACTCGAACAAACATTTGTTAGAGCTCATTGGAAAATGGCATCTACTCCTTTGCTTATTCAGCCTGCTGTGTCCTGCTATACACTGTGATATCTTTATGGAATGGGCGTTCGTGTGGACACTTACACAAGTTAACTTTATTTGATGCATGTAGAAATTCTCTTGTGGAAGTCCTCTCACAGGAATCCAAAGTATTCAGGGACAACTATACCTGCTTCCTCCTTTCCAAGACCGTTGTAGGATATCAAAATGTATTTACTTTCTCTCAGTCTCTAGACTAATGAAACCTGAAGCATCCTCTCTGCTCTGTGGGTAGTGGTAATGTGTTACTGTTTGTCAGTTTAAGATCTTTACAGAAGACCTCATTACAAGTTCGTCAGAATTACAGCCATTTCCACCCCAGTAGCAGATATACTGTAACAGAACTGGATCTTCCAAATTCCAAGGTGTGTTTGTTGTCCCATTTTGTACTCCATTGGGAATTGGAGGAATTACAGCTGGCGGTAATTCAGCCAGCAGTAACTCCTCTGCGTTATTGAGATTAATGTATTAATTTATTGGATTTATATAGTGCTTTCACCAAAACGCTGAGCAGTGTAAGTAACGGTACAATAAAAATGATCATGATTTACAACAATCATTGAGATAAAAGTAGGTAGGTTTTGAGAGAAGAGTGAAAGGATGAAAGAGAAGAAGAGGAGTGGACCGAGAGGGGAAAATCATTCCAAACTCATAAGGGAGAAAGAGCTAAAACGGGAGGCTGCACACAGAGGTTTTGGTGTTTGGGGAAGAAAAAGCGATTGATATCATCAATAACAGGTAGGAGAATAGAAAGAAACCAAAGAGGTTGAGTAAGTGAGAGCCAGACCTTGTGTGCATTTAAAAACCGTGCAAAGGAAATGGAACAGGAGACAAGTTTTAAAAGATAACCAGGCCATAAAGCGTAATGCATTGCAAATAGCGGCACAGGGAGGGAGTAAGAATAAGTTTTGAATGGAAGAATTGTAGATCGAGCACAGGGGAGCAAGATGGTAAGCGAGGAGACCAATAAGCACAGCTGAGCAATAGTAAAGTCTAGAAAGGACAAGAGACGATATTAGCAGTTAAGTAGCACGGAATAATAATTTATTTGTGTGACCTAGCGTCAACAAGTGAAACTTTACACACATACCAAAAGATAAAACAAGCAAGAAAACACACATTCAAATTAATTCATAAAACAGTATAAAAAATATTTAAAAAACCAAGCAGAAAAAAGATGAAAAGAAAAGGTCAGATATATAATTCCTAAAATGCCATTATATTAAAATAATCTCACAGAATCCATACGTATACTTTTTACAAAATGTATCATCGTTATAACCAGTTTGTCAGTTGGCTCTAGAAGAAAATTCCACCATAGCATTTCCCATGTAAGCAAGGGTCTAGATTTAAAATACAAATCAAACATTTTTCTCCTCTAGCTACCGAGTACAGGGCATTCAATGGTTATATGCTTTATAGTTTCAATGAACTTCTTACATATGCGGCACGACCGCTGTTCCTTCTGCAAACTGTTCCTTCTGCAAACTGTTCCTTGCACCTAAGACATCGTTAGTAGGCAGTAGATTGAGCTTTACACGTAGCCAAAATTCCTGTGAATGTTTGGATGGATATTTTCCCATACATTTCTGTATTTGTTAAAATGGTTTAATATCCCAATAAAAATGAGAAGAGATTTTATACGTCTCGAGACAGCGTCTATTTTCAATCCGAGCATTTTCGAATACTATCTTCTTTGCCCTGGAAGGTCTAAACTCCAAGTCCTCCAACGATATGCCATTAGCTTCCAGAGTAGATAGGACACCCATCAACCATGTCAACCACGAATTCAGGGGGCTACAATCGCCCGCATTAAAAAGAGCATTAAGGTGCACATACAAAGAGAAGGCTGGAGGAAACAGAATACTTTTCACTAATAAGATTTTACGCCAAGTAACAAGTGCCTCAAGTAGAACAAGACCCAGAATGTGACATAGGGCTGCCATTGGAGTGCCTAAGGGAAGTGCCAATAGTCGTTTCCAGATGAACAACTCTAGTTTTGACCAGAGTACCCCATTTATTCGCACCTCCGCCCTGTAAATCAATTTAGGAACCAGAATTTGGTTATACATTTTCAACACTGGTAGAAGGGAGACGTGCCCGTATTTCCTATCTAATACTTGCAGTTTGGTCACTGCCGCAATTGCTTCTAGTTTAAGAGCCTGATTTGCTAAACCCAAAAGCCTCTTAGCTCGTAACACAGCACCAAGATATTTAAATTCGTGAGACCTCCTCCATTCTGGAGTCATTTATGTACCAAACAAAATGAGGCCTGCCCACAGGACTCCTGTGCCAATTCATGATGTGGATCTTTGACTTGGGCACATTTATATCCAAGCCTAGGTCCCCAAAGTAATCAGCAACAGTAGTTTTTAAAGACCTTTGGAGACCAATTGGGGTGCAGTCCATCTGGACAAGTTCATCTGCATATAAAACATATTGCAGCTTCAGAGAACCCAGTCTAGTGGCATTGGCCACAATGCGTGCCAATGCAGCCCCAATACCCAAGATGTAAAGATTCAATAAAAATGGTGCCAACACATATCCCTGCCAATAACCCTGCTCGACCAGAATCCAACCTAATGAGCCACACTGATCCAACTTGACTTTTAGTCCAATATCAGTATGGAGCAGTGCCAAGATTTTAACCAAAGGTTCAGGACAGTCCCAATCCCTCAACATCGCCCACAACCTAGAGTGATCAATGCAATCGAAAGCCTTTGTAATATCCAGGAAGGCCAGATGTAAAGTACATTTATTCCGTGCTGCTTGGTTAGACAAAAGTTTGATCAACAAACAGTTCAAAGATGTACCTATTCCCTTGCGGAAGTCTGCCTGATTAATATCAAATCTACCAGACTCCAAAGCCCATCGTTCAAGAGCATGCAGTATGAAGCGGGAGAATATCTTATAGGAGGCCTCAAGGAGGGAGATAAGATGGTAGTTTGCAGGTTCAGACCTGTAGCTGGAAGGAGGTTTGAACATGGACTCCTTTAGTAATTTCCCAAAACAAGAGGAGTCTTTGTTACTAAGTGCAGACAACATGAGTTCAGCATCCCTTTGAAACAGCACATGTCTATATAACCCCTCACCCAATTTCTATAAACTAGTTTTAATCTTCTGCTGGTGGGGATTCCTGCATCACCCAGCGACCAAGCCTTCCTAATATCTTCGTTGAGGCGTTCATCTTTTGCTGTTCACCTGTGCCCTGCTGCAATCTGTTCACTCTTAGTACTGTGCTGAAGGAGGAGGAGCTTCTACTTGAAAGACTCCATTCAGACGTGGAGTGTCCGCGAAGCCGTTCGTTGAGGTGTTCGTCTTTTGTTGTCTTTGGCTGCGATGGCGGCACGGTTCCTAGAAAGCTTCTAGCCTCCCTCACACAGTACGAAAAGGTACGTCGGTGTGTTTGAAACAACTAACTTATTTGTTCTATCTGAACGCGCCAACCAATTAGCCAGCTCTCTCGTGCCGGTGACTGCAGGGTTCTTATTCCCCTTGAGCCGCGCATGTGGGTCATTGAATGCAGAGACTCTTTTCTTGTCATGGGGTGACTGCAGAGTTGTACTCTCGTTTCAACTCTTTGAACCCAGAAGAGATCAAGACACATGGCCTTCTGTACCTCAGAAACCAACTCCAGATTCATTTTTTGGACATAAGTCAATTTATAGGCGCTCAACCAAGTTCCCACCATAAAGCTGCTGGCCCCATTTGACTAGCGCACTGCAGGGCACCACAAGGCGATGTAATGAGGCCGAGATTCCCGCAGCTCTTAGACACAATCTAGGAGTTTCAAACATAACTGCACAGTTTATACCTGGTGACTGTGTGGAGAAGCCACAGCCTAAGGTCAGAGGCAAGCTGGGTACAAAAACTAATGCTGGGGCTCTGAAAGCAGCTACTCCACCTCCGATGTCTCCAATAGCAGAACAATGTATTATGGACTACTTTCTAAAGCTATTTGGCACGAGCACAGAGGTGAAATCCATCTTGCCCTTCAGGAAAATTGCAACCATAGACTGAACTCAGATGAACGTATTAAACGATCTAAGTATAATCGAATATGCAGACTCTGTTGTCCATACAAAAGCTTCTGAAACATCTGTGAGTGTAATTCAACAAACTTGCGACGGTTCTCGAGTCGGCTCCCCCACTGAACTGACAGATTTCATATCCCAAGAAAATCAGAGAGAGCAACCGATTATTTTTGTCTCCCGACTACTCAGCCCAATCAAGTGAAGGCATAATTCATTATACTCTTAGCCCTCAATATGGTCTTAAGTTCATTTGTAAAAACTATATGACAATATTTGGGAAGAGGTGATGGTCCACACTATAATGTTATCTTCTATAAACACCAAGGCCGAAGATCTAGAGGTCTGTGTAGGTCATATAGCATCTTCTGGAACTGTCCCTGTTGTGTGTGAAATTGGTAGAAGTAAACAAACATCTGTATCTGATGACCCTATTGTGATAGATGAATCTGTAATTGAAGTGGCTTCACCACCAACTTCTATCCCCCCACCTGGGAAAGCATCCAAGGGGGTTGGGATGGATTCTGAAAATGCCATACACAATAAATGTACACAGCAAACAGTGGCGGTAGTCCATACTCGAAGAGCAGACGTCCTTCAAAACAAGAGCAGCTGAGGCAAAAAAAAAAGAAAATTGCTAAAAAAAAAAAACGTAATACATCAGCCCTAAAATGGCTGCGCAACCTCTCTATAGTTGAATCATTAAAAAAGCCTCAGAAGAAGACTGAAGGTTCCCAATGTCTACTGACTCCAGTACTGGAAGAAAGTGGCGCGGAACTTCAGTGTGCTATGTCTTTAGGTCTACTAACCCTTGTTATACCTGAGTTGTTTGCAGACTGCCATTATCCAACTCCACCTGTTCCATCTGTATTAAAGGCTGTGAAGTCCCTGTACATTCTAAGGTACCCACTTAAGCAGATTTGAATATTATGACAGTTGAAAAAGTGGACCTTAGAATGCAGACTATGGCTATGTTTCAAAGACCTCACCATACCTAAAGTTTGCCAGTGCCAAGCACCAATTCCAACGTCCGCTGTTGAACAACCTGTCTTGTTCTTTGGAAAGACGCTCCTGCACACAGTGGTTGCTAACCTGAGTCACTGTAGGTGTGATGCTGGGCAAAAGCGAGATGCATCGAATGTGATTTCTAACTGTGATGATGTTGCACAACCTATTGGGGTTAGGCTCTTGTTGGACGCTGTTATTGCTCCTAGTAATACTAGCCAGGTGTCAACACATCCCAGATTCAACAATACACATACCAATTTCTTGCTGGTTCCAGATATTAGTTCCACCAAACAAACTTATAATACAAATCTGGGAGGCCTACTTGATAAGCTGTATATCCCGAGAGAGTGTCGCTCCGGGGTTTGTCAAACTTCACTGAACCCAATACAGCCCTGCATAACTCCCTTTGTTACCATTAACAATTGTCACACCCACGAAGAGAATTACAGTAAAATTTGGAATGCAGGGGAGAGTCTATTCTTATAATACTCTCAGTCAGGGGCAAAGTGAAGTACATAGTTCTAATCTCGGGGCTTCCAACTCCACCAGCCTGCTGCCAACTATGCTCGGATCTATGGCGAAAGGTCAGTACAGTAGAAACACGCTCCCTCATGAAGACAATAATGTCCTAGTTATTTCTAGCCTTCTAGGAGATAGTTTCCCTGTATGGTTAAACCGCACTAATAACCTGTTAATCTTAGCAGCAATTCCCAAACTAACTGCTCTCTCCTCAGCTGTTATCGAGAGAGTTGCATTTCCTGATAAACGTAACATGACACAAGCTTTATTTTATGTCTGCTCTAAACTGGTGATCGATTTGATTTTGTCTGAAAGAATCCTTTTAAACAATATTGCTTTTTTGATTGCTAGATGGGAGGAGGGCCAGTACAGTCTGCACACTCCGTGGTCAAAGGACAACTCTCATGCTAATGACATGCTAATTATTGAAATGGCTGGAATAGTGTAAACCACCAAGATAGAATTCCAGACACCAGATTACAGAGATTAGAGAGGCCCGATAATTTTAGCTTTCGGTTGAGTCTGTGAATCTGAACCCTCAACTGATGGATTTGATGTGGGAGGATTACAACTACTCTCCTGGAACTCTAGAGGCCATGCTCATCTGCTGACAATTAATGAAACTGTAGATATTCTGAGAAGTTTTAATTGCCTGATGATTCAGTAAACCTGGATGATATCCATTCCCTATTTAGATAGTTACCATGTTTTCTCTCAACCTGCAAAACCTAGTTGTGGAGGTAGGCCGTCTGGTGGTCTTGTTATCGCCCTCCAAAGTAAACTCAACACCATTGGATAATTATCAAGTTCTTTTGATTAGCGTCTATGGGCACGAAGGGGTGGGTGAGTTGGAGGAATTGCTACACATTATTGTTGAGCTGGGATCCAAGTGGACAACTAGAGCTGGCCCCCGATATGTCCTCCTAACTGATGATTTTAATGTTAATTGTGTACCAACGCTCCTAGAAGATATCATGTGGAAGAATGATTCTGACTGCGCTATGGCCTTTTTGAATTTGCAACTAATTAACAGATCGGGGGGTCAGAAGGTGATAGATAGACCTGGTTTCGAGGTGATAGTTAATCTACATTAGATTATATTTATACATGTTACATGCCTTATTCAAAAAGGATTTAGGTATGTTCTGGGATTTAATTAATGGTCAAGATTTACCGGTTTGTACCTCCCAGTTAAATGCGGTTTCTGAGTTAGGTTGGGTGACATTCTCCTCAAACCTATACAACTCTGGTAAAGCTAAGCCCTATACCCCCCACCAATCGATTAGATAAAGAGACGTGGCAAGAACCCCACATTAAGATCGAAGCCAAGATGGTGCTTGACCTAATAACTCAATGTAAATCATCACGAGCAGTGGTTCCAAATGGCCTTACCAATAATACTCTTAAAAAAGACCCAAATATTTGGTCAAATACCTTGGCCATTTTGTTTGAAAGTGTCGTGGTTACTAAAACCTTCCCTAAATCATGGCAAACAGCATATTTTGTCCCTATCTTTAAGAAAGGCGTGAGATCAGAACCAACAAACTACATACCCATCTCATTGTTAGATGTTGATAGCAAGATTTATGCATCCATAATACTCCACCATCTTGAATTATGGGCCTCCACATCCAATAGGCTATCTTAATTTCAGTCAGGCTTCCTTATGGCCTACTCTACAAACTTAAATGGTCTTGCTTTGAGATATATGCAGGAATCAACCTCATCCACTCCTGATGACCGTACCTATGTTGCATCGGTTGGCATGTCATCTGCGTTCGATCGAATAGACTGGTCCATATTATGGGGAAAATTGGAAGGTTGGGGTGTCCAAATGGCCTGCTGAAACTCATAATAGGGCTCCATGAAAACTATAGCATTCAGGTCAGATTAAATAGAGAGGGGCTATGTAGTGCTGTATTCCAACTCTGTCTGGTCTTAGCCGGGTTGTATCCTTGCAGCCTGTCTATTTAACCTAAATCTATCTGACGTAAATGACTATCTGAGCCCGGCGGCTCTGGTGTCCCCAAAGGAAGGTGCTCTGAAGGTGTATTGGCTTGCTTATGCTGATGACTTTTTACTCTTTGATAAATCCAGCATAGGCTTAAAATGATTACTTGCTGCATTTTCAGTGTACGCAAGTGATAATGGTCTTGTGATCAACCCAAAGAAAATAAAAATTCTAGCCCTCTCAAAAAGCAAGCAAAGGAGGATTCAGATGTGGTCTTGAGAGAATAATGTAATTAGATCTGCACCTAGTATGATATATCTTGGCTTTCCCGTATTGGCGTCACCAGGCTATTACAAAAATTAGACAAACTCTCCTCCAGAACTCTGTTTTCCTGCTCACCAAACTTTTAGTAATAAACCGAAAATTCAGACTTTTTTCCATCATCCCTGCACTCAAATTCTATGAGGGGAAAAGTAATTCCAAAAATTATTTATGGACAAGAATCATTTTTTCATGTAGTCCCTAAAAGGTTGGCCTTGACGGAGGCTAACATTTGGGGGAGAGTTCTGGGTGTTCTGAATGCTGTTCCCCTTGTTGCTATACGATTTGAGCTCAGTCTTATATCTATCCTAGCTCGCGTAGAGTGGAAGCTGATATCTCTATACAGGAAATTACTTCTTCCAGTTAATGGCTCTCTATATGAGGATCTGAATAAGTGTATGTATTTTAATCCTTGTGGGAAAGCTACAAACTATATTTGTCTGATCTGTGTGTCTTTAGGGTCACGATATTGGGTAGATTCAACAACTCCAGACAGGGGGCAGGGGGCCTGAAGAACCAATCTCCTCCTAACTTCTAGAGTATAGAAAAGTGGGATTTTTTCCTCTAAGGCTGAAGATTTTAAGTGAGCTGGGATAAAGGTGGTGGTTGAAGGCTGTAATGCCGACAAGGCAACTGGGAGAAATAAAGATGAGGCTACCTTTACCTCACTCTCAAGACCCCCAACAATAGCAAGTGTCGCCTTCAAGGGGGGCAGTATTTACTTGATCAGTGGCTTCAATTACAACACCCTCGAAACCAGCTGAGAAGGTAGAGATCAAAATCAGGTTCAAGGGTTCAGTGATGGCAACTTTGTTTTTAGGTTTTAAAAATGACGTTATTAAGGGGTTACGACTATTAGCAGAGCCAGCAAGCATCTTTTGTTTATCACCATTCCCATTCTTGCGAATAGATGCAGATTTTAAATCATGGATATTTTTAGAGATGATTGTATAAGTGCTAGATAACCCTGAAGCATTGCAGTATTCAGAGTAGACTTCTGTTTGTGCTTTGATCGAATGCAAGAATTTCAGGGAACTTTTTTGTGTTGAGCAAGTGGTGTGTTCGCTTTTTTAACATTATTGGTCTTTTTTAAGGGGCAGGACAAAGACTGATATGTTTTAGATATTTCTCATCTATGAAAGATAGTGAGCTAAAGACTCTGGGTAAGTCTCTCACAAACATGACTAATGTCCGGCAGAGGTACTCGCAGGACCCCCCTTTGTTTTTTGTATATTTATGTAACTTTGGGTCACACCCTAAATTACTAGGGTAATCCAGACGTGGACCCCTTGCTCACTATTCTTAGAGAGGCACAGCTCCACCCTACTGATGAGGTCCAACCAGACCGAAACACGTGTCTAGGGTTGCTGTTGGTACTCTTGTTCAAAGGAGAATTGCTTAGCATTTCCGTGCTGGACTGCCTTAGGGCAGGACACAGACTGATATGTTTTAGATATTTCTCCTCTGTGAAAGATTGTGAGCTAAAGACTCTGGTTAAGTCTCTTGTAACCGGGACTAATGTCCGGCAGAGGGACTCCAAGGTCCCCCCTTGTTTTTTGGATGGATAGATTGGCACAAACTGGCCTCATTACCAGAGAAAGATGAACTTCAGCTGATCCTCAACGCCTCAGGGCCACCTCCTTCCTCGGTGCCCACAGGAACACAGAACACACAGCTCACACTGCACGCGCCGCGAGGAAAGGAGGTTTTAAACATTTCCTCCTTCCGCCTGGCTGCCCCCTGGCAATGGAAATAGAGGATGGACTCTGTAGAAATTCGCCGGCACCAGTAAAGCAGAGACAGAGTATCAGAGTCTCAGGGACACACAACGCACACCGCAGGGTCTGAGGTTTTAAACACTTCCTCCTTCCTCCTGGCAGCCTCCTGGCAATGGAAATAGAGGATGGACTCTAGAAATTCGCCGGCACCAGTAAAGGAGAGACAGAGTCTTGGGAACACACAGCAAACACTGCATGCTCCGTGAGGAGAGGAGGTTTTAAACACTTCCTCCTTCCTCCTGGCAATGGAAAATGTAGAAAATTTCCAGGACCGGTAAAGCAGAGACAGAGTATCAGAGTCTCACGAACCCACAGCGCACGCCGTCCTCTCCTTGCTATTATCATTCAATGATTATAGCAAGTGGAACTTACGAATATTGAAGAACTGAAAGTGAGAAACACGACCTATGTTGGAAATGTGAGAAGACAAAGACAGTGAGGAATCAAAGGTAATTCCAAGATTACGGGCAGTGGGAGACAAGAAGATGGAGGAAGGAGGAAAAGATAAGAACGATGGGAGTAGGAGAAGGGATAGACAACTGAGGGAAAAATAAGATTTCTGCTTTTGACAGATTGATGTGGAGATAGTGAGACTGCATCCATGCTTGTATAGCCTGCAGACATGCAGAGATATTGTTGTGGATAGTGCCGGTGACGGAAGAGAAAGAGAGGAAGAGCTGGGTATCATCGGCATAGAAATGGCATGAGAGGCCAAAGGGTTAAATGATATCTGCTGGTGGAGCAGTGTAAAGGGAGAAGAGACCCAAGGACCAAGCCTTGGGGAATGCCATAGTGAGTTGGAGCCAGGGAAGAGGTGTTACCAACCGAAGAGATAGAGAAAGTGGGAGAAGAGAAATAAGAACAAAGCCAAGTTAGAACAGAGCCAGAGATCTCAAATAAAGAAAGAGAGGAAAGAAGAAGAGGGTGCTCCACAGTGTCAAAAGCAGCAGATAGATTGAGGAGAATAAGAAAAGAGGAGAATTTAGAGTGCGTGACAGATAGCAGAGCCGTCTCTGTAGAGTGGAGGCTGAAACCTGGATTGAAGAGGGGAAAGTAGAGAGTTGTGATCTAACTTGGGATCTGAGAATAGACCATCTGTTCCAGAATTTTAAACAGGTAAGGAAGAAGAGAAATAGGTTGGTAGTTATCAGGTGAATAGACGTCAAGAGCAGAGTGCTTGAGGACAGAGAGGATAACTACATGCCTGAAAGAGGAAGGAAAGACTGCCGTAATGAGAGAGTGGTTAAACAGAACAGTGAGGTATGGAAGGAGAATGGGGTAAACTGTGGTAAAAATAGTGGACGGAATGGGATCAGTAGGAGAAGCAGAAGGGGGAGCTCTGCTGATGACATTTGCTGTATCTGAGTCTGGGAGTAGGGAAAAAGAGGAGAGAGTGGCAGAAACGGTAGGAGGGGCTGGGATGGGCAAGGAAAGGGGCTGAAAAAATCAATCAAGAGAAGCACAGAGAGAAAAACATATATTACTACTACCAGCAAACTCGGGCTGGTGGCCAACGTTTATTAAAAGGGAAAGCCTGTGTTACAAACCCACTGACAATTCTGCTGAAATGTTCCCTGCTTTCCTCATTCTGTGACAAAGTCCCCTGTGTGCAGTGGTTGAAGTGCATGAAAAGAAGTAGTGGAACTATGCTCCTTGATGGCCTGCTGCCACTCCCCACAAACCCCATCGTCACACCCCCTCCCACGTGCAATCCAAACCCCCAAACAAACACACCTGCTGTTTAAGGGAATGATTCGTGGTTGGCTCTAGGTGTGAAAACAGCCTGCGCTGAGCTCTTTCTTTGTCCAAGATTGGTGAAGTAGTTCTCATGTTGGGGAGCTGTTGGGATTTAGCAGCACCCCAATTTGTTAAGTAGAAGAAGGAAGGTTTTCTCCTGGTTATCTTGTCAGCTGACAAATAAGGCACACAACTGCCTTCAAGTGTACTCAATGCATACCAACCAAATGTGAAAAACCAACTAAGCACTAGCACAAATAAAGACGAAACCTGTATCACATCAACACTTATGTTAGAACTATTACTTTCAACTAATGAAGCAAGATAACCAGGAGATAACCTTCCTTCTTCTGTTTAAGGGAATGCTTCGTGTACTGCACCAAAGTGCAAGTTTCAACTTCTTCCTTAACGTTTATTTTAAAACGACATCATTCTGGAATGGTTTCTTTGAAAATAAAAGTATGGGAATAGTAAAATAAAATAAAAAAGTAGATGATCCCCGTTCCTGCCCACTTCGGACCCTTCAAACTGAATGTTGGGACAGAAAGTGGAGTGAGGTAGATCACAGAGACACTTTCGGGGTCGCTTAGCGGGGGCCAGTCACAGTGCCTTAGTGCAAGCCTGTCCTGGGAGCCTGGACCTCGCCAATACATCTGTCCATCATGGCAGTTTAATTCTAAAACCCCTATAACTGCCCAAAATTCCCAGGAAACCCTGCAGAGTAATGAGAAGGCACCCACTCCGTAATTGAGAATTGAGAGAGCCTGTCCTCCTTTCCAAGCAGACCTCCAGGCTCCACCTCCAGTACACAGAAAGCTGCATCTCTCTGCCTTTCCCTTTAGGGGAAACTATTTCCCTTCACCAGGCACTGCTGCGTGCAGGCCACATTGCTAAAACTTTGTTGGGGGAAAGGGAAAGGGAAGTTATTTTATCTCTTCGAAAAGAGATTTGATGAATCGGGCAACACCACAGAAATATTGTTTCAATCTCACGGCTGCCCGGCCAGCGACAGGGAGACCCAATTTACAAAGCACTGTTTGTCGGCAGAGAAATCCCCTACTGACCATGCAATGTTACCAGTTCCCCAAGCACACAGATCATTAAATGAACTGAAAAATGTAGAAAGTTTATCCTATCTGTTTCCAGGATGGGATTCAAACGCTGGGAAAAAAGATGCTGGCTGCACAATACGGGCAGCTTCAGGGAGTGTTACAGTAATCGTAAAATCCCCAAAAGCTGGTCAGACTAAATATAGTCTTGGCCCAACACAAATAACCAAAACTCAGATAAGCCAGCCAATGCCATCCCTCAATAAATCCCAAAACCCATGTAGACACTTAGTAAAAAGCACAGAGGGAGGAGGGAATGGTCTATAACAGCAACCTAGACTCTGAAGTAAAGACCTGGGGAGAGGCCAGACCAGGACATTTATGGAAGGCCAGTCAAGCCCTAGGTAGGCCAAGATAATGGGGTAGGTTATAAACCAGGGAAGCATTTTTTAGTGTTAGCTCACAGACTAACTGGGAGAGAACGATAGGCTCTAGAATCAATAAGAAGTGTCCCTTTTTCCTCTCTCCAGGCTTACCCATACCCCATCTTTGAGGAGACCTAGAGAGTGGGGTGGGACATCACATACTTGGTTAGTCATGGGGTACGAATCCTGGAAAGCCTGCATTTATGCTTTCCGGAGTAGAAATGACATACAAAATGGCATTATGGGGGACGTAGCATTATGGGGGACATCAACAGAAACGTGCCGTGTTAGATGGTCATGACTTCCCACATCCACTGAATTTCAAGGGTTTTGTTGCGTTAAATTTGATCAACTTAACTACATTTTAACTAAAGTTTTGGTCAGTGAATTTCAAGGGTTTTGTTATACCATCTTTTTTTATGGGCCATTAGCTCTAGGCCACGACAAGACCACTAGGTTTTGTTTGGGCACACTAGCCATGGCCTTCAGCCGTGGCCCCATGACATGTTGTCCACTAGGTGCCGTGTCCACTGTACATGTTCCCCCAATATCTTTCAGACCCACTAGGTGGCAACAGCCAACCATACATGTCTTTTGGGCCCACAAGCCAGGGCCGATCTTTTAAAACACTACCTTTCTTTCCTGCTCACTAGCCATGGCCTTCATCCATGACTATTGGCCCCGGCTTTGGCCGTGGCCCCTTTACATGTTGCCCAACAGCTTTCTTCCAGTCCAACAAGCCATGGCCTTTGGCCATGCCGAGTGCCCAGAGCCTTTGGCCGTGGCCACAGTCCACATATTGCTACAATAGGCTTGCTAAATGGGCCAACTAGCCATGGCCTTTGGCCATTAGTAGTAGCCCAGTTTCGGCCGTGGCACACCACTAGGTTTCTTTTGGGCACACTAGCCATGGTCTTTTGCCGTGGCCCCTTGACATGTCGCCCACTAGGTTTTGTTGGGGCCCACTAGCTATGGCCTTCAGCCGTGGCAACTTTCCATATTGCCCCATATGGTTCCTTAAAGTAACCCCATAGCCATAGCCTTTGGCCACACCCATTACCACCTACCTCACTGTACCTGTAAAATTCCCCCTTTTAATGTCTTAATCTCATTTTATTAACTCTCGTTGTTTTAAAAAACTTTTTCCCCATAACTGCGGTTATCAATATACCACAGATAGCTGCAGTTATCCGTAAACACTAACAAATAATTGCAGTTATCAGTCAAAATATGCAAAATCCCAAACTCTTCCCTGCCCTCCCAGGCACTCACCACGAGCCCCCCCCTCAATGTGCCATGCTCCCCCCACTCCTCTTACGTTCCTTTTCCCTCCCTACTCCTCTCCCATTCCCCAACACTCATCCGTTTTGTCTAACAGACTTTCATTACCAATCTAGTTTTCTATCATAACCGCAGTTATCCCGCCGGATAACTCCGGTTATGCAAACATGTTTGAGCTATGAACCTGGTACCCAGCCCCTCCCCCAACTCCCCAATTTCACATGGTGTCCTCTTTCCCCCTCCCCACCTCTAGTCTGATGCCATTTTATCTGTTATCCTCTCCGAATGCCATTTTTCCACTTTTGGTTTTCAAATATTTCAAGAATGTTTGCAAACATCTCTCACTTCGAACCAAAAAGGCAGCTTTTCCATTTCTGAAAAGCCACTCTGCTGCAAAGCACCATGGGAGATATAGCTGTAATTTTGGGAGAAGGGGTCACCTCCTTCTCCGTCAAATATTTTAACAACTTCTAGACAGATTAACCCCAGAAGCCCCCGGGAAATCGATTCAAAGCTTTGTACCCAAGTTGTTTCGTACCTGATCCTATTCCATCCAGTGGTTTTGTCTGCGGAAGCAACATATGGACTTTTTCTCTACTGGAAAATGAATGGAGACTTGGCCAAAATAGAGCTTTTTATCTTTCTTAATACATTTTTTATTTTTTAACAGATTTTTCCCAACATTTGCAATCTTGCGGGGCCTGAGACAAACATTTTATTGCCAGAAGTTTAGCAAAATCCATCATGCAAGTCAAAGGTTAATAGCAATTCCTTTTTCAGGTTTCCTACATATCTCGATACTCAACCTAACTATAGTGCAGCAATCGCTGTACTATGCGTATATATATATATTTATATATATATATATGTATATATATATGTATATATATATATACATATACATGTATATATATATATATATATATATAAATATATATATATATATATATACATACATATATATATATATATACATATATTTATATATGTATATATGTGTCGCATACATTACTTACTGTAGTCGTATTTCTGATGCGTGTATCTGCTTAGATTCACATGCTATATATAGGCTAACATCTAGTGGTAGTCGTAGAGTATTGCATGACTTGTTTTCGAAATTTGAAAAGGGACGTCGACTGGGCATGTTTGTAATGCTATCCCTTGTGTCACGTGTACTGTACCAGTGGTCCTCCATGCGTTAAAAGCCCTCAGATTGTTTTGTTTCTGACATAGTACCATGCAGTGTTTTCGTGAGTACAAGAAAGTCAAAGTAGAAAAGAAAGACATGTATGCACCTTCAAATCATGCAATTCTAAGCAGATACAAGCATCAGAAATACGATTACGGTAATTCATGTATGGCTTCTGAGGCTTGTGAATCTGCTTAGAATCACATGCTTTGCATAGATTAGCAAGCAGTAGCTGGGGAAGGAAGTGGGTTGTTTGAAGGTACAGTGGCACATAGATGCTTAATACCACTTGACCCACCTGTGAATCTGTTTTAGAGTGTGTATATAAGCTGTAGTGTTGTGTAATTGTGTGAATGGAACGCCAAGTAGCTGCATTGCAAATTGCATCTAATGGAACATTTGCAATGAAAATTAGAGTAGCCACTGTGCCTCGAATAGAGTGAGCTCTCAGTGTGAAAGGTAAGGATTTGTTAGATAGTGAGCAGCAAACTTGGATGCATTTGCCTATCCATTTTGAGATTGCAGACTTAGAAACATGATCTCCTTCTCTACCAGCTGCTAAGGAAACAAAGAGCTGATCTGTTTTCCATAGTGGTTTAGTCTGGAAATTCAATGAATTGGTTAACATTGAACTTAGAGATGACTTTAGGTGAAAAATGAGGATGGGTTCTGAGAACCACCATGTCTTTGTGAATAGTAATGAAGGGATCTTGTACTGAGAGGGCTTGTAGCTCACTGACCCTTCTTATTAACATGATTGCCACAAGAAAAGGAATAGTTTAAGACTATCTGTGTGCATTGGTTCAAATGATGGACCCATGTGTTTTGTGAGCAAACCATTTAGGTCCCACCCAGGACGTAGATTTGAAATTGAAGAGTATAACCTTTTAACTCCTTCCAAGAAAGCTTTCATTACTGGAACTTTCCAGCATGAAATTTGCTTTGCGATGTAGTATAAGCAGTGTGTGCTGCTAACTGCACTTTGAGGGAATTAAAGACTAACCTGAGTATAAAAGTTAAAGCAGATAGTGTACTTTTGTCAATTGGATTGATGTTGTGTGATTTTCACCATATGACAAATCGTTTCCATTTGTTAAAATAGCAGTGTCTTGTACTGGATTTTCGTGCCTCTTTTAGGATGTCCATGTACCTTTGTGGAAGGTTAAAATGTCCAAACTCTTCACCTCAGGAGCCAGGCTGCGAAGTTCAGAGTTTGAGGGTATGGATGGAATGTTATCCCTTTGTGTTGGGATAGCATGTTCTATGGGCATGGAAGTTTGATTGGTTTGCACATCAACAGTTTGAGTAGGTGTGGAAACAATGGTCTTCAAGCCAACACTGGAGTTATCAGTATTAGAGTGACTTCTTCCTGGTGCATTTTGCAGACTATCTTGTTGAGGAGAGGCGTTGGTGGAAAAGCAGAAGTACATTTCCCTGACCAGCTCATCCACAGGGCGTTCCCCTTGGACTTTGGTTGGGGAAACCTGGATGCGAAGTCTGGGCATTGTGCGTTTTGCCGTGTTGCAAATAGATCTAGATGTGATTGCACTCATTGGGCAAAAACATTGTGCAAAATATCTGTGTGAATTTGCAACTCGTGTTCTGTGGGAAGCTGCAGATTTCTCTTTAAAATGTCTGCTAGTTGTGTTCCCCTGGAACGTGTTGCGACAATAGGAAAATGTTGTGTTTGAGAGACCTTTTCCAAATCTTTTGTGCCAACCTGGACAGACTTAGAGAGTGTGTCCCGCCCTGTTTGTTAAGATAAAGCAGTGGTACTGTCTGTGAGGACAGGACTGTTTGTTCTGCTAAGTGATGTTGAAAGGCTTGTAAAGCTTTGAGAACTGATAGCAAATCTAGTAGATTGATGTGATGTTTTGCTGTTGATTGTGTCCACATGCTGTGTGCAGTGTGATGAAGGTAATGTGCTCCTCACCATGAGAATGAGGCGTCTGTTGTGAGAGTGGCCTGCACTGGTTGGTTGCTAAAGGGTTTCCCTTTTAATATATTTTCTTGGCACTGCCAGAGTAGAGCATGTACTAAGGGCTGTGAAAGGACCACTAGATTTTCCCACTGACCACTTGCCTGAGACCATTGTTTCGCTAGCCACTCTTTCACCGGACGCATGCACAGATGTGGGTGCAGGACCTGATATTTGCAAGAAGCCATCATCCCGAGCAGGCGCATTGCTTTGCGCGTGGCTATGTGACGGCCGGCCACATGTTCTGGACTCTTTCGTTTGAGGAAAAACTAACCCCTCTTGCGTTTTTATTAGTGCTCCCAGGAATTGTTTTATTTGACAGGAGATGAGACTTGATTTCTTCTCGTTGTTTGATAACCCCAATTTGAACAATAGACTGATACTTGCTTGAGCGTTCTTTTGACACATTTGTGGTGTTTCTCGTTTTATGAGCCAGTCATCTAGATAAGGGTACACTGGGATGGAATGCCTTTGCAGGTGTGCTGCTACCACTGCTAGGACTTCTGTGAACACCCTTGGCGCTGATGAAATGCCAAAGGAGAGCACTTTGAACTGATAGTGGGTATTTCCTAATTGGAAGCGCAAGTACTTTTGTTACACTGGTAGCATTGAAATATGAAAGTATGCATCTTTCATGTCCAATGTTACCATGTAATCCCCCTGTTTTAAAAGGGGAATTACTTCTTGCAGTGTTATCATTAGAAAATTTTCACATTTGCGCTGGCTGGACACAGGTCTAACACAGGGTGCATATTTAAATCTTTTTTTGGTACTAGGAAATACACTGAATAGATACTGTTGTTTACCTGTAGAGCTAGAAATAACTCTATTGTGCCATTTTGAAGGAGAGACTTGATTTCTTCCTACAGGAGTCTCTGATGCTCTGGAGCAATCTTCCTGTGTCTTGGTGGATGAGGTTGGAGTTTCTATAGAAACTCGATTGAGTAACCCTTTGCTATTGTAGATAACACCCACTGATCCATTGTGATTCCCTCCCATGCATGGGTGAATTAACAAACGCGGCCTCCTACTAAAGAGGCATGGGAGGGAACTTGGACAGGAATGTTATTGCTTAGAGGCTGAGGCACCTCTAGCAGTGGCAGTTAGGCTGTATTTGGCCAGCGATTTTAAGCTGCAATTCACTTGTCAGCGAAGTCATTAAAGCCATTTACTACCAACTTAAACTACTGAGATCCATGTTGCCCCTTATTGCAGAATCAGTCTGCCTCGCGGTTGTGGGTACTATGGTCAATTCCTTCAGACTGGACTACTGCAATGTCCTTTTATTGGGCAGTCCAGCTGGTCAGTTCCATCACCTTCAGGTCACCCAGAACGCTGCTGTTAGACTTATTTACAGTCTCTCCAGATCTGGTTCAGTTTCCTTATAGCGCCAGAATCTTCACTGGTTGCCTGTTCCACCGATGATCTTATTTAAGATCATCTGCTGGATTTTTAAATGCATTCCTGGCATTGCCCTTAGCTACCTTCCTCCAAGATCTCCTTCCATCGTCCAACACACTCTTCTAGCCACTGATCAAAATGGTCGAAACGCTCCCCTTTACCGCTTCGTGCATCATGATGTTTTTCAATCAGCGGCTTTGGAATTAGTTGCTTGTAGATCTGCGGAATACAGACTCCCTAGTCCTATTCTAGAAGAAGTTTAAAACCCATTTGTTTCAATGACCTCTACCGTATATATTATTTCTATACTCACATGTTCTCTTTTAACATCTGTGCCTAAATGCAGTTTCTGCCTGGTTCCTAATGGATCTGCGCACAACAAATGCAGAAATCAAAATCAAATTATGTACACAGGTTTAACCTGAACTATAGTGTGGCAAGGTTTCTTACTGGTTACGCTATATATATATGACCTGCTCATATTGTCGAAGGGGAAGTGAGGCGCAGTTGTTGGACAAGGTTGACAACAACCAGGGTTAGTACCAGTGATTCTGATCAGGCCATCAGACTTATTCTCACATATGGTTCCTGCTGCTAATAGGATTCAAGATGTGACTTTTAAGCATTGGCATGTGATTCGGACTGATATGGATCTTTGCGGGATCCTTCCAGCCCGTCCATGGGCCTCATTCTAAGTTTGCTGGTCCGGAAACAAGGGTGCCTGTAAGCTTACCGGCGCCTTTGTTTCCGGATCGGCAAAGTCTGAGTCTGCCTGCCGTGGCTGCTGTGCCCGACAGGTCTGACCCTGCTGGGAGCAGCAGCCATGGTAGGCAGACTGGCCTAGGCAGATGGGAGCACCATTATCATTGCTAACAGTGCCAGCGCTTCCATGTCCCCACTCCCATACAGTCCAATAGGCCTCTATGGGAATGGGGACCTACAATTTGCCGGCACCTGACTTCCCGAGGCGGCGGACTCATAACGAGCCGGTGGCACTGAGAAGTCAGGCACCGGTAAAATATTACGGGTCCGGCAGCAACCTGCCGCTAGCACCGGCAGGGTTACCGCTGGACCGGTAATGAGGCTGCATGTCTTTTTTTTTTGCAGCGCAGAATCCCAGAAAGATAAAACTAGTGTGCAGTTTTCTTGCTTCCCTCAAACCATCCACCTGGTTAGCGCAAAATCCATTTGGTTTCGCCAAATGTACCAGATGTAAGGTGGGTGGCGATGCAATATCCATGTCTACTTTTGAACATCTGGTAATAACAACCACGTACTCAGTTCGCAGTAACCTAAATTGCAATACGGATTTTGTTGCTTATGTGCTTATTTGTTCCTGTTCAAAAGGGTACGTTGGCAGCACTAATACATTGAAACTCAGGATTTTGCAACATGTCCAGGCAATTAAGAACAATGATTTTCATATCCTATAGCCAAACATTTTCGAATTGTTTTCAATTTTTTGGAGTTGCGCACACTAAGAAGCATCCCCGTGGAGGGGACAGGACTTTAAAACTCAGACAGCTGGAGACCAAATTGATCATTGACTTTCAAACTAAATTCCCATCAGGACACAATATGGATAAGGAACTTTACACTTTCATTAGTGTTTAGAAATGTCAGGATTGGTTCTATTGTATCTGATTGTTATTTAATTTGGTTTCTGTTCTTGCAGTCAAATCTATTGTTCAACACATCATAGACAAGCATGCTGGATTTACAGCATTAGGTAATCTATGTTCCCCACTGGGGTATGAATTTTGAAATGATGTTTGTAAGTAGTCGGTGGGAGGGGAGGAAATGATTTTGTATTTCTATTTTCTTTGGTGATATACTGTGTACATTCTTTGGAGTGTTTCTGGTTTTCCAATCGGTAAGTAAAGGTCTTGCTAACGGTCTTATGGCCATATTTTGTTTTACCATATTAAGAACTATGCAAGTCCTTCAGGTTTGCTTATTGCACTTGGCACTTTATTGCTGCTAGTGTACTTTATCTACAGGCATCTATTGCTGTTTTCTGTATTTGGTTGACATATGCACCAAGCACTTTATGTAATCTGTACTTGAATGATGCATGATGCACTTTATTTCTGCCCGTTGTTTACATCCAGGCTTTTCGTGGTGTTAGGTTTACATATGCATTGAGCACTTTATACAGTATGTACTTGAATGCACCATGCACTTCATATTTGTTTATTGTTTACATCTAGACTGTTAGTCATTTGCTTCTTCTTCCCTGCACATGTGCACTATGCACTTTAAAGTCGCCCTCTGTTTACACTGATAGACTTTTATTCATCGAGGGTACTCGGTTTACTTATGCACCAAGCACTTTATGGCATAGCATATTAACCGTGTGCTTTTTTATTTGCTATTTTAAACATGGGGCATTGTAAGTGTATGTATACCTGCATTATGCATCTTATTGCAGCATACTGGATATTTCGGGACTGTATTCTAACCGGGGATGTGGCATGTTAGTGGGCTACAAATATAAATGAAATTATATATTTATTGTGCACGGAATGCATGAGTAGCTTTTGCATATTGATGCATTTATTTTCATCGCAATACAGCCTAGAACTACAAAGCCTATGAACATCTGATGGGTGACCAATTTAAATATGTCTGCCTTGCAAGACCTGTTATTTACTGAGGTGAAGACCGTAAAGTTACACTTGAGCATTTTAACTCACTTTGGTGATGGTGTGCTTTTAGTCGGAATAAAATATATCTACATCAGACTTAAGCGTGTCTGTGTTTTGCTCCCGGGCATTCAGTGCGACCCTCTGCCCGTTTGGTGTCAGTTTCTGGCTTTTATGAATATGTTTGATGTGAACAAGCAACTAGCTAGCTGCGAAACGCGTCATGCAGCCGTGCCTGACAGCCTGGGCATGAGCATTTTAACAAGAAGGATTTGTATTATGATAATGTGGCTGAGGATGTGAGAATTGACTTATTATTTCGGCCCATTGGAGTGCAACCCAAATGTTTCCTGTGTTCTTTTACACAGATTATTGAAGAATATATACATGTTATTGTATTTGGTTTACAAAAAATGTATAACACATTTTAAACCATTACAATCTAAAAAAACAGATACCAATAAAAAAAACTACACATTTTCTATAACACCTAAAACATACAGCAGATCCTTCACAAAACAAGAAAAAACAATATAAAAACACCAACAACAGAAACATAAAAGAAACAGGACAAACGAGTGAACTACTCATGATGGTACACAACATCAATGCACAAAACCATCTGTAACATGCAGAGCCCTGTCAGCAGAATTCACAGTGCTTTAAAAACCTCACCCGAGACAAAATCATAGGGACTGAGGCACCTTTCCACATAGATATCCATAACTTTTTAACATCTACTCTTTCCAGATTACGTACACATTTATCAAAGGATGTGATTCTGACATTTAGAAGGCCAGGACACTCAAGAGGTGTTTTAAATTATCTATGTTTCCACACTTGGTGCAAAAACGACACTTTGACAACTCTGGATTGCCTTTATCCATGACACTAAGTATTTAATTTGTTTTGAAAACATTGAGTCGAAATCGCCTAAACTCATTTCAACACCCAGTGTCAGGAAAACTGTATACATATGTTTCCGCCAGTCCTGCTTTTTTTGGAATGACCGTCACTGGCCCATAGAGCCAGTGGTTCCCCAAACAGTCCCCTGTCCTGATCCATTCAATCCAATGGATCTTTAACTTCACCATATTTGGGGTTACCAACAATGTCTCTATGGATATATCATTTTCATCTAGCACGTTATGACAGTATATCAGGAACTCTCCCAATGGATGATACCCCCCATGAGTGCACACGGTACCCAGAACAGCGTACATCAAGACTTCCTTAGAGAAAAACAGTTTACTAAATAGCATCAACTGGCGCCAAACAGCTCTACTCTTTTGGGACTGAAGGCCAAGTTCCTAGCTTAGCGTCGCTAGAGGTAAACATTTAGGCAGCCAATACAAAGTATGCCTCTATATCGGGGCTTTGATGCTGTCTAATTCATCCAACTCAAAGCTTGATAGCACCTCTATGCCATAAAGCAATTCGGGAGCCACCTCACCATTATAGAACTTGATAACTGGATTTCAAAAACATTTTCCAAATGTGTTGTTGATGTACAGCATTTGAGCAGTGAGTTTCTTTGCTTTAGCTTTCATTTGTTCTAGGAGGGTTTTTGTTCACTGGTTGAGCCATTACTGGGAACCCTAAATACACCAGGGTCTCTACCACCTCCAGCCATGCATTATTAATAGACCAGGCAAAGCTTTGTTTCGACTTTTTACTAGTAAAGCATATGATCTTTGATTTATGTGGGTTTACTTAGAGACTATTGTTATTCATGAAGGTCATGAATGCCATCAGCATTTACTGCAGGCCAATCAGGGTATTGTCAAACAGAAAAAATAATCTGCATAGTTGAGCCATTTTATTCCCAAATACCCAATACTGGGTGCTATGAAAGATGCTGTGTCGGGGGAGGCCCCGATATAAGCAACGTACAGGTTAAAGAGACAGGAAGCCAATACGCATCCCTGTCTCAAGCCCAAGAGTGTATCTATTTTTTGGGCCAAATGGCCATAGGTATCTAGTCTATCCTGAATCGTTGTATCCTTATGAAGATAGATTAAGATACTCAAAAGGCCATAATCTATGCCCCAACAATCTAATTTCTCCCATAGTGTGTTCCTGTTAACCATATCATAGGCCATGGACAGATCTAACAATGCCATGCATGTTGTAGAGGCGTGTTTAGACCATGCTGATTTCTGTATACCGGACAAAATAAGACCATTACAGTCCGTCCCTATTCCCCTTCTGAAGCCTTTCTGGTTTGGTTTCAATATTATTATGTGATCTATCCAGGGTTCACGATTTTTTAATAATAACCTACCAAAAATCTTACTGTTCACATTAAGCAATGCTATGGGCCTATAATAAGATGGCACTTATCGATTGCCCTTTTTATAAATGGAGATTGTATAATTGCATTCTTACATGTTAAAGGAGCGTTCCCACTTGTTTTTATATTGTAAAACAGTGTGAAAAGCCCACTGGCCCACAGTGGGTGGTCCTGTTTAAAGAGGTTGTTCGACAGCTGCTTAGGACTACCAGCCCTGGATCCGTATGCATTCCTCACAGCACTTTCATTATCCTCCACAGAGAAATGTTGTACCCATGTTAAATTATTTACTTGCACATTGGGGCATTTAAGGCCCTATGAGGACTGTAGAATTGTGAAAAATGGGTCACCCATGTATCTTCTAGAATGGGTATAGTCTGACCATGTTCCCGTGTCATCTCCAGACTATTTACAAGAACCCACAAATGTGCATTTTGTTTGCATAGTAGTGTGGATAACATGGCTTCTCCATCCTTTTGAAAATGTTGATGTCTGTGATTTAGCTTCCAGTTTTTATGTCTTTATTTCTCTAACCTGGTCAATCTGAGGCGTTCCTCTATATTCTCATATTGAACTTTAATGAGACGAAGTGACCGGCGACTACATTCCAACTAGAATACCCCTACACGAATCCATCAATTCCACACAGTAGAATCCAGCATCTATACAACATTTGAGTTGGCCCACTCCTGAACAAAGCTCTATAAAGCCTTATTCTGAACTAATTTGGTCTTGGTGTGCTTCCTGATCCTGGGTGTCCACCAGGGGACAATAAATATAATGAGATATCATGTCAGGTCACTGTCCCAGGACCTGGTGTAAGCATACTCTAGCATACTCTAGCATACTCTAGCAAATATAAACATACTCCAAAGATGATTGTCTTGTTTGTTCACAATGCTGTGAGATATGTGTTTCCCCTGTGAGACTTCAAGACCCGGTGGCATTATAAAGTGTTCATCAAACAGGGGTCCAAACTCAATAGTAGATTTGCCTCAACAGAGTTAATAGTCTTTTCCTGAAGTCACCAAACTACCCACCATTCTTACAGTAGGGCTGAGTGAACTATACTGATCTTCAAAACAGTGCAACACACATGAGTGGTTCCTTTGAGTCTATTATTGTATTAAATGGGCTTCATTATAAGTATTGCGGAATGGGTTAACGGGTGCCGCTAATGGTGGCGGACCCGTTAACCCCATTGCGCAATATTACGAGGTTCCCTCGCGGGACCTGATGTGGAGGTCTGGTTTTACCAGACGTCCTTACTGGGTCCCGCGAGGGGACCAGGGAGCTAACAACGGGCCGGTCGTAATCGGCTCGTTGTTAGCTCCTGCGCCCATTCCCATTGAGCCCTATCGGGGCTCAAATGGGAATGGGGAAGGTCCGGGCCCGGGTTCCTTGAGGGAGGAATTACCGGGCCCTCCAAACTCGGAATGGCATGGTAATTCCCCATTCAGGGAACCCGGACACGGTTTTGGAGGCAGCCATGCCCTTTCTAAGGGCATGGCTGCCTCCAAAGTCGTAATGAGGCCCAATGTCTTTGTTTGAAATACGTACCACTCCACTGCAGTGCATCATGTTTTTATAAAATGTTAAATTGGGGAGTCTGTAGGTTTTTATTTAAAGATAAGAAGTTCATTGGGCCTCATTAAACGGTATGCGGTAAGGGATTACCGGCACCGGTAAGGGCACCGGTGCCGATAATCCCTTACCGCCCTACTACGAGGCCCCTTGGCGGGTCCCTTCCTTAACACCTGGTTTTACCAGGCGTTAAGGAAGGGAACCGTTGAGGGACTTCAGAGCTAATAACGGGCCCGCTTATAGCGGGCCCGTTATTAGCTCCTTCCCCATTCCCATTGAGCCCTATGGGATCTCAAATGGGAATGGGAAATGGTTCCCGGAATGGGGACTTACCGGTCCCGCCAAGGTTACCGCCTACCGTGTAATGAGGCCCAATGTTTTGTTAGAGGGGTTTGGGTTGGTATGGGGTCTTCCACTTAATATAGTTCTGGCATACTGACATGCCAGGCTATTTAGCAGCAACTAGGTGTTGGGACTTAAGGGTGAGGAGGGGAGTTGTATAGGTCTTCCATAATATATGCTATTGGACTTTGGGTTTATATGGTGTTGCTAGATGGGGTTCAAGTTTACAGGGACACTCCTTGTTATACCGTATCTTGGTGTGGGTCCTCGACTGTGTTGTGCGGGAGTAAGGATGAGCGAAGGGTCTCCCTTCATTGTGTAATAAAGGGTTTTGAGGCTATAAGGGGCAGTTAGAATGTGTTGGATGTTGAAGGGTTGTGGATCAGTATGAAACACAGTGTGTATAGGCACTATATAAATAAACTATCACATCATATCATATCACATGCCGTACTACATTATGCACTCCTAGGATTAGGGGTTTATTGAGTTATTTCCTTTGTTCTGACACCAATATTCATACTTGTATAGTATGTTAGTATGAGGGACCAGGAAGCAGTTAGCATTGGGTGGGTGGGGTGAAGCTGGATAAAAGGTCTTCTTTAGTAGGCAACAAATGTATTCTGGGGCCTGCTGTTAGAAGAGGTGGTAGTGGATGGGGTGAGGTAATATAGGGGACTCGCCCTGTTAGTTCTAGTACTAGGCTAATGGGGTTGTTTGAAGGGATTGGTATAATAAGGAATGGGGAAACTGAACCATCATGAGGCACACACAGATCAAACAAAACGCAGGCATGACACGTTTCCCAATAGCCCATTGGCAAGGTTTTTATAAAGACATATCAGAGCAATTCCCTCAGCCATAGATGTACATAAAGTAACTCATACGTGGTCAGGATGGTCAAGCAGTAAAGGTTTTGTGCAATGGTGTCTTGGGAATGTTCCAAAGTAAATGTTCTTTCGATTGTTGTTAGGGCCGGGCCCTGGACCATTCCGGCAGTTGTTACAAACAAAATCAAATGTGGGGGTATGTGCTCAGTGTCCCAAATTTAAAAAATTAAGGTTTCCAAGAACAAATGTCTCTCACAATCTTGCCCAGCCCCCTGTGTATCTCTCACAACAGCCTCCTGGTTCTCACTCTTTCTCTTCTGTCTCCTTGGCCTCTCTGTCCCTTTCCCCCTTGGCTTTTCTATCGCAGCTTCCTGGGTTTCTCTTTCCAGACACCTGGTTGTCATTCTCCCACACTCCAGGGCCTCGCTCCCCAGCGTCCTGGTTCTCTCGCCCCAGCTCCATGGGGTTCTCTTTCCCCAGCATTCTGGCTCTTTCTCTCCCCAGATTCCTTGATTGTTCTCTCCTCTCTCCCGAGCTTCCTGGGTCTCTCTCTCCCCAGCGCCTTAAGTCTCTCCTTCAGCCTCATGCTTCATTCATATCTCAGTCTCTCTTGCCTTCAGCTCCAGTTCTTCTTAACTCTTCACTACCCAGCTCCAAATGAGCTCATTCTCCACAGGTTTCTGCCACAGGCCCTTCCTCTGGACTAAGGGAACCCAGGTGTGTCTCACTAGGCAATTGGCATGAAGGATGGGTGATGGGTCCTGCCCCTGGATCTCCTAGATTTATCCTCATGGCTTACAGTTTTGATGTGGGGCTTGGGGTTGGTTAATCCCTCTGCATAGGCAGTCTTTCTCTGCTTCTCACACTTTGGCTCCACCCACTGGGAGGGCTCCTTTAGCCTATCAGGCCTTGGGTGAATCTGTTTAGGGACCTTGTTTGTTTACTTATTAACTGATAAGGTTTTTTGTCTTACATCCGATCCTGCTGCCACCCACTGTGTATTTGCATGTCACTTCTGCACCCGCCAGAGGGGAGTAGGCGTGCAAGTGATGCTTGCTTCCCAGAACGTTCCCCTAGCCTGTAAAAGGACAGGAACTGCTAAAGCGGCAATGTGATGAGGCCCTACCTCGCGTATGTGGCATGGTGGGGTAGTCAGTGGATGTCATGCGCCGCCCGTGGAAGTGTTGTCAGCAGTGGAAGTACTTGTAACATTCGGATTGTCTATCCTAATGGTCTAGTGTTACACCAAAATGGCCGACGCCATTATATTGGTGGTGGGGTCTAGCTTCCCTGCGTTGTATCTGTCTTTTGGGGAATTCACTGCTAGATCTCTGTTAGGAGTTCCAGCATTCTCTGTCTGTTTTTTGCTAACGTTTCTATTCTGGTTCTCTGCCAGAGCCCATCTCTGCCTTTCGTTACTCTATATTCAACTGCTATCCATTAGAGCTTTTCTGTCGTCCACACCTCACAGTTCCTGTCAGGTTACCCGCACCCTTGCAGCTTTCCTTTCTGCGTATCTTGAGTTCAATCTCTTTACTTTCACGTCTTTATCCTGCTCCAGCACTTCTGATTAGTAGGGGTTCTGACTATCCTTGACGCTGCTCTCAAACTCTCTTTTGAGACAGCTCCCTTCTCCTACCGCGCCCTGTTCGGTTTCACTTTTTTAGTTCCCACAGCTCTCGTACCGTTATCCCTACCTTGCTATGTTATGACCTCCATTGCTTTGAGCCTCGGGTGACTTCTTTTCCGTTTACTTTTCTGCTGCTCACGCCTTACCTCTCATTCAGTGCACACGGGTTACTTCATTCACTTATCTGTCAGTCTTGCCAGAATAACTTCAGTCCCTTGCATTTGTTTTCAAGGGTCTCTGTCTGAGAGATCCATATCTGTCTTGGAGAAAAGACTGTTACTTTCCTTCAGATTCGGAAGACTTCATTTTTGTAAGGTACTGAGCTTCCACTCAGCCCGGACAATAATCTACTCAAGGAGAGAGACTACATTTCCGCCATCTACAGACTCTTTAAAGGAATATTTGAACAAATCCACATCCAGGGTTTTTGTGCCATCGAGGCTTTTTCCCTGCTTTTGGGAGCTTGCGCCTCGGAGTTCCCCTAGACTTGGGTGAGTCATCAGGCCAAGATGGCCTCCGAGGGAGCTCGCCCCTACCTTCATCAGAAGAAGGAGAAGAAACCTAAGGAACCTCGGAAACCACGACGGAAGAAGGAATCCGGAGCCCTGGATAGCTCCGTAGAAGACACAGATGAGGAGGAAGTACGGGAGGGATCCCCAGGGATTGACAGTGGATCATCCCCACATTGTCCCCTGGCCTAGCATCACCTGGCTTGTGGCAACACCTGGCCCGCTTGGGAACGCCGCGATCCACCAGTAATTCAGACAGAGAACTGTCACCCCCCTATTATGTGGTAATAGAGTGTGGGCGTTAAAGTGAGTGATTAGAAAGAGGGTGGTGTACAACCTGTACATCTTTGTCAAAATGATCACTATTGCTTTATATAATAGGGCAAACCTTTGACATACCTACTTATGCTGAACAATGCAGGTCGATATATGGTCTCTGCCTTTTTCAATCTTTTTTGAAGGTTCATATTTCAATGTGCCTTTTCAAATGCAATTTTTTGTGCATGGTCTTTTTATTCTGGTTTGTGCAAGTCTATTTTGCTGTGAACACCAATGAATCTCAGTTGTTTCCTATTAGAAGACAGCAGTTTATGTACTAAGATCAAGTAGACTTGCATGCACCAGGGTTACTGCTTTGTTTTGGCATGGGCTGCTAACCGGATCAGGGAATATATTGTAGAGCCAGGTTAACATGATGTCTTTTTCTAATGCCTGGTATTAGTCTGGCCCCAAAAATATATGACATTTGTCATTTCTGTGGTGTGATTATTTGACTCTTAAGTATCATACACATGCACAGTGTTGATGTAAACAATGAATATAAAGGATAATCAGAGGGCCTGGGATTGCGCCATTGTAAATACATGTACTCACTCTGTTTTACTGCCAGTCAATTGCAAGGCTTGGGTGTTGCACTGAACAAGAACTGGAAGAAAGAGAAGAAAATCTCATAGCGCAGATCCATGGCTTTTATCAAAGCATTCCAAACTTGAAAAATCCCAAAATTGACTGGAGTTTACAGAAGGAGACAAGCGACCATTATAGCTTCAAACATCCCCAAACCAGTGACAGAAAAATACCCTTTCCTATAACATTCTAGCACACTGAGCTTATCAGCATGTGTGTCCCAAACACTGCGTGAAAAGAAAGATGAGAAGCGATAACAATGACATTTTGAAACGTGCCCGGTTGGCACGTCTTGGAAAGATACACAAAGTCACCATAACAACAATTGAACAATCAAGATTTCTGACATAGTACAGTGCCTGAAAGGAAAACATGAACTAAACACAGGACAGGAGCAAAGATAATTTCCGGTATGTTGCATTCATTCTGAAGACATTTTATGTTGTATACTAGACAAATGCAAGTTTGCTAAAAATAGGACTTCTCATAGCTCTGTTTTTGTTTGCGCCACTCTTTCTAGTTGCGTGTTAGCGTGCATGTAAGGAACATGTGATTTTTAGTACAGAAATACATCACTTTTGAATTTGTATTAGATTTAGTTGATCTTCAGATACATTACCTGTAAAAACATACCTCTAATGAGGGAAGTCGTTTATATGCATCGACGGGAATGAATGTAGGCCACCCGTCCTGTATATTAGTCTTCCAAATCAAGTGCATGATATAACCTTACAGACGGAGACAGGAGTCATTACCTCGAGATAATGACCAGCCCCAAGTTAAGGCTGAAGCCATGGGGAAGGGACATTATCTCTAGCAATAGTGAGCCATTCTGAGGTCTATAACTTTATTAACACATAGTGCTAATAGCCATGCAGGTTTTGGAGTTGTGGTGTTCCAGTAAACGCTTGTTCATAGTGAGTATATTACAAGGATACTTTTGTAAGGTAAGCATTTTAATTTTAAGCTTTGTTAAAGTAAGAGTGAACTATTTTTCTATACGAAAGTGAATACATTTGTCCATATTTTAGCTTTCATTTTAATGAGTTCTGAGAAATGCTATGTACTGTTTCCTGGTAGCGGTCTGGCTGTTGTGGTATGCTCCCCCTTTAAGGAAAACGAGTTCCTGCTAAGGGCTCGTGCTGGTATCGCATGTCTGTGACCATGTGACTAAATTAATAAGAGAGACGAGCGTTTCCCGCTCGCCAGTCACTCCAACATACTCCTGCCTGATGTGTGGTCACTGCGGTGTTGCAGAACCCATCAACATGGTAGGTGCCCTGCGAGGCAACATTGCCCCCATGTAATCAGCAGTGCCCCTGCGTAGCAACTCTGCATCAGTGTACCAGAGCCCCTGCGTGGAAACTCTGGCTGTGGGTGTGGAATTGCTTGGGTGCCCAAGGCCATGATCTGACCATGTGACCACAGTCTAGGCCATGATCTGACCATGTGACCACGGTCTAACAGGGATCCCTGCACTAGTGTGTGTCGGCTGCGTGCCCCCAGCAACTGAGCGTCTGGACTCTGTGCCTCTGGGGTCCAGACATAACATTGCCGAAAAAGAACCCCTCCTGTGCCTGCAAGTGGGATATGCCGTGATCAGTGTTTGGAAAAGAAAAAGGGTACAGGCTAAATTGACCGCAGCGGCTGCACTGTCGATAGAGGGCCCTCACTTGGAGGAAGTGGAAGGATGCACCAGCACCAGGCTGGGGTGGACTGCTTCCTGCAGCGCTGCGACATCTGCCGCTTCATGATGTGGTGGGCTTCCCGCTGAGCCCTGGTGGCTGCAAGCGGTAGACAATGCCTGCAGGCTACCCACCCCACCGAAACCCCAGGATGATCTCGTGCCATGCAGGCGGTGGAAGATGGCAAGGCTCTGTGTTGGTGCAAAGAAAGGATCCCAGGCCGCCCAGCGGTGAACAATGAGCAGCCCCAATGTCGGAGCTGAAGTGTGCCCCCGGCCGGAATATCCCGGGCCACCCGGCAGTGAAAGAAATGTAGCGCTCTATGTTGGCGCAAGGAATATAAAATGTGAATGGCCCTCTAGAGATCCCGGGCCAACCAGCGGTGTGAATGTAAGTGCTTCTGGTTGGAGCTGTGTAGAAAAAAAACATAAAGTTGCGCGGCTTTGGCGTACCCCCAACAGTTTTCCCGGGCCGTTGGGCAGTGAACAGTGTGTGCTCCAGCTTGGAACAGAAAAATAAAATAAAACGGTGGAAGCAAGGAACGGCCCGCATGCTAGCGACTACAACATGAACTTGATGGGCCCCACACAAGAAGATCCCGGGCCCAACTGGTGGCATTTCCTGAACACGAAAAGAGAAATGGGCAAAAGGGAAATGTGAGTAGAGCAGCAGGCCGCGCTCATGGGAGGAACTCTGAGGTGTTTGTCTGCATCCTGCCATTCAGCACTCTCCATGTGTACCCGGGCCAACTGATGGTGACTCTCAAGACAAATATATATCATAAAAGGGTGTGATCTGCCGCAGGAGCTTTTAGGAAAGGTGGGTCCCTTGCTGCAAGAAGCTTTGAGAAAGGGAATAGCAATGGAGGGTTGCAGCTCTGTATGAGTGCTTGTGAGCCCTCCTATGCCAACAGCCCCAGCCTGGGGGAACGAAATGAGTGGCCTCAGACAACCTGCCACCAATACCATGGTGCTGCCTGCCCCACCATCCATGAACTCGGCCGATGTGGCCCTCGAGGCCTGCGGGTGTGGCTTTGCCGGCTCTTGTACTGTACTATCAACTGTTTTGAAGAGATGCATATGCATGTTTGAACTGGTTTCCTGCATGCCCGCACGTGATTAAAGCGGGCGAAGTAGATAATGCATCTTGATGCTGTGAGCCTGCCTGTTAAGAATATGCTTCAAGTGGCCCTAGTGAGGATGTATGTGTGAAGCGGCGCCCCTGCAGATTGTCTGCAAGCTCTATATGGTGGCAGTAGCTGACAATGGTGTCACTCAGTGGTTGAAGATCCACTCACCCCAGGTTAATAAAGGGTCTCTTAGAATGGGATGGGACTGTCAACATGCCACCAGCAGTCCACTAACCCAGACGATCACACTCAATGTTGGTAAAGTGAACGCAGTATTTGTTTTGTGTTTGCCACAGTCTGAGCCCCAATGCATGGTGTCATTTGTCTTGCTCTTATAATTACAAGTATTGCTGTTCATTACTTTATTCGTGAATCTATTTTATGTGCAGTGATGCCTGTCATTGTTTCATTTGTTATGGAAAAGGAAGAGTGTGGTGTGCTCCCACTTTAAGGAAAACGAGTCCCTGTTAAGGGCTCGCGCTGGTGTCACATGTATGTGTCCATGTGACTCGATTTATAAAAGAGACGAGCGGTTTCCTGTTCCTGCTCGCCAGTCACTCCAACAGACTTCTGCCTGATGTGTGTTCTTTGCAGCGCTGCACCAGCGTTGCATCCCAGGAAGAGGGCCTGCCCCTGCAGAGCCCTTCACCATGGCAGTGCCCCTGCAGAGTCCCTGCATGGCAACTCTGGCCCTGTGTGTGGCCATGATCCGACCGGGTGACCACGGTCTAACAGGGTGATCGCTATGATGGTGTGTGTCGGCTGGGTGCCCCCAGCAACTGTGGGTCTGGACCCAGTGCCTCTGGGGTCCAGATATAACAGCTGCCACGAGGGAGAAGACCGACCACAAAGGAGTGCTCGGCTTGGTATGACGCTGAAGGGCACGTTGGGCTTCTCTGTCTCGGCATCGAGACTGCATATGGCAGAAAAAGTTATATGGGGGACAGTAGGGGAAGGTGGTGGAGGGAGGGGGCAAGGGGAAGGTGGTAGAAGAACAGCAGGGGCATGAGTGATGGGGGTTGAGGGAGGGAGGCGAAACAGTGGGTTCAGGTGGTTCCTCCTCAAAAGAGGCACAGGGCAGGGGAAATATGGAGAGCCAACTTGTAAGGGGAGGTCTTTTGCTGGTAGCCTTCTGCAAGGCACTCTTTGCCCATTGTCCCCCGGACCTAGATCTGTCAATAGCAGTAGTTATTGAATGCATTCCAAGCATTGTAATGAATTAATTCATTAATCAATCTTTTATAACTCTAACGTGGGATTGTGATTTAAAGCTGTGTTTCTCTGCATTGACGTTGCCGCTGAACAATCCTCCTGGCCTTGTTAGCTGGGCAAAGGTGAGTAAAGACTTCCATGTGGTAATTCTACATATATTGAAGGCAGAGTTCTTTGACTGATAAAGCCGCTATATGTTCAATGAATATTTTGAGCCCTAAACTTAAGAAGGATTTGGGATGTCAACTAGTGCATTTGTTTGAATCCTTCCCAATTTAGAACGAGGGTTGTGCTTGTCAGAAATCAACCCAGGTTCTCTCAGATTCATGGCCCTGCAAAAGATAACTCTATTTAAGTTTATTTCAATTTGACTAGCCATGATTACAGATGCCGTTTAGCTGTGCTACCAGCCATCTGCAAATGCCTGATTACCACTCGAGCCCTTTGCCATACAATGTTGTTCATCACTAGTATCTCATTGGCCTGCTGTCATTCCATGGAAGACTCTGTGTACCTGTGCTTTGCCTTCCCGACCCATCCCTGCTGCCTTCCAGCCAAGTTCGTCTCATCGTAACTCAAGTCCTGACTGCCATCTCCAGTGCTTTCCTCCTCTGCAGTGTGGCCACCACTGCACCATCCACACTTGATAAGCCTGGTACTGCAGGGAACCTGATCACCAAATTTGCACCAACTCGGTGTGTGCCAACAAGCCACAGATCCTTTGCACTGTGTCTCACAGCCCCACTCCCCCGTATTTTAGCTGGGTGAGCCAGCTCCCCTCCCCTCACTGACTGCCATTGTAATCTGTTACCCCTGCAACGTTTAATGAGGAGCGCACACCCATACCATGTTACACAGCAGTGAATGGGTGTGAACCCTGTTGCTCTCACCCCACCCTTCCTGCAAAATTGCCCCTTACCTGTCACCATAATCGTTCTCAGGCTCCCCCTTAAATTGCACATGCTCCCAGGCAAAGCTTACTGTGCCACTGTGTGGTCAGCTGGCATGGGGAATCACCTGGGCAATGGGAGGACACTGCACACCCAGTTACTGATTAGATCTAATCTGTCTCATGATCACCACTTGTGTTCTACCGACTAGCTACAAAAACCCTCCTTCCCTCTATGCTGCATGTCAATGGAAAAACCCTCTCCTGCCCTGTCAAAATGGTGCCTATTCAAACCTATTCGACCCACCTTTCTAATCCACCTCGTTACTCCTGTAGAGGGTTTGGAATTCGACCTGAAATGTCTCAGTTGATCAGGAAATTCATGAGTTTGTGATCTTTCTGGATGTCCTGCTGCTTCATTATGCAAAAAGATTATTTGTGTTGTCAGGAGTAGAGCATATGCCCAAAATAATCCCAGGCTAAAATAAATTGCAGAAATTGTGGAATAAATGAATTGTTCAAATTGGTTTACACATCCGGAATAAATTAGTAAAAAAGATAAACTGATATCTAATAATCTAATGTTACTGCATTTTATGAATGTTAAGGGGGAGTCTTTGCAATTATTGAAACTATCAAACATAGGCACTCCCCTCATGTGATAAAATTGAAATGTATTAATTATGGGTAAGGTCAAATATTAAAAGAAGATATTAAAGTATTGTGCCCCAGAACTTGTTTACGTATGGACATTTTCATTCAACACAATGGCCATTCACAAATGTTGCCCATATGTGACACGTGTTTCGGCTTTCCCAAGGACTTTCTCAAATTTGGGCTACATATATCTAAACAAATTACACATGGTTAAAATGAATAGAAACAGTAAAAGAAAGAACAAAGTTTCCATTGTAATGTCATCCCATATCAAAAAACAGACCAGTCATCATCATCATGAAATCATATATGGTTCAAAGTATAAGATTATTAGCAAATGTTGACCATAATCAGTCCAGTAATAGAACGAAAATAATGTCAAAACAATAAGTGCAAAAACAACCATTTTTGGTTAACACACAGATATATAAGGGTTGACATTGGGAGGATTGTAAGGGAGAGAGAAAAACTGGAGAATAAAAAATTAAAAAGGAAAAAAACTCGATAGCAATGTAATTTACATTCATCAATTACTCATTTCCATTGGGCAGCTAGTGCTTCTAGTGAGAATAAAAAGTAAGCAACTGTATAATACCTATTTGTAGGTGGTTAATGGTGTTAGGTCATCCGACCCCCAAGCTATTCTTGATCATGCATATTAGCATTTATGTAAAGAAAAAGGGGTGAATCTCTATCGTGTCGCTGTAGGTCAATGCTTATTCGTGCATGCTAAAAGAAAGAAGTCCTCTTACCAGGATAAAGCGCCCTGAAACATGCATATATCACTAGTATTGAAATTGTATCTATTTTGTGTGTATGTGGTGAAGCATGCAGGCTAACCTTATTTACCTATGTACTTGCTGACATGTTCAGTTTGAAGTGTTTCTTTAATTATATGGGATAGTTCCCTTGGCCCTGAAACAATAAATAGATTACTAATCATAGGAAATGTCCCGATGGGTTTGAGATTACAATGCACCTTTTGTGTATTTACTGTTGCTGGTTTGACAGTTTTAAGAAGGGGAGTGGTTAAATAACCATAAATGATGGGTGTGATGGGCAGAGACCCTTTGCATTCTTGTTATGTACCATGGGTGCCTTATTAGAATCCTTGCGGGTGCATTAGGCATTGGAAAGTAGTGACTCACTGTCAATAGCCTTGTGATCTAACATAGTATTGCCAAATTTTCATAATTTTTCTGTGCTTGTTCGGTATGATGCTAAACTCTTCTGAACCGACTGGTGCCATTTAGAGTGCCCACAAATAGTTATTATTGAAAGATGAGTGCCATACTTCAAATCTTTTTGATAGAAGCCCACTCCTCTTCTTAAGGAAGGGTATTCACGCAATTGAAGCCGCGGGTGCCATTTACATTATTCATTTATTGTGTAAACACTGTGTTTGGGAAATGGTTACAGAGCTTTTATACATTTGCTCATCCCACCTAACAAAGGCTGAAAACCTATCTCCCGAACAATCAAAGTGGGTGACTTTCTCTACTATCTCTATCCTCGCCTTCAAAAGGTTTCTTCTCTTCTGTTTCCTGTCTCATATCATACTTTCAGATTTGGCTACATTTAATATGAGGCCTTTTTTCTCTACGATGCGGCAGAATAATGTCAGACCCCTTGATGGGGCAGTTATAGCTGGCCGAAGAGGTCAGCATCATTCAACAAGAGTAGAAAACAGAGGGTCCAGCCATGCGTGAATAAATTAGCACCAGATACTTTCAGCCAGAAGTCTGGGTCATTTATGAACAGGATTAAGTGAATTTCAGAAAGGACACAACCATGCATATGTCCCATCTTCACTGGTAAGTCAGTCATGTGCTCGCTTAAGCATTCATACTTCACATGGGCAAGCATTTCCTTGTGAAGGTGTCAAATTGACCCAGCAGATTGGAGGAACCCTGAAACGAATCAGTGACTCCCAAAGTAGTTGCCTATCTACCGAGTCAAACACTGTCTTCGAATCGATGAAGGGTGTATGAAGGTTCCCCTTTTTTAAGATTTGCATATTTTGATTTGAGTAGGAGCTAATGGAGACACTGATTCTCTATGCCCGCCCCTCCCTAATTTCCTGAATGTGCAGCAATACTTGTAACCTTCTGAGAACCGGTTCCATGTGTTCAAATCGCGGTAAAAAATGGCCGTGGACACAAAATATCGTGACAAAAAGGCTGTGGTTTTGCCACCACAATCCATGTAAAGGATACGGGGGACACGCCCGCAACCTCCACTCCTCTTAAATGGTGTAATGGGGTACACCTTTAACGGGTCAAACCACGTCATTTTTGCCGCAATGTTTTGTACAGGCGACATTTTTGCCACGATTTTATCACTGCATACCCGGAGAACCATATTTCCATGTACCTTTGCAGCAGAATCAATTACAGAAATAGGTCTGTAGTTAGAAGGAAAACACAGATTATCCTTTTTTTAGACAAAAAAAAGGATAGTCTCCACCCTTTTTTATGATTGTGGAAGGGACTTTGCAGTGAGACACACATGTATTACCTTTTTATCCAATCCAGGGGCTGAAGGTAATTTCTGGTCACAATAACCTCACCCTCTGAAAGATGAAACGGGTCCTGTTAGGACTGGATCCCAAAAATGATCTAATCCTAGCCCAGCAAATGTGGTCTTCCTAAGCTGCAGCACTATGGCTCTTTTTGGGCACATTCCTGCAATGGCCCATGCCACAATTCCCCAAAAGCTTTTGCGTCATTTCCTAGCTATAGCTTCCACCAATTCTAGTCATGCCTGGTCGGACACTGCATTTTTCTTCTGACAAGCTTTGCATTCTCACATCTGGCTTGAATACGTTGTATACCTACCTCCCTCTCTTCCATGGTTTTGCTCCCTGACTATTTAGTGAAGTTTCCTCTTTCTGGCCCCACAATACCTTGCTGAGCAAGGGGTACCTTTGTGTTTTTACTACAAGAGAATTCCCTAGTACACCCAAAAATGCAAAGCAAGAGTGCAATTAAAGGTTATACTCGCAATGTTTCATCATGCATCCTCTCAAACACTTTCTACAATGAAGGTGTAGAAATAACCATTTGCATATCAGTCTGGTCTCACCCTTGGACCAGACTGATATGTAGACCCTCCTGAGTGGGCATCTTCCCATAGTACACGTTATTTGGCCGTGTTCATTCTCGGTACAAGGGCTCCCAGATCTTTTTGTGAATTGTTAGGAACTTGGGGTTTCACCCTTAATTACCCGGGTAATCCAGATGTGGACCCCTTGCGCACTGCGTAGAGAGGCTCAACTTCATCTCACTGTGGAGGCCAAACAAGGTGGAAACACGGGTCTGGGGGTGCTGATGGTACTCTTGTTCAGAGGAGAATTGCCTTGCATTTCAGTGCTGGACTGCCCTTGTGGGTGGGACCAGACTGATATGCAAATGGGTATTTCTCCTCTGTGAAGGGTGCACTTAACTAAAACGTGGTTGTAGACCCTCCAAAGTGGGAGAAATCCCATAGAACATGGTATTTGACCCATGTTGGTTCTCAGTAGAGGGGCTCCCACAGCTTTGTTTTATAATCTAAAAGATGCTAGGCATTTTAAACACTTCTATTGCTTGTAATTGTAAACTTCACAGAAACATGTTAACATGAGGCATAATATTTCTGTTTCATATAATCTAAAAACAGTGTCCATTTTGTCCAATGCCATGCATATGCAATCACTTGTGTATCCGCGTGCATGCAATCTTCTTTGAATATGTGTTTGCAGCTTTCAATGAGCATGTGCAAGCATCATTCAATATATATATATGTGTACAGCTTCCAGTCTGTATGTGTGCAGCTTTCAATGAACATATGGATACAGCATTTAATCTACATGTGTGTACAGCTTTCAGTCTATATGTGTGTAGGTTAGAATCTATTCCGATTCATTTTTCTTCAGCTCTACAAGTTTGGACTGGAGATATAATATTCACCAGTAAGAGGTACTATGCTAAAGCACCTTTGCCCTTTCACATTACACATCGTTCTGCCTGTAGATTTCAAGATAAGGGACTGCAGGGGTTTAACACTTTTCACAATTGTCTAAGAATAGAATTAATGCTCTGTGCTAATTTCTGATCCAGCAATCTAATTTATGACTAGACGCCCACTGGCTGCAAATTTAAATAATATCTCATTAGGCACTAATATATCATGACGATACTATGACCTGCATTATTCTATGCTGGCACGAGCAAAGGATTTTGTTTTAATTGAGTATAATCCTAGAAAAACAATCTACATTCAATTTGTCCAAAATGCTGTCAGTTCTAAATTGTGCCTATCAATACAAAAATGCATTAGGTTTTAAGGAAATTAAATCTCATTTGCATTCAGTTTCAAATGGAAGACACACGGTTTTTTATTTAATAGTGCATTTCTGTCACCATCAGTTTAGCATCCCCTTGGCTCCCAGCCCCTTTTAATCTTGTGTTTTTAACATGGACAGAACTATGGGCAATTTGGAGGTATACACTGGGGGTTCTATAATTCCATTTTAAATGTGACTTCTTGTTTTGGAGAACCAGCTGGGACCCCCTCAGTCTGGAATTACTGCCTGAGCAAGGTCCTTTACAGCTGGCTGGCTGGAATCCAATCTCCCATATGGGCAGATCATTTCTCTATGGAGGGGCTTCTGTCTCCAACCTGCCTGAGAACCAGTGATCCAGATGTTTTCAGCTCTGCTCCCCAGCCACCTCCATTCAATGGTATCTAGTAGTAGTCTTCACAATTAATCCTATCGGTGAGCAAGCTATTTTATAACTGTCGGCACTTCCCTTGTCTTGTGACTAAGGTGTGGCTTTCATCAGTCCAGTTACACAGAAGGGAGGTGTAAACTCACCTCCAAACATATGAAGAGGCATTTATTTTTAATAGTGTAACTTTGGATGTGAATTATGATTTTAATAAAATAAAGATAATATTCTGTAGATCAGAACACACACTTGAAGCTGAATGTTCCTGTGCAATGTGTATTTAAACTACTTTTTACATTTGTTTCCATTATGCACCAGCCAAGGTTTATATAGTTTACAAGATATATTTGTATCCATGACTTGCAATTTGTCTCAAGTTGGTAGGACATTCCACCATAAAGATCTGAATTTTCAAATTATTACATTTTGGGGTTAAAATATAACACATGTAACTTTCCTATTCTGTTTATAAAGAGAACAAATGATGACTTCGGCCAACAGAGGCCTGTTGTATCAACAACACATTTGCCTTTCTGATATTACTACATATTCAGGCTAATTTCTTTTGTTTATTCACAGAGATTCAATGACTTTAGCTAAATGGAGTTTATGAAGGGCCAAAGTTTGATATATTTGACAGGTCTCTTTGTACTTTGTCTCTAAGCCAGCATGAGGCAAGGTATTATGAGGTCTGTGCCTGGAACTAGTTTGAACGTGATAAATCAGGGCCTTACTTTGGCCTCCTATCTTGTGATGTGGTTGGGCGGGCATTGTGAAGTGAATCCCAGGTCAGCTACAACTACAATGTACCATGGAGAAAAGAAATTAATATACAACTTTCCAGGTTATAAAACTGTGAACCATCTCAATACTTTTTACATGGCTCATTTCAAGTTTAATAAAATATAGAGTTGTTCAAAGTGAAGTGAACTGTATGATGAAATACAATGTCACTACGAATTGTGTTTAGTTACTATGCACAAGTACATCTTCTTCCAACAATATTAGAACTATGCTACTGTGGTGAAATCCCAGAATTATTTTATTTTAAAAGCTCTGAATACATGTTCTTGAAGCCTACTAAATTATGTTACCTCTTGTGAACGTACTCTTTTCACATGTGCACAGATTGGACTTCCCTGCGCATTTTTCTGCATGTCCATACATACTCAGACAACAGCTGAAGAAATACACTATTTTCATTTGTGTAATTAAAGAACAAAATGAGGCCATTTTGCACTTTTACATGTACAAAGGTTGAAAAAATGTTATTATTTGTACCTGCCTTGCATTTTACAAGAGCACCATTTTACATCATGGCAACGAGCAAGATGCACAATCCAACAGGAGGCATCATTTTTTAAATGGTGCCTCTCTCGCTCATTGATTCGACTCATCACATCAAGGCTTGGAATACATATTTTCTACTTCAGATAGGGCTCCTCTTTTGGGTGTAAGAGGGTGCAAGGAATGTATCTGTCAGTTTGCAATTAACAGGGGTACAAAGGCTGGTTTGGTGTAACATTGTGACAACATTTTATTTGATAGATGTGGATAGTCCCTATCTTACACTACTGTTTTATAAACATTAATCAAACATTCATTTTTTCAACCAAAACATTCATACTCCCCTCTTTATACAGTTTCCTTTCCTTGGTCAGAATTCATCTGATTGGGTGGAGGAACTGATGCCTTAATCCGATGTAGAGCATTCCAACGATGACAGGTTGCCAGCTGGTTCTCATGGGCCCAGCATTCCTCCTTCTGCTCCCTTTTTGGAATGCACAATTTGTAAGCAACAGGAGAGATATTATCAGTGGTTTTATATGCTACCTTCCAGCTTGCAATTCCTCCTATTCCTTTTTGGATGTCCATAGGTCCTAGTAGGTTTTTTGTACTTGCCGCACATTCTTCCAAGTTCCTCTGCATGAAGACATAAGCATGTTGGACATGCTTTCCCAAATTTTCCAGGTATTCATATGTGATAGAGTCATTGATCAATGTCTGTTTCTGATTGGTGGTAGGCACTATGCAATTTATGCTTAACTCTAAGAATTTCCCACATTTTGGTAGTTTCCTCACTGGTGAAAAGACTTTCTCGGTCAGATTCAATCTTCAGAGGACCGCCGAAATTAGAAAATATGTGGTTAATAACATAGCAGCTGTCTCCACTTTGCAGTTTGGAGCCGGAAGACATTCGACCCACTTGGAAAAGAGACATGAAACGGCCAACATATATTTGTTGCTGCATGCAGAATGAGTCACTGCACCAATAAGGTCAATCTGAAGATAAGACCATGGTAAGGTCATTCGTCTGTTTTGTAGAAGAGCCCGGTGAGTGGGAGAAATGGATTGCAACCAAGACACCCCTTTAAGTAAATGCTTAGGTCTTCGCTCATGTGTGGCCAGTAAGCAACCTCTCAAAGGATCTCCATTGTTTTCTGAAAGCCCAGATGACCAACTGTTACTGTGCCATGGGCATGATTTAACATTATACTTCAGCATGAGGTAGGTACAACCCACTGATCACAACCAGATTGGGAATTCCTAACACAAATCCCATCCTGAATTTTGAACATCTTTCGGATGTTCTTCCATTTCCTGCCAATCCAGTTTGGATAAGGGAATGTTTTAGGGATCTTCTAGATATTTATTTATAGAATTGTCCTATGATTGGATATTTCTTTGGGGTAATAAAATCTTGGTCTGGAGCATCTCTGCTCTATTGCAAAGTAGAACGTTTGCTTTCAGCTTCAGTTTGTGATGAAGTCACTGTTGCTACTTGTATTTCTCTACGGAGACATTCCATGTCAATATGTCATATTTTAGCTAAACAGAGAACGATACAGTTAAGAGATCTGAGCATTGTTCACAATCCGTGAGTTCCTGTTACATATATTAGAACTGTTAGGACACACAGGCATAAATGGGTAGGCATGTATGTAAGCATTTTAGTAAAATGTGTCAGGTTTCCATTTAAATTTTATTCTTAAATTATATTGTACGATTCCAAGATGGCCGCCGGAGCTAGGAGACGCGCGTAAGTCTCGCTCCCGCCGGGCCACCCATTAGCACCCCAGAAGCAGCGAACCGGAGGGCGGCCGTTCCCCACACACAGGACCGAGTGCTGCTCACGGCACGGGCCGCAGAAGGAAGACGCCTCTACCCTCAACCCCCACCCGCGCCGAGGAGTGGAGCTCCCCCTCCCCCCATCGGGACAAGGTGCTGACCTACGCACCGTGTGAGCGCAACACAGGCCCCCCCAGAGACACGGGGTGGAGGCAGACGGCGCAGGCAGTGAGGATCGGGGAGGCACTGCCCGGAGCCCCAGCTCTGCAGCGCCCGTGGGACGGACATACAGCTAGAGCCATCGAGGGACGGGCTCGGCGCCCTCCAACAGCAGCGGGCCCCGCGGGAGGCGCGGGAGAGCGCCGGGCGACGCACCGCACGCCAGCAGACGCCCCGAGGCGACGGACACCAGCGGCAGTCCCCAGTCCGGTGGACAGTAACGTGAGGCGCCCCCCTGGTGCTCCCCGCTCTCCCCCTAGGGCCCCACGAACTCAGGGAGCTTGCCGCAGGGGGGGTCCCCATATCCCCCCCACACTGGCGACCGGAATCACAGGAAGGCCCATCACAGCTGATGCGGAGGGGGACCAGCCCCCCCCCCACATTTGAGGGTTACTTGAAGGCGGCCAAGGTCTAGAGCAGCGCTGCCAGGCCCTCCCTGGAACACAAAGAGGAGGCGGACGGCGCAATCACCGAGGTGCTGGGAAGCACTGTCCGCTGTCCGGAGCCCCAGCACAGCAGCGCCCGTGGGGACTATACAGTAGGCGGCACAGTTAAGAGGGTTATCCCCCCCCTTCTTTCCCAGTAACCCCTCGAAGCAACCCCCAACAACCACCAGCAACTCAAGAAGGGGCACATCAAGGTCCACCTTTCGAGAGACTTGTGCCCGTCCATCTAAACAGGAGAGGGGGAGGGCTCGCTCGAGTGAAAGCAAAGGCAAGAACACATTGAGGAAGACATGTCTAAAGCGAAGGGGAGGGGGGGGTCCCTACAGATTCAGCAGCCCCCCAAACAAGACTCCAGCCTTATTCAAATGTGGGCGGTGGAGACCCCAGTGACAACTAGGAGCAGATTACAGGAGGACTCATCCCTGCAGACCGTGAACACGTCCGAGGCGAGGGGCACTGCCTCAGGCAGCCAGCCCCCGACAAAAGACGATATGCACACCTGGTTTAAAGAACTACAAGATAAACTAATGTCAACGGTCCAGGACCAGTTCGCAGCAATCAAGCAGGATATGCAGCAGGCAATACAAGGAGTTCAACATGACATTGCCAACCTAGAAGAAAGGACGAACACCCTAGAAAAAATAGTGCAAAACGCAGAAGAAGAGGCTCTTCAGAGCGGCGAAACACAGGAGCACCTAGTTCGTGTGACCCATAATCTGGAAATCCAGTGCGAAGACCTAGAGAACAGGTCCCGCAGATCGAATATTCGCATTAAAAACATGCCAGAATCGGTCCTGGACAGGGATCTAAGGAAAGCGGTACAGGAGGTCTTCGGGGATATCATAGGTGCTCAGGACCCAGAGGCAGTGGGGATCGACCGCATACATAGAGTAGGCCCGAAACGCACGGGGGCACCAGGAGAGAGACCCAGAGACGTCCTGGCGGCTCTGTCAGCCTATCCACAAAAAGAGCTTATACTACAGAGGGCAAGGCAGATGGATCAAATCAGGATGAATGGGGTAGACATTCAGCTGTTTCAGGACTTATCAGCCGTAACACTCCTAAAGAGAAGAGAGATGGCCCCACTCACGAGGGAACTGGTCACAAGAGAGATAAAATATAAATGGACATTCCCTTTCGGTCTGCTGTTCGACTGGGAAGGGAAACAAAGGAGGGTGACCACCATGGAAGAGGGGCTAACCATCATGGACATTCAGACAGGGGAGTCTTTGACCAGAAATGATAGAAAGAAGGGGGAACTACAAAACAGACCGGGGGGATGGGAAAAGGTCCGACAGAAAAGAAAACGGCGCGGTGGGGGAAAGGATGGGTTAAGCGAAACAAATTAGAGGATGCAAATCTAAAAGTACATGAGACCCAGGGCTCTACAGCTGAAGGCAGTATTTGGAACGGCACCCAATGATGGAATTCGTAAACGACAGCCTCAGATGGCCCCGCGCGGAGCCGGAACATCCCGCATAAAGGTCAAGGAATGCCGTGGGGTTTAGGATTCCCCACAAAGTTAACCTCGAGTCTACAGAGGGCTGGGAGCAACAGGCGGAACGCCAGAGCTACCTTAGGTACCCGCGCCCTCCTCGGGTGCAAAGTTGGAACAAAGTTAATGGTTGGGGGACATATTTACAGTTTGGGGGGGAGGGAAGATCTTCCGGAAGAGAGAAGGGGAAACTTAACTCGGGCATAACACATGCACAACTTGCCTATCTGAAATGGGGAAGATTTGATTCGTAACGTTAAATGTAAGGGGCCTGAACTCCCCGGTGAAGCGGAAAAAAGTGGAGATCATGCTAAGGAAAGAAAAGGCGGATGTGTTGCTGTTCCAGGAGACCCACATAAAAGCTCAAGATAGGGGGAAAATACGCCTGAGAGGCTACGATATAATTGTACAATCCAATGCAGCGGAAAAAAAGGCAGGAGTGATGATTGCAGTGAAAGGGAGTGTGGAAGTAAAGGTAATCGACAAAACATCAGACAAGGAAGGAAGGTACGCCTTTGCTAATATCAAACTACACAACGCCCTTCTGACGCTGGCTTCCATTTACGCCCCAAACACGGGCCAAGATAGCTTCATGAGAGACACTATGGGGAGGCTGGAGGGGTACGCGAAGGGTGAAATAATTATAGGAGGGGACCTTAATATGGCCTGGCACCCCCATTTTGACCGTAGCGCGGGCAGACCCCTCCACCAGAGCACCCCATCACAGCTCCTGAAAAAACGGATGGAAGGTATGGCTCTGTGTGATGCATGGAGAGAAGATAAAGGTCAAACCAAGGGATACACCTATTATTCACACGTTCACAACACAATGTCAAGAATAGACTTCTTCTGGGTGTCAGTGGGGATCCTGGGCAAAATACAAGACATGGAGCTGGGCCCCATATCTCTGTCGGATCATGCACCCCTCTGGTTGGATTTGTCGACCCCAAGGAAGGAAAAGGGAATATGGAGATGGACACTCCCACAAGAGATACTATCAGACCCAGTGATGGGAGAATCCATAAGGGGAAAAATCGTAGAATTCTTTGATCATAACGACACGGGGGAAGTCTCCCTGAGCACTGTATGGGAGGCGTGTAAGGCAGTAATCAGGGGCCATTTAATAGCCCTCAAAGCGACAAGGGATAAACAAACACGGCAGTGGGAATCAGAGCTGGAAAAGAAGCTGTCAGATATCCGGGAAGAACTAATGGCAAACCCCTCAAGGGACTTAAAAAGGACACTCAAACACACCGAAGGACAACTCGAACACCTCCGAAGCAAACAAGCCCAGAGATCTCTCCTATATCTCAAACAGAGATACTACATAAAAGCCAACAAGGCAGACCGGTATCTCGCCCGACTGCTCTCGTCGAAGCGGAATGTAACGACCATCAGGAACATCAAAAATGCACACGGGGATACGCTAACGAACAACGAGGATATAGGGGACACATTCAGGGAGTTCTATCAGAATCTGTACTCCACAGAGAACCCGGATGAAGCTGACCAAGATAGATTCCTGACATCGATCCCCTTTCAGAAAATATCAGAGGAAGCCAGAACAGACCTGGAGGCCCAGATAACCGAAGGTGAAGTGAAGAAGGCGATAAAGAGCCTCCCACTCAACAAAGCACCAGGCCCGGACGACTTCACAGCCCCATTCTACAAAAAATATGTAGACATCCTCGCCCCATTCCTCACTAGACTACTAAACACCTTCAAAGATAGTGGGAATGTTACCCCATCTATGAATGAGGCAAAAATACTGGTTTTTCACAAACAAGGGAAAGATCCCTCCCTCCCGGGCTCATACAGACCTATTGCCCTAATTAATCTAGACTCAAAAATTTACACCAAAATCCTGGCAGCCAGGCTCTCCCCGCTGCTTCCCTCCTTAATTAACCCAGATCAATCAGGATTCATTCCGGGAAGGCAGACACATAACAACACGAGAAGGCTAGCCCACCTAACAGAGAAAATTAACTTCTCCCGCACCCCTGCAGTACTACTATCTTTAGATGCCGAAAAGGCGTTTGACCGTGTAGAATGGTCAATGCTCTTTAAAACACTGGCGCACATGGGATTTGGGAACCAATATATTAAAATGATCAAAGCCAATTACTCCTCCCCCTCTGCTAGAATAGCGGTAAATGGAGAGATTACGGAGAGGGTGGAAATCTCTAGGGGAACGAAACAGGGCTGCCCGCTATCACCACTCCTATATGCGCTATTCCTAGAACCCCTACTAATTAAAATTAGGGAATCAGACCAAAACAGGGGGATCGAGATGGCGGGGAGACAACATAAGGTAATAGCCTATGCGGATGACATGTTATTGGCACTGGAGGACCCAACCCACTCAGCCCCTGCGGCGATCCACTTACTAGAGCTATTTGGGAACATCTCGGGCCTAAGAATAAATAAGAAAAAATCAGAAATGCTTATATTAGCCGGGAGCAGCGAAACTCTGGGACGGGTGGCAGGGCTAATGGACCTAAAGGTCGCGGAGGAGGGCATAAAATATTTGGGCATAACACTCACTCACAAGGTAGAGGCATTGTATAAAAAGAACTATCCCCCACTCCTTGCTAGGATACAAAAAGATTTAGAGCGGTGGAATCCCCTAAATATTTCTTGGTGGGGGAGAATCCAATCGATAAAAATGAACATCCTCCCAAAAGCGCTGTATTACTTCCAATCCCTACCGATTGGGATCCCTGACTCCTTTTTCAGAGCCCTAGCTAAGTCGGTCTCGTCTTTCATATGGAACAGGAAACCCCCCAGAGTATCCAGAACAATTCTCACATCCAACATCAGGGAAGGGGGCTTGGCACTTCCACACTTTAAGAACTACTACCAAGCGGCACAACTCAGGATCCTGAAAGAATGGCTAGGGGACAATCAACGGACGATATGGGTGACACAGGACAGGGCGGTCGCAAGAACGCCACTGGAAGACCTATTATGGACACCTAAGCAGCACAGGCATCCAAATCTGCGCATTAGTGAGATCATGAGGACCACGTTGAACGCCTGGGATGAGCAGACACGGAAAGAGAATATCACCATGGCAACGGCCCCGTTCACTCCAATCTGTAGGAACCGGCAATTCCCACCGGGGACAGAGCAAGGTGCTTATGGGAATTGGGAGGAAGCCGGTTGCAGGAAAATAGGGGAGATGTTCGTGGATGGGGAGATGAGATCTTTTGCCGACTGCAAATCACTCTGGAACCTCACAAACGCGGACAGGTACAAATATGAACAGCTCAGACACTGGCTGGCCACGCCCGAGATCACACGAGCTGCGACAAGAGAGCTTACAGCCTTCGAAAAGTTTCTCCTTACCAACTCAGGAGACAGAAAACTAGTCTCCAATCTCTACAGGTTCATGAATACTCAGGGAGAAGACATAAAGTGGGCATACATGAAAAGATGGGAAAAGACGCTGGGGGTAGACATCACCACACAGCAGTGGCAGTCGTTGTGGGCCGATATCCCCAAACTGACCAGAGCAGTTCAAACCAAAGAAATGTGGATCAAGATCATCACGCAATGGCACTACACCCCGGAGAGGCTAAATAGCATGTACCCACTTACACCTAATCGCTGCTGGAGAGGCTGTACAGACGCAGGCACGTGGAGACACATCTGGTGGGACTGCCCTAAGGTCAAAATCTTCTGGACAGAAGTAATATCCGAACTGAAGAAGATCTATCCAGACGTGGATAGTTACACAGAGAAAACCTGGCTCTGTGGATTTACAGAGCAACATGACAATACACTCACTAAGGCGCAAAGGAAAAGCTTCATGAGCCTAGTCATTGCGGCCTGGGCAACAATCGCACAGGGATGGAAAAAAAGAGACCCACCGATGCTGTTCACATGGTTACATAAGGTCTGGTCCCAAATGTCTATGGAGAAAATAACACACATTCTCCATGGAACACATAGCTCCTTCACAAAAGAATGGGGAGGAGTGCTAGAATATCTCCAGTCAGACTATATGGCACAGTGGTGCCCGCACTCCATAAAAATAACGGACTTATTCACTTCTTAATCGGTCCCGAGTACATTGGAACAATGGCCATTCTTCCGGAAGAGGGTGGGTGGGGGAGGCGGGACGGGGAATTGAGGGATTGTTTACTTTCTGTATCACTTATAAATCAATAAAAATATGTTTTAAAAAAAAAGAATTATATTGTACAAGTGAGTAATTACTCAATCCCTTACTGTATTGCGAGAAGTCTGGGCTAAGAACCAAGTTATTCGCTGTTTTGGAACACGGGGAGAGAACATGGTAAACAAAGAGTCTAGTGGCAGTTTTGTTTATGTAAATAGTACCCGATATTCTAGTACACTAAAGATAATGTTCAGATGGAGTACAACCAACTACAGTAAGAGCATAAAGTGGCTTCCAGGTATGACTGAGCATGGAGAATGTTGTCATGATATTCTCTGGGCTGCTATTTTAGTAAACAAACCATGGGAGTTTTGGTATGAAATTCTCTGAGCCACGTCATGGGTATGGCTTAACATTATACTTCGGAATGACATAGGTACTACCCACTGATCATAACCAGACTGAATTCCTAACACAGAGCCAATTGTTATGCTCACCTGGTTCCCACAGGGGCGTCGATCGGACCCGGACAGCTGCGGTCTCCACCAACGTGATGCGTAGTGCAGAGATGACAGTCTGGACTGGCCCACCTAATCTTGTCTGCTGGACTCATAGAAGTATTCTCCTGCAAGTGGAGAAAGGGATTTAGCCACCGATGGACTTTAGTGATGGCCCTCCAACTGTTCTCTTTCTCCCCACTAATCACCTCCGATATCCCCTCTTGGTAACCTCACCTTATGTTTTTGAATGATGAGCTCTCCATCCTGCATGGCATGCAGGGGCACGTAGATACCAGTTACTTCACTGGTTTGAAGGTACTGGAGGAGTTCCGGAGGAATATTGACTCCAGTGTCTATAAAGTTCAAAGAGTTCAATATGTCCGATGTTCACTCTTGTTCCATTCCCTCGTTAGGTTGCAGCTGGGTCTAAAAGAATATTGCCTGGAGGCAGCTGATGGCTTCAAGTAAGAGTCTGTATTACCAAACACTGTCCGGTAAATGTTGCATGAGTTTAACTTGCTGTTTTCTCTCCCGTTTATAGGTGCGGCATAGGAAGATGCGGCAAATTAAAGGATAATACCTCCGGTGGTAAAGCAGGTAAGCCTATGGTGGCAAGAGATTGGGCCTCATTACACGGTAGGCGGTGGACCAAGGTGCTAATAGCACCTTGGTCCATGCCGGTAAAATACCGGCACCGCCTTGGAGGAAAGGGGAATTACCGCCCCATTCCAAGGTTGGCGGTGCGGTAATTCCCCCTTCCCCCATTGCCCTTCCCCATTCCCATTTTTGCCCCATAGGGCATAATGGGAATGGGGAAGGTGATAATTACGGTACCGCAAATTGCGGTACCGTAATTAGCACCCTGGTCCCTTTGCGGGTTGGTACTTTAACGCCTGCTAAAAAGCAGGCGTTAAAGTACCAACCCGCAAAGGGACCTCATAATCAGGCGGTAAGGGTTAACGGTCACCGGTACCCTTACCGGTGACCGTTAACCCTTACCGCCTACCGTGTAATGAGGCCCATTGTCTTTGTCGGTTTTCTCGGCTCACCTTGTTATTCCTTTTGTTTTCCCCCCAGGTGCTGGCTTTCGACAAAGAAAATGATGGATGCAGCTGCGAGTCAAAAGATGCGGTGGACTGGTGAGTATAACGTGGCGTTGCTGCTGGTGAAGCGACGTGTGCTGAAATAATGTCCTTTCCAGGCTCGGAGCTGTGCTGGGTCCGGAATCAGGTAAGGAATCAAATAATGTCCGTGATCTAACCTCTTCTCCTTTCTTTTCCTTTTGTCTAGGAGCTCCGGATTCGAGGCGGGCGTGGCAGAAGACTGGATGCTGACTTGCAGACACAGTGAGCGTTACGCTGCTGGATGCAGAATAACACGAAGCATGGGATGCTGTTCGGGCGTGGTATAAATAGCCTGCAAAGTAGTCCCAGGTAAGAAGTTCCCCAGAACCACACCCGAGTGAAAAATAGTCCCTGTAATAAAATAGTCCCATCCAGGCCTCATGTTCGCTTGGACTCATTTGCAGCATGGTCTGCATAAGGTAAGTAAAGTCTATGAGCCTGGCGCCTATGGCGCCAGGACTGATTTTTATGATGAGCCTGGCGCCTAAGGCGCCACGACTGAATCCAAACAGTCCCCAGCCAGGGCTGTTGGCGTTTTAATAAGTATCTGGATGCCTGTTCCCGGGGCTGATGGACTCGATCCGGATGCCCGGGGGTAGGCATCATGACAGCACTCCCCCCCAAGGCCCCTCCTAAAGTTGTTCTTCCCCTTGGCCCTGGCTTGTCTGGGAAGTCCCAATGGAATTTTTTCACCAATCGAGGAGCATGAACGTGGTCACTAGGTTCCCATGACCTTTCTTGTGGTCTGTAACCCTTCCAGTCGATTAAATAAAAAAGTCTTGATTTAACCATTTTAGAGTCCAGGATGTTTTTTACCTCAAATTCAGGTTCTCCATCCATTAGGATTGGGTCAGGTGGTTTGGTTAATATTGTCCCGGGTTGAACTGGTTTTAGAAGTGAAACATGAAAGACAGAATGAATCCGCATATTAGAGGGTAATTCTAATTTGACGGCCACCGGGTTGATAATGGTCTTAATGGTGTAAGGTCCCAGATATCTAGGATTAAAAGTCTGAGTTCCTTTCAGAGGTATATGTCTTGTAGCCAGCCAAACTTGGTCTCCAATTCGATATGGTGGGGTCTCACTTCTTTGTTGATCAGCATTTTTCTAGTATTTCTCTTTTGTTTGTTTCAAATGTTTTGTTGCCTCTTTAAAAGCTTGTGTAATAGTAGAATGCAGATCTTCTGCCAAAATTGCAAAATGAACTGACTACCTCGGTCATAGATCAATACGGAAGGAAATCCATGTATTCGAACAATATTTTCGAGAAATTCCTTGGCCAAGATTGAAGCAGAAGGTAATCCTTTTAAAAGAATAAAGTGGGCCATCTTGGAAAAAAGATCCACAATAACTAGAATGGTGTTGAATCCATTACATGGCGGTAGATCTGTAATAAAGTCTAAAGACAAAGTCTGCCATGGTGTGGGTGGAATATCTAAAGGTTGTAAAAGACCAGCTGGTTTCTTCTTTTGACTTTTGTTCTGGTTGCAGATGCCACAAGACAGTACAAATGACTTTACATCTTTTCGCCAAGTGGGCCACCAGAATTGTCTTTTAATTTTAGCTTCAATTTTTGCAATACCTGGGTGCCCTTCCATCAGAGCTTCATGGTAATTGGAGAGGACTTGTTCTTGTAGTTCCTTGTGTGGTAGAAATAGACGCCCTTGATAGTAAGGTAGGTCATTGACAACTGAATAATCTTGGCCCTATTTAACCCTGTCCTGCAGGGCTGCTGAATCGAAAAGTTGTTGGATCTTTAAATGAATATCTTCTAAGGTCTGTAGAGTAGTTATCCCAAGAATTCTTTGTTCAGGAATTATAGGCACCGGTTCCGGGTTCAAATATGCTTCTCCCATCCCAATTCGGGATAAAGAGTCTGCCTTACCATTCTAACAACCTGGTCGATAAGTGATCTCGAAATCGAATTCGGCAAGGAATAAGGCCCATCGAAGTTGACGCGATGATTGGGCCTTGGCTGTTTTTAAATACTGCAAGTTTCTGTGATCGGTGATTACAGCAATGGTACTGAGAAGATAATGCCGCCAAGCCTTGAAGGCGGATTTGATGGCTAACAACTCTTTATCGGTAACCGCATAGTTTAATTCGGAGGCCGAGAATTTTCTGGACCAAAATGCTACTGGATGAAGTTGATCGGTTTCCGGATCCTTCTGGGACAGGACAGACAGCCCCCATGGCTAAACTGGATGCATCGGTTTCAACTATGTATGGGAGCTCGGGGCGTGGATGCTTTAAGACAGGTGCCGACGTGAATTTCAATTTCAGTTCTTGGAAGGCTTTTTCAGCCTCTTCGGTCCACAATAAGCGTTTGGTTTTTCGCAAAAGTGCTGTGATGGGGTGTACAACATATGAGAAGTCAGGAATAAATCTGCGGTAGAAATTAGCAAATCCAAGCATGCTTTGCACCCCTTTAACTGAACTGGGTGATGGCCACTTGAGAATTGCGTCCACCTTTCGAGAGTCCATTCAGACTCCTTTTGGAGTCAGGATAAATCCAAGGAATTCAACTTCTGTAGCATGAAAAACACATCTTTCCAATTTTGCATATAACTTGTGCTGGCGTAGTTTCTCAAGGACTGCACGAACGTGCTTAACATGGTCTGATTCTGAGGAGGAGTACACTAGAATATCGTCTATGTATACGACAACACAGACGTCAATGAGTTCACGAAGGACATCGTTCATAAAATACTGGAAGGCTGCTGGTGCATTGCACAACCCGAAGGGCATCACCTGATATTCGAATAATCCGCACTTGGTGTGAAAAGCGGTCTTCCATTCGTCGCCCTTCTTCACACGTACCAGATGATATGCCCCTCGGAGATCTAATTTAGTGTAGATGCAAGCATCCTTTACTTCGTCTAGTAGTTCGGGGATCAGAGGCAATGGATATCGGTTCTTCACCGTGATCTGGTTTAATGCGTAGTTGTCTATGCACGTTCTGAGGTCACCTTCCTTTTTGGGCACGAAGAATAAAGCTGAAGATGCAGGGGACTTAGATGGACGAATGAAGCCATTATCAAGGTATTGGTCCAAGTATTGTCGTAGGTGACGGTTTTTGGGTTCCATAAGGGCGTAGATCCTACTGCATGGAGGTTGTGCACCGGGTATGAGGTCGATTTGACAATCGTATGATCTATGAGGTGGTAAGGTGCTTGCCTGTTCTTTTTGGAAAACATCCTGGAATTCTTGATATTCCTGAGGTAACTGCATGACTGGATTAGCGACTGGGGCCAGGCTTTTGTTCAAGGTTTTTTCCGGGTAACAGGTGTGTGCACACTCCGGGAAGGTTACTCTCTTCTCTCGCCAATCAATACAAGGATTATGTGTTTCCAACCAAGGTATCCCCAGTATTATTTGGAACTGCGGGGCTTTGATTAAGTCAAACACAATAGTCTCTCGATGCCCATCTTGACCCAACAGTGTCATCTCTGTGATGGAATGAGTTACAGGCCCAGAGGCAATTTCAGTTCCATCGACTGTGGTGATAACATCCGAAGTGGTCTTTTTGCAGAGAGGTAGATTCATCCTAGAAGCCAATTCTTGGTCCACATAGTTTCCTACGGCCAGGCTATCAATGTATGCCCTAACTGCATGCATACGTGATGGATACCTTGGATCAATAAGGACCATTGGTATGATTAGGTGCGAGGTCTGAGTGTCCTTCTTTAAGCTCGGCAGGCAGACCTCTACGCTTGTCGGGCGTGGTCGTTTCCCGAATCAGGCCCTGTTTGATTTCTATCAGCAACTCCGACTACTTTCTTGGATGGTTTTATAGGGCAATCCCGTAGAAAATGTCCTGAGGCCCCACAGTACAGACACAACTGCATCTGTCGTCTCCTATCTCTTTCTTTTTGAGTTAAGGGTCCCTTAACCCCCCCCGATCTGCATTGGTTCTGATGCATCTGTTCCTTTGGGAGTAACATTGGGTTTAACCAATACCCGATTCTCGAACTTAGCTCGATCGGCTTTTCTATTCTGAAGTCGGTGGTCTAGCTGGACCACTAAGTCTATATATTCTGCGCAATCCTGAGGTGGGTTCACAAACATCTTTGAGTTCACCCCGAAGTCCACGATGAAATAATGTAATTCGCTTTACCTCTGGCCATCTGGTTTCCACCACCAACCTATTGAAGGTTGTGATATAAGTTAGCAGGTCCTGGTTTCCTTGTCGTAGGGATAGACATTCGTTATCCAGGGCCTGTCCCTGTGAATGTCTGGCGAATAGTCTTTCCATGCTCAATTGAAAACCCTGAAAATCCCGAAGAAGAGGGTCATCCTGGTTGACTAATGAAATTGACCAATCCGCTGCGCTGTCACTAAGGTATGACAGTACAAAGGCTACTTTGGCTTGGTCATTTGGAAAAGCTCCTGGTCTGCATAAAAAGTGCAAGCGGCATTGGTTCATGAACACGGCAAACCTTTTCGGGTCCCCAGCAAAGCGTTCGGGTGGAGCTAAAGGAATGCTCCCTGGTAGAACCACTTGCACAGGGCTGCTCGATGAAACGGGGGTTGAATTCCCCCCAAGTCCAGGTAGTGGTGTTTGCCCGGCTTGGTTTTGCAGCAGTTGTCTGGCAAGATCATCAGCGCACTCCTTTGACAAAATCAATTCTCTCCTGAGGGCTTTGGTGTCTTGGCGCGCGGAGTGCACTTCTGCCCTAAGTTCCCCTAACAATTGGGCTAGTTGGTCGGTTTCTGAGGTCTCCATTACGCCCGGGTGGGGATTTGTAGATAGGCTTCGTGCTCTGTTACGCTCACCTGGCTCCCACAGGGGCGTCGATCGGACCCGGACTGCTGCGGTCTCCACCAACATGATGCGTAGTGCAGAGATGACAGTCTGGACTGGCCCGCCTAATCTTGTCTGCTGGACTCATAGAAGTATTCTCCTGCAAGTGGAGAAAGGGATTTAGCCACCCGTGGACTTTAGTGATGGCCCCCCAACTGTTCTTGTTCTCCCCACTAATCACCTCTGATATCCCCTCTTGGTAGCATCACCTTATGTTTTTAAATGATGAGTTCTCCATCCTGCATGGCATGCAGGGGTGCGTAGATACCAGTTACTTCGCTGGTTTGAAGGTACTGGAGGAGTCCCGGAGGAATATTGACTCCGGTGTCTATAAAGTTCAATGTGTTCAATATGTCCGATGTTCACTCTTGTTCCATTCCCTCGTTAGGTTGCAGCTGGGTCCAAAAGAATATTGCCTGGAGGCAGCTGATGGCGTTCAGGTAAGAGTCTGTATTACCAAACACTGTCCGGTAAAAGTTGCATGAGTTTAACTTGCTGTTTTCTCTCCCTTTATAGGTGCGGCATAGGAAGATGCGGCGAATTAAAGGATAATACCTCCGGTGGTAAAGCAGGTAAGCCTATGGTGGCAAGAGATTGTCTTTGTCGGTTTTCTCAGCTCACCTTGTTATTCCTTTTGTTTTCCCCCCAGGTGCTGGCTTTCGACGAAGAAAATGATGGAGGCAGCGATGAGTCGAAAGATGCGGTGGACTGGTGAGTATAACGTGGCGTTGCTGCTGGCGAAGCGACGCGTGCTGAAATAATGTCCTTTCCAGGCTCGGAGCTGTGCTGGGTCCGGAATCAGGTAAGGAATCAAATAATGTCCGTGATCTAACCTCTTCTCCTTTCTTTTCCTTTTGTCTAGGAGCTCCGTATTCGAGGCGGGCGTGGCAGAAGACTGGATGCTGACTTGCAGAAACGGTGACCGTTACACTGCTGGATGCAGAATAACACGAAGCATGGGCTGCTGTTCGGGCGTGGTTTAAATAGCCTGCAAAGTAGTCCCAGGTAAGAAGTTCCCCAGAACCACACCCGAGTGAAAAAATAGTCCCTGTAATAAAATAGTCCCATCCAGGCCTCATGTTGGCTTGGACTCATTTGCATCATGGTCTGCATAAGGTAAGTAAAGTTTATGAGGCGCCAGGACTGATTTTTATGATGAGCCTGGCGCCTAAAGCGCCAGGACTGAATCCAAACAGCCCCCAGCCAGGGCTGTTGGGGTTTTAATAAGTATCTGGATGCCTGCTCCCGGGGCTGATGGACTCGATCCGGATGCCCGGGGGTAGGCATCATGACACCAATCCTGAATTGGGACCATCCTCTGGAATTTCAATAATACTGAAAGTTGTTCCTTTTCCTGCCAATCCAGTTTGGATAACGGAACGTTTTAGGGATCTTCTAGATATTTATAAAATTGTCCTATGATTGGATCCTCTCAGTGTGGTAATTGAATATTGGTTTGGAGAATCTCTGGTCCATTGCAAATTAGAACATTTGCTTTCAACTTCAGTTTGTGATCAAGTCTCTGCTCTTACTTGTTTTTCTCCAATAAGGTGTTCCATGTCAATATGTCATATTCTAAATAAAAATGGGACAATATAGTTAGGAGATCTGAGAATTCTTTACAATCAGTGAAGTCTGGATACACACACACACACACACACCCACACACACAAACATATATATATATATATATATATATATATATATATTAGCAATGTTAGGACATATGGCTTAAAAAGGTAGGCATGTATATAAGCAGTTTAATAAAATGGGGCAGGTTTGCATTTGAATTGTATTCTACAAGTAAGTAATTACACAATCCCTTACTGTCTTGTCAGAGGTCTGGGCTGCGTGCCAAGATATTAGCTGTTTCGGAATACAGGGAGAACATGGTAAAGAAAGAGTCTAGTGGCAGTTTTGTTTACGTACCTATTGCCCGATGTTACAGTATATTATAAATAATGTTGAGATGGACTACAACAGACTACAATAAGAGAGTGACGTGGCTTCTGAGCATAGCCAATCATGGAGAATTTTATTATGATATTCCCTTTGCTGCTGTTTTAAAAAACAAACCAGGACAGTTTTGAAATGATGTTTCTGAGCTGCTTTTTGAAAAAACAAACCAGGAAAGTTGTGTCATGAAATTCTCGGAGCCACTGTTTGAATAAACAAGCCAAGACAATTTTGTTAAGAAATATATTGAGAGGATGTTTGAATAAACAAGCGAGGATCTGCAAGTTTTTTTTTATCATCATCATCATCATATCTCTTTTATTAGGCATAAAACAATTAAGAGTATAGTATAAAACATACATTTGCTTCAAAATACAAAAACACAATACTAAATAGGTAGATACATATCAAATAGTTAATGCACTCATTTAATTCATAAAGCTATTTGCTCATAAATAAACTAAAACATTAACAAATGAAGTGGGGAGAATACCCTGAACCCCTTCTTTATATTCTATACAGTATATAAAACCTAACACAAAAATTAAACAAGAAGAGCAGCCTACTACAATAGCCCTTAATAGGGGAGAGTACCGTCGCAGCCCCTAACATAAAAACATATTATATAACCAAGATTCCCAAAATCCGAAAAGTACAAACACCCAACAGATAAATTCAATCATTTAAATCAGGGGCTTTGGATCTCATCAGCCATGGCCGTTGGATGAATTTTGCTACTCTACAAACCTTATTTATATCATCTGTCTGTTTGCAGAGTTCCAGAGCTTCAAGGGCAGAGCAGATCCCTATTACTCTAAGAAATGGCTTAACTAAATAGACCTCAATAAACAAAGCAGCGGACACAAGAAGAGGAAATGTATCTTGGTTTCCTCATCAATATTGCAAAGAGGACATTTGTCTGAGTAGCTAATACCCCAACATTTCATGAAGGAGGCTAACTGAAGGCTTCCCATTCTAAGATAGATGAAAAGGGCTCAGGAAAAAGGAGGTTGAGGTTTACCTAAACCGGGTTCATAGCCAAAGTTCTGCTTTATTCTTAGTTAGCCAGCACCCCATTTGAGCTTGTCACCTGCCAAGACCATTCCCCTTCTTGCGTGAGAAACCATTGCATCTTTCTTAAATTTGATAGTCAGGGCCTTTCTGATATTCTCAGGGTATAACCAAAGATCTTGCTCACCTGACTCAAAGCTTTTTCTTTACATGTACAATCCACGGCAGACTCCCCCCCCCTCCAAACTCATTACATGAATCAGCTAATTCCTGAATTTTTCAAGTGTCGAAGAATGCCATAATCTTATCCAATACAATACAGGCTTTATAGAGACCTTACTTTTTATTGGACTCAGATCAAGTTCCATCTAAATTAACATGCTGGGTGCACCCTATGGTAATAGAAGCAGGTTTAAAAAAAGTTGCACTCAACCTTCGATAGGCAGGATGTGTTAGCACAGTCATAAAGTTCTGTTCCAAAAGATTTGAACAAGCTTTAACAAGTTGAGCAGACCATTGGTGGAAGTGAGTGCCAAGATAGTCATAGAACAAGACGTGCTCAAGCTTGTGGCCATCTACCCTGATATTCAAGAGCAGTCTTAGCTCCTCACATTTCCTGGTAAACATCACCATTGTAACTTTAAGGCCGTGTGGCAATGTGGTCACAAATACAAATCATCTGAAAAGAGTAGACAGGGGTAAGTGTCTGAACCAATTTTGGGGGAATCCAAACTCATTAATATAAATGCTGAAAAGCAAGGGGGCCAACACGCACCCCTGGCTAACGCCCTTTGTAATATTAAACTGTGGGGTAGTTTCACCTGCTAAACCATGACTTACCACTGCTTTATTGTTACAGTAAAGCAGTTGGGCACAAAATATCAACTGAGATGGCATTTCTCTCCTTTCCAACGCTTGCCAGGAATATCACGTGGTACACCATCAAATGCTGTTTTAATGTCGGCAAAAACTGCATACAATTTAATTTTGCGCAAGACGGTGTACTTCTGAATCATCAGATTGAGGCAAAAACTTTGGTCAGTGATACCCATACCAGATTGAAACCCCACTTGCAGGAAGCTAATGATGTTGTTACTTTCCCCTCAGGATTGAATACAAGACACAATTACATTAGCAACCAGCTTCCCCGAGCTACCCAACAAGGATATCGGACAGTAATTCACTAGTTGCCCCCCCTTTTATAGATAGGGATTATTTCAGTGCATCACCATAAATCGGGTACAAGAGCCAAATTTATGCAAGCAATAAGGAATTTTAGTAGAACTGGTGCCCAAATTAGCGGCTCATCTTTGAAAAGCTCAGCAGGGATCCTGTCATGACCTGCTGCTTTACCCCGTTCTGTGATTTGATAGCCCTAGCAACCTCTTATCAACCAACTAATTCAGGCCTCAGATTTGCTTAACTTGCACCTGTCCTTGCCACCCTAGTATAGATACAAAAAATGGTCCTGCCAGGCATCAGAGGTAATATTGCACTGAATATTCATGTCCCCATTGACCTCAGTATCAGAAGCCAGCTTCAAAAAGGTGATAGAATCACCATTATCATGGGCTTCTGCAAGATCAGCCCACGCATTCTTAAGTACATCTCTTTTTCTTTTGGATGGCGCTTTTATAATGCATGCAACTAGCTCACAGCAAAGATGTACCAATTGGTGGAGCAGAAGACAAACAATACAATAAAAGCTGCTTGGCATAGATACATTCAAAATCATACCAACCCTCTTTTATTAGTGTATGTCTTTTTACTACTGATCTTGGCTAAGTTGCAAAAGGAAAAGTACCTAGGATAACCTTCCAAAAATCTCAAGTCTACATATATTCTCAATAAATGGAAGAGTACCCTTATAGTTGGCAAAAGTGACCCATGAGAAGCGGGAAAGTTGGAGGGAAGCGATAGGGAAGTTAATATCAGACGATGGTCGCTCTCCTGCCTATCAAGGATCTCGAGCTTAGCTATGAATCACCAAGCCCCAAGGGATACTCAGGTGTAATCAATCAAGGAAGAACCGTTAGGCCCAAGAAATGGTAGCTGTTTGATCTTCACAAAAACGCCCATTACACGCTCTTAGTCTGAGCGCATAAAATGTGTGAGCTATTTCAACTGCCAAGTTAGATGCACACTCAGGCTGGGCAGCCAACAGGAAAGGCATGTTCCATACTGCATCCTGGTCAGTCCCACATCCCTTACAGATCGACCAGCAGTTCGATTTGTAGATTCAAATCGCCCGTGACCACTGTGTAGGTGTTTAGCTGGTCGTATCCTTCCTAAGTGGTTACCAATTTGCATATCTTACTAACAGTAGTCATGGAGTTGGATCTGTTATAAACATTGGATAACAGAAAATAGAGAACATTCAGCATATACACAACCAGGCGTTGAAGATCTAAAAAGCTGTTTCTCTCAAAACGACCTGCCAGTTCAAAGAAGAATACACCCATATTGATATGGCCCCTTCCGTGCAGGGATCTGGAACGACAGGTAGCCTTGAAACTACACTCGGTCCATGTCTCCTGAAAACAGAATCAGCTGGTGAACTCTGATGAATTGTTGCCAGTAAAATAACAATTGTGTTAGGATATATTTTGAGCTGATGTTTGAATAAACAAACCCAAAACTATATAAAACGTGGTTTCTTTTTTATAAGACCGCTGTTCGAATTCATCTGGTGACGCTGTCGGACTGGGGACCTGAGGCAGAGCAGAGCTTATGGCAAGCCTGAGTAAGCTAGACACTCTTCTCCATTCCGGTTTATGGTATAAGGGGCGGCCCGCTTTCGCTCATTTATTCTGCTCTGGATTTCACAGCATTGAAATTGGATATTTTTATTTTAAAAAGTTCAGCCTTTTATTTTTGCTGTTTGAGAGAACTAATTTTATCTAATTGAGCTGTATAAGGAAACACCCTTACCCACATCAACTTACCCACTGAGTTATTTTATTCAGATTTGGATTACAGTTTTGCCTCATGGTCAATTCCAATTGACACTAGATCTATTTTAAAGCTTTGCTAAAGCCAATAGAGACCATGATGGGATTTGTAGGTGGTTTTTGCCATTGATATTTGTGGATTGTTTTGTGATATTATGGATTGTTCAAACCCAAACAATCCTTCTTCAAGCCATAGGCTTTCAGCTCTCAAGGCTCTACCTTCGCAGAGTCCTTTTGTGATTATGAGAGAATGTTTTTACCCATTTTTATATCACATTGATAAAGAGGCGAGGTATTGAAAGGCAGTTAAATTCATGAGGCTTTCTTTTGAGTATCGATGAGCAGGAAGATAACCTTTTTCTTATTCAGTGCGTTATGTATAGTTACAGTAATAGTTGCAATGCTTTATTAAAAAGGAATGCACTTTGCAGGAGAGTATGCGTGTTTTCATTGAGTGTTCTTTATTGAGAATCAATTCATAAACATTTGTGAATGCATATGAAGTGTGGGGCATCTATATAAAGCACTGCATATTGTATTACAGTATATTGTGCATGTGTTGAAAATAAATGAACTGATAGGAGGATTAACAGTAGTCACAGTAGTCCCACTATAAATTGCATGACATTAGTGAATCAGTCTTGTGCGGATGAGTGAAGGAGGCTAGCCTACTGCACAGGTTTGTCTATTTGCTTTGATGCGCAGTGACAGATATACGCTTTTTCTCTACTACTATTCCTACCAAAGACCCTAATGGGGTTGGGGGATCTAGAACACGCCCCTTGGGGTGGAGGAAAGGCTCTGGATGAAGGCGTGATAAAAATCACGTAAAATATATTTGCCTTGGTTTGCTCCGCTTTTGGTGAAATGATCAGCCAAATGATTTCTGATTTCTGATTTTATTGAGCTCTTCAACTTTTGAGTGACTCTTCATTTTGTTCCAAAATAGGGCCATGTTGTTTAATGTCACTAAATCATCTATTGTTTGAATCAATTTCCCATGTTTCAGGGGGTTATTGTTTCTACAATGTATACTTCTGGCTTTCCAGTTCTTTAAACGCTCAACACATGTCTGACTCAGTTATTATTACTAGTTCCTGGTTTTGTGATTTATGGCAGTAAGGACAGCTTTATATATGCTCATCAGTTCCGCCACCTCAATACTTTGGGGATGGTTTTTAACCGGCTGAGGGTTCAGGGTTGTCATTCACCCAAGCATTCCCAACTCCAGCTACTTATTACTTATCATTGCTTTCTTTAAAATGGTAGAAACATTCATCCACATAAACTATGACTATTCCCTGATCTTGCCATACACCTTATGAGAAGAAGCTACACATGTCTCTATATTATTATTATTTTTATTTCTTCATCTTCCACGCAATTGTATTGACACAATCATATATATCAGCTAATCTTGTGCAACTGGACTTTTTGTTTTGACCATAACTGATTTCTACATGGCAAGTCTGGACTGAAAGAACCTAGGAAATAATCCTTGAGTTAGCGGCATGCCCAGTTTGTATCCAGTCACTCTGCAACTATTGCAGATGTTGGTGGGAAGTTGCCACTATTATATGTTTCCCATGGATCAACGGACAGAAGCTTTTAAGCGCCCATACTGTTGCAGGATTGATTTCTCTCATTTCTTAAATTTGATCTTAATGGGTGATAAAGTTTTGCTTGCGTAAGAGATCACCTTATTAACCTGGTCATGCCTCTAATATATGGGCGTGGTTAAACAGGTGAGGGAAAATCCTGCTCATGGGAAAAATTGCTTGCTTTTGATGTATAAGCCTAGCATAGAGCTTGGGATAAACTTCTTTTCAGTTGTTTCACATCCTCTATTTGGGAGTCCCCCCCACACCCAATTTTCCCCTGCCTTCAAGAGGGATGAGTGATTTCTGCATAATCGTCTAGAAATGTACAACTGTAGTTAGTCAATCCTAAATGGCTACATTATTCAGGGAGATTTGTGGGGTTCTACAATTTCCAAACAGCATCAACCTTCTTCTGAGGATTAAGACCATCAGATGTGATTTGATGGCCTAGAAAGTTTACTTTAGTTCTGTACCATTGTGCTTTCTGGTGAGAACTTTGCATCTGGATCCAACACATGGTGGATCTCCTCCTAGGGTTCTTTACCAGTTTTACTTTTGATCACTAGGTCATCCATATAGGTCAAACACTCCGTTCTACAAGGTCAGACATGGCTTTATATAGGAATATACTGAACTCATTTCCATTATTAATATACCCACACAGTGTTCTAGTCCATGTGCACTGCTGCCCCCAAATGAAAAGGCAAGTTTATATTGGTGTTCATAGAGAACTGAGTCCAATATCCATTAGTCAAATCGAGCACAGTATATACTTTTGAAAGCTAGATCTGTGCAAGGCCCTGATCAATATAAGGAAGTGGCCACCATCATTTGTACCCTCTTATTCAATCCCCTTCGGTCTGCATAGAGTCTACATTGTCCATGGGGATTCACTATTCATAATATTAGTTATTATTAGTTTATTAAACATGCTGTGGATTGGTCGAATACTACCATGGAATTCCAAGTTCTTGATAATCTCTGTGATTGATTCCATTCACGCTAGAGGTAACCAGTATTGTCTAACAAATACTGGTGCCTTATTCTGATCTGTAGGTATGGTTGTAGAGTACAAAGACGTATGTCCACAATAATACGAGTCCACAGAAAATACCTTCTGAAATATCTTCTAAAAATCCATAATTATCTGTATTAATTTGTTTTTCTGCTCTTCTGTCTCACAGGAATTAGCCATATTGATCTGTTCTTTGACCATCTGGTGGAAACCCAGGAATATTTCTAGGATGGCTATTTCTGAGGAATCTTCTAGTTGGGTAGAGCAGTCTTTGCTTATGGCGTCTTTCTGGGTGATTTATTCCTTAGTGTCCCGATAGTCACTAGTGAGTTTTAATACTATCTCATCTTTCATGGTTTGGCAGGTAATGGCCTCTACTCCGTAAGAGGGCAGGGAGTACACTATAAATTCTGCTATCCACAGTAGGCCCTAATACAGCGGGGCCCCCACCTGCACATGGAGCAGCAGGCCAAAGGCAGAGCACCACCTTCCAACACAACCACCATCCGTAATTGGCCCCAGTCCAGCTCACCCTTATTTTAAACAGAGTGAGGGCTGAGGCAGGGCCCTTCCTGGACATGCAGCGGTGGGGCCCACCGCACCAAAGGAGCTGTGGGTGCACCTGCTAAACCAGTGTGCATAACCTTGGATGTATCATGTGCGATAACGGCTAGACCTAGAAATGAGCTAAGATGTGATATAGTGAATGTTTGTGGCACGATGTCCCATGCCATTACGTTTTCTCGGTCTGGTTCTACACATGTGCTTGAAAACACATGTGCTTGAAAACTTCAGTGTGTGCTTATTGATTTCATATTTCTCTAGATTGGGAGTTACATTTTCCTTTTCTAATGCCATGCACACCGTTTGGAGCATGGCATCATGTGCTTCTTGGGTTGTGCCAAAGACCAGAATATCGTCGCTATAGTTAATACAATTTGCAATGGGGCAGATAACCTTGGATCTCATATTGGAAGATCTCAGCAGCTGATGAAATCATAACACACATTTATAGAGGAATACACCCACATGCATTGTGAACATAGTGATGTAGTGGGATTCAGGGCTCAGCTCAAATTGATGCTACCATTTGTTCAGATCTAATTTTGAAATGGTTGAAGCCCCCTTCAGTAACTGTATCATGCCTGTGAATTGTGATGTTTTATGCCTCTCTCTTTGTATGGATTGGTTGGGGACTCAAAGACCAACAGAGTATACCATTTTCAAGAGAAGGAGAGAAGGAGTAGGTGAGACTTGAGAGAGAGGAGGAGAGAGTGCAAGAGCAAATTCCAAAGGGGAGAGAGTTCCAATTTTTTGGGGCAAGAAGTTGAAATGAGCGAAAGCGAGAGGCGGAGCAAGGTGGATGGGAACAGAAAGGAGGAATTTCGGGTGGGTTGACAAAGGGAAATGAAGGAGCTGGGGTAAGTAGGCGGGAGAGCATGGATACATTTGAAGACAAGACAAAGGAAATTAGATTCACAACGGCGGTGGACGGGAAGCCATTTAAGGTGGGTAAGGTAAGGTGAAATGTGAACAGAGGGTTGAAGACTAGACAGAGTCCTACCCACAGAGTACAGCATACAATATAAGGGTGAAAAATAGTCAGGCCATCATAAAGTGAAGAGCAATAATAGAGTTGAGAAAGAACCATAGACTGGAGAAATGTTTTGGTGGAGGAGAAAGTGAGCAAGTGGTGGATTTTCCTGATGTTAAACAAATGAAAATGGCAGGAGCGATATACTGACGAGATATGAGTTTGAAAATAGAAGGTGGGGTCAAATATGACTCCCAGGTTTCGTGCTTGAGAGGACAAAGAATGGTTCAGCAGAGGAAAGTAGATAGATGGAGGGGGGAGAATTCCAGGGATTCTCTACTTGCTCTAGAAAGAAAGGGCCGGGCATGAGAGATACGTTTAATATAGTATGATGAGGATGCTATCAGACTGTTGAACTGAGCTTTCATCCCAGCAACTTAACCTTTTTCTTTATCACAATACTATAGTCTCCAATTAAGAGTTGTGTATACTGTTTGTCTAGGTTGCGAATTTTAGCCTTGGTTCCTACGAGCATCAGTTTGGTTTTGCTCGTGTTGAGTGCTAGGCCGTTGGCACACATCCATGTTTGGATAAGCTGGTATATTCTGTTAATGTTTATTTCATCCACAGCAAAGACACCAGTGAGTGAGATGACACATTGAGTGTCATCGGCATAGTTCATGAATTCAATGTCATTGGTGTCCAGAAAATTCAAAAACGGGACTGTGAAAAGATTATAGAATATGGGAGAAAGGCAGGCTCCCTGTGGGACTCCTTGGGTCAGCTCCATTGCGTCTGCATCAGCTATATCGCTACTAACTCTCCACTGACGTCTTTCGAGAAACGATTTCATCCAGCAGGCTGCCAATGTCTGAAAACCCGCTACCTCCTCCAACCTGGTGACCAGAGCAGTATGGTCAACCAGGCTGAAGGGGGCAGACAGGTCCAGCAACATCAGCCTGCTGGTCATACCTTGATCCATGTGATGGAGAAGTCTGGACTTTAAGTCCAGCATGGCTGTCTCAGTTCCATGTTTTTCTCTGAAGCCAGATTGCCTCTGGTTTAAGATGTCAGTAGCTGTAAGATGTTCAAGCACTTGAATATATGCAACCCTATCCAAACTCTTTAATAAAAAAGGAGAGTTTGATATGGGTCGATAATTTAAAGGGTCACCAGTAGGCAGACCCCTTAAAATAGGAGGGTTTGAGGGATACCGTTGTGGCATACCATGAGAGAGAGAGCAAAGGAAGAAGAACCTTTCCAAGAAACAGAAAAAGTGCGGTTAGCGAGGTAGGAAGAGAACCAGTTGAACACTGTGCTTGAGAGACCAAGGGAGGTGAGGGTAGAGTGGGGTGATCAACAGTGTCAAAGGCTGCACTGAGATCAAGAAGAATTAATAGAGAGGAAAGTTTGAGGTGGTGTGCGTGACAAATAGAATCGGATACTCAAAGAAGTGTAGTTTCTGTGGCAAAGCCAAATCTAAATCCAGATCGTTGGGAAGGAAGTACATTATTAGAGTTAAGAAAGGAGGAAAGTTGAATGTGGGTTAAATGCTCCAACAGTTTAAATAAGTATAGCAGGAGTGAGATAGGATGGAAATTAAAGGGGTAAAACGAGTCAAGGGACGGGTTTTGAGGAGTGGTAGAACAGTGGCATGTTTAAAAACGAAGGGAAAGGAGCCTGAGAGCAACGAGATATTACAAAAATGTGTAAAGAAAGAAGCCAGAGCAGGATAGACAGATTTGACCAGAGAGGTAGGGAGATGGCCTGAAGGAGCAGCCACAGGGTGAATCCGAAGGATCATAACTATGACATCACCTTCGAAAATAGTTGTAAAAAAGGGGGTGAAGATTGAAGAAGACAAAAGAAGCGAGCAGAATCGGGGGCAGTGGTAGGACTACTGATAGGAGATGAAATTACAGAGCTTGTAGAGGAACAGATAGTGTCAATCTTAGCAGGGAAAAGGCAGCCCTACATATAAGGGGCGCATCAGCCACTTTTACTGCCCCAAAAAAGGCAACTACTCACAAAAAAGAAAACTATATAGTGAAAATGCTCCCGACCAAAAACAGGGAACAGACACATAGGAGCATGACCCCCTGCTTGCAGCCACAGAGCTCCATGGATAGGTTTGGACCAGACCAGTAGTACACACAGAGCCACAGGAAGAAACTCTACTGTTTTTACCGTCTGATCTGAAGAGGTAAAAATGTGCCTTTTAATGTGTATCAGAGGCGTTGCTAGCGGGGGGCTGAGGGGGCTATAGCCCCAGGTCTTTTGGTTGTAGCCCCGGATAGAAGCTCAGGGGTTACAACCAAAAAGGCTAGCTAGCCCCCAGTCGCAACAGTCGCAGAATTAGCATAGCCCAGGATCTTTTCCAGACCTAGCAACACCCCTGATGTGCATGAATAACTAGATGCAAAGACATATTTATTACAAAAGCATTTATGTTTTACAGTTAATACACATTTTACTTGCTTATAAAATATGCCCATTGGAAATTGGATTTACATTTTTACTCGCTAAAATATCATTTTTACTCCCAACTTATAAAAATAGTGAGTAAAATACTCCCACTTCAAAGTCTTATCTGGAGCACCGAGTATAGGTATGGAAATATGACTTTGCAGGCACGCCACTTCACATATTGCCAGTTGCATAAAAACCATACAAATTACACTGTTTGAGCATTACAGCATGGCCCGTCACAGTCCGGATCAGTGAGCATCTATGTAGGAGTACGTAGGTGTATTACAAGAACCCCTTATTATTAATTTCAGTATTTTGAGACACATAGGGCCTCATAACCATGGCGGTATGGGTTTAACGGTGCCGGTAGAGCTGCCGGCACCGTTAAACCCATACCGCTGCATTGCAAGGTCCGCTCGCGGGTCCTGCTCTGGACGTCTGGTTTTACCAGACGTCTTAAGCGGGTCCCGCGAGCGGTCCAGCATGCTAACAATGGGCCCATCGTTAACGGTCCCGTTGTTAGCATGCACCACATTCCCATTGAGCCCTATGGGGGCTCAAATGGGAATGGGGATGGTCTGAGTACGGGTTCCCTGGATAGGGAAATACCAGGCCCTCCAAGGTTGGAATGGCCTGGTATTTCCCCATTCAGGGAACCCGGACCCGAGTTTGGAGGCAGCCATGCCCTTATTAAGGGCATGGCTGCCTCCAAACTCGTAATGAGGCCCATAGATGTATTTATGCTGGTGGGCTTTAGATGTGATAAAGCAGGCTGAAAGTGGAATGGGCATTGCAACATGTCTCTAAACGTATCCTTCAAGTCAATATTCTCAGACATTACTTTAATGAACCGTTGGATTGGAATAAATTAATATGAGTTGCAGTGATATCTTTAACAGGATAACATTACGAGTATGGCTGAATAGTACAAAATAGCGGTAGCAAAATTATTGCCATTTTTACCGAAACACTATTTTACAAGTGTGGAGGTAAGTTGAGAGAACCTGCATCAGCTTGCTGGATGTTTTTCCTCCGGACAAATGGAGGATATACCTCTGACCATAGATCTGCACGCTGTAGACCCCCAAAACCTCAATGGAGTCCAGTAGCACTCCATAATGGAGAATAACACTGCCTTTGCCCTACTTGCAATTTGATGGATTTTCTTCCAAATGAAGTGACAGTAACACTAAACGAGTTGGGCAGATTTACTACGGCCAAATCTGGCAAACATTTTTCTGAGGCCCCCCTTTCTTTATTCAAACAATGTTGGAGCTAAACAAAATGTGTTTGGATAATTTTGGGATTTAATACTGAGTACGGAGGCCGATAACCGAAGAAGTTGTCCCAATCAATGATGAAGGTGAAAATATTGGTTTGGCAATATATAATGATAAATATTAACAGAAACGTTATTTAGTTGATTTGTAATTATTAAAGCGAAAATGCTGATATAGTTGCCCCTTAACCCCGCACATGTAAAAAGCCCTGCGGGATAATGTGGATCTTGCCTGGAGAATGAGGGCTACTGTAATACTGGAATGTACAACTGAAGTTGACATGTCTAATGCATGTTTTGCATGAGATGGTTTACATGGATCTTGGGTGAAGTGTGAGGCATCCTTCAACGATGGAATGTCCTTTTGAGGTTGACGGTCTATTACCTGAATCAACTTGGTACGTAAGATGACGAAAGTTATGATTGTGGCAGTGTGTCTTAACACACAAGATATACGACTATGTGTCAGTATGGCCAATTTATAACTATCACATTAACTGATTGCAAAACATTAAGGCGTAGAAGTTGACTTAATGATGCTTCAATGCACTTTTCTTTCCCTTTTATTTAATTCTCTTTAAATATAGAACATCGACCCTGTGATTTGAGAACATTGGTGTGAGGAGGAGTTTGTATGCAGTACCCTTTGGGACCACTACACACCACTAATACTACAGGTGTAAGCCAAACCAATGTTTGGTATAAGTCTGAACCACACATTTTTTGGTAGCAGAGCTGAGCAGCCAGGCTTATCTCAAGAGGGAATGGGAGCTTGTAATGAGGTTACACAGAGGTCTACAATTAACAGTATTCAAATAGACTCTTACACGCAAGGTTTCTTGATAAAATACTTATAAATGTATTTCACAGTCAGTTAGAAAACATTCAATAGAAGGAGGCAATATATCTCACACAAAAATATACTTCAGTACTAGATAAGATAAGATTCTAAGGCATTTAACTACTTTGAAGGAGGAGCAAAATGGCATTCAGAGTACTTTGAAGTAGGAGCAAAAAGGCATAGGTTAATAAAACAAAGGTTACAAGTATTCTTAGACAGTGCAAATGTGTTGAGGTCACCAGAGGAGTTGATTCAATGTTGATTCAAGTTGAAGTCAATCTAGAAGGAAAGGGTAGCATTTGACTGCTACATGAGTATTTAGACACGGGGGATGGTAAGTAACCCCTCCAGCACTCTATTGTAAGATAGGGTGTGCTGGCTCTAGGAATTTGAAAAGACTACTAAAGTCAATTTCACTGTACATTCTCTGGGAAACGGTAGTTTATCCCAGAGAAGGTATTTCAACCTTGGGAAAGCCCGAAAAGCTTCCCTGTGCCACTTCACTGAGGGTGCTGTGTGACACACATGAAAAGATGATGCCTATGGAGTTGTCTAAAACTCCATAATCAAAGAACACAAGAGTAAAACACACATCAAAATACATGAGAGAGTGGGAAAAAAGGCTCACACTCTCACCAAAAAATCAAGTCCTCAAAATCCAGCAAAGTTGCTGGGGGTCTCTAGGGTGAAGGGAATTAGCACATTCTTGAGAATTCTTCCTAACAATTGGCATCACACAAAACTACTAATTTAAGGACTATGATGTGGGACTATGATAACAAGAGAAACCCTTTAAGATAGAAGCCAGACAACTGTGGAATGGAATATGCGATAAATGTCCCCTGCCAGTACCATGCCTTGGTGTGCTCAGTCTTATAAGTCATATTTTATTTTTAAATGTTATATCGTACATTGGCATAATAGTATCGATCAAATACTCATAAATAATGAAGACAGTGTATCAGTGTTAATAATTTTGAAATTGGTAAAAGCCATTCATTACTGTCTCCCCCATCATTTAGGTGACTGAAGCAAAGCATGCTGAACTGATTGATACATTGATGGTGTATGGAGGAACCCTAGAAGTGATTTGACCCATCTTTTCAAAATAATCAGTATGAAGCAGATAAAAGCACACAAAAGAAGAGGAATGATCAACATCTTGACGAATGCTGGAGCAAATGAAACAGATAGCCTAGTTGCCAAAACTAGCGCTGGGAGACACTCCGCTTCATTGCGAGTTTGGTGGTAATTCTGACAGAATTACAGCCAAGCACATGTATTGGTATTGCGACTCTGTCCTGCAGATTTACTGCAGGATTGCAAGTGGAGTAATGATAATGATTTGTTATTTACATACCACTTTCGCCAAAGCACCTTGCATAGAACATTTAGATACAATGATCACTCTGCCAAAGTTGGTGCTAATTTATCACTTTGGAAGGAGGAAAGGCTGAGTTGGCCTTGCTGGGATTCAAACGTGTGACCTGCAGATCACACACATCGGATCACAGCAGCAAGTGTTCAACCCACTCTGGTATTAGTGCTGAAGTTTGCTATCTGTAGGACTCCATAGGGAATTAATTGGAATTACCATAAACAGTATTTCTGCCACATTAAATCCAATAATTCTTGGAGTTGTAGTGGAGGATTCACCTCCAGCTATATGCAAATTCACTACATCACCTCCAAAGTCAGATTTCTGCATTCATTAAAAAGTGGCGGTAATGGACTTGCCACCAGAAAATTGCTGCACTGCTGAACTTATAATCGGTGGTGCAGTGTATGCACTTTTTATGTTTATTATTTAAAAAAATGTTTGTCTGTTTAGTCGATATTGAATGACATTTTGTATTACATTTATTGTATATATTTTTGTATGTAGTATAAATGAGTACCAATTAGCATGAGAATGTATGTGGATGAGATAGAAATTCTCTTAATAAGGTTGGCTGAGGAATTTTTGAATCACTGATTTCATAATTTGTTAGAGAAAAAAACAAGAAAAGTAAAAAATGTACAATAAATAGAGAAAGTCATAAATGTTTTCATATAACAAAATACAACTGATGATTCATTTATTGCCTGCATTTATACATGTAGATTATGGTAATGGAATGTTTTCTGAATGATTGATCGCATTGGGGATACATTGTTGTTAAATGGACACTATGCCATTGTGGAAAAAGAAAGCATGTTGAGCGGCAGGACACAAAAAATAACAATCTGTGATTCAGCCAATGAATGCCAATACAATTGCCTGTTGCATGGCTACCAAATATTCTGCTTCTTAGCACCCTCTACCTTCCTCCCCTCTCTGTAGCATTGTTTCGGCCACAAATGTGGTGTTGAAGCTCCATCATATGTACAAAACCCAAAAATGCCATCTGTGAATCAGCATCATCGTATGTCTTGAATGCATTTTTTAGTGTTACCTGGGGAGGTCTGAGGAGTGCTCTTCGGAGAAATGGCATTGTTATCCGAAATAATAATGAAAGACCCATGCCAGGCTCCATAGCTTCTGGTTGTGACGCCATTCCTTAGGGATTGGTGGTAACTGTCTTGTCCTGGTCTCTTTTCTGCTCTCACTCGGCCCCCCGAATTCTTTAAGTTCCCTGTATGGATGGCGGCCTTGCATACAGAAGAGTCCTGAGGAGAGAAGTCAATTTTTATTAAATAGCAGATGCCTGTTTTGCTCTGTTTCATGCAACAAATGCTTGTTTAAGTACTGTCAGAACATGCCTCTGCTCAGTACTGAGCCAGCCGAGATATTTTCTGTTATGGCAATGTTATAAATGTCAAATACAACAACAAAGGCCACACTCAGGCAAGTCTAAGGTAGGAGAAAGGTCTATCAAATCCTTCTAGGCTGCTAAATTAAACGTTTCTGAGTGCAAAACCAGCAATACTGTTGCAGGGGTTTGAGAACAGCAGTAAACCTTTTGCAGATTCACTGCTTTATAATCCACTTCTGCAATTAGTATTCAAATTGCCACTTCTAACTTCCTTACAGCGTTAAATTTAAATGATCGTCTGGAAAAATTACCTCAGCAAGATAACGAAATTCCATTGGCAAATGATAATAGAAGTGTTGTCAGTTCATGCTATGTAGTTTTCATGCTTCTGTAATCCATGTTTACTACAGGGTTTTGATATATTTTATGCTTTAGTATTGTGTTGAGTATCATATATAGTATGTCATTGATGAATTGTCATCTATAATCCCTCTCTTATGTGAAACATAGAACATCAACTGTGGGGACAAAGTGTAATAAATTGCCTTATTTTTGTTCTTTTGTGAAACATTGATGACCTCTATGTGTGTATATACTTAACTCTCTTTTTTTTCCTTTTGATTTCCGTATATATATATATGTAGTGGCGATTTCTGATTTCCGATGAATTGAAGTCTGTGTTTTATATTTGATGAACTTTTTAATTTTGATTCATTGTTAATTATATTGAAAAGTTGATGAATTTCAGCTAAATCAATAAAAAAAAGAATATGATAATGCAGGAAAAAAGCAAAATGCATCAAAGTTTTACAGGATGAAATGAGTAATTAGCAATGCTAATGCCATATAAACTGATGCTAATTAGCATATATATATATATATTACACGCCTGTGGTAGTGGGCGTGTAGTTATGGTAAAGCTTCTTTACTCTTAGAAATAGCAGTTTTTGGGCAGCTTATAACTTTGGCGCTGTTTGACGAACCCTCACCAAACTTTGCAAAGAAAGTCCCGAAAGCTTGCTTTGCAAATTTGGTGCAAATCTGTCCAGTATTTATTTTTAAATGGCTAAAAAAGTTGGTCTAAAAGGTGTGATATCTGCGTCTTGTCCGTGGACTCATTTCCTGGTTCAGTGTCCACAGACAGCGCTGGACCAATCAAAGTACGGCGTGGTTTTCGTGGACATCAAACGTGCACGCTGATTGGTTAATAGAAAACGTGAGGTATGTCAAAACCTTTGAAACAGATGCCATGTTGGATTCGCAGGCTGCGCCCTTAGTCTTCGAATGCCGCGGTAAAACATATTACACTTGTCAAACTAATTAATCTCTGGGGCGGTGAGGGGTGATGAGGATAAGATGAGATATGGCCATAAAAAGACCAAAATTGGGTTATTTTTCTTCTCCAAAGTCTGCGAATATCTCAGATGTTCGCAGACATTGTTGGGATGCTTGCAAACTTGACAAAAGTTAGAGGACATCCATGCACATTTCTGCATTATATGGTCGGCGAAAAGCATTTTTTGGATGGCTTCTAACTTTGGCGTCATTCAATGAAACTGCATGAAATTATGGAATATAATTTTAGACCGAACTCCGAATACTTCTGCAAAAGTTTGGGCAGTTTTGCCAGGAGGTGGCAAAATTAGAGGGGGGGTCCCAAAATGTTTGAAGGGCTTAAACATTTGGTGCTGTTTGACAAATCGACGTATAAGTTTGCAAAACGATTTTAGATCCAACTTTCAATGTTTTTGCAAAGTTTGGTAGGTTTAGGGGCAACATTAGATGGGGGTCTCAACATTTTTAGATGGCGTATAACTTTGGTGCCGTTTGACGAGTCTGCACATAAGCTTGCAAAAAAGGTTATAGACACAACCTTGAATGTTGTTTGTGCAAAGTTTGAATGGATTTTGTCAAGAAGGGGCTAAATTATATCACTTTTTTGTACACACATTTTGACACTTTTCATAAAATAAAACATGGACGGATTTGCAGCTCACTTGTGCGAGGAGCATTGCAAGGACCCGAAATCATGGTTTTGCAAATGTGTCCATGTTTTATTTTTTGAAATGTGTCATAATGTAGGTACACAAAATAGTGTTATACCTTTGGTGACTGAGGCAGCCATGACCCAGACAATCTGGTCACTGGCCATGGCTACGAGGGACTGATAATGGGGTTGAAGAGGGCATGACCACCAGGGACCGATAGTTTGAATGGGAAAATACATTCTGCTTGTGGCTGCAGCCCAAAGTGCTGGACAGGATTGCAGCAAACATGCGCAAGAAGCATCAGCAAGGACCTGAAAGCATGGTTTTGCAAATCTGTCCTGTTTTATTTTTTTCATAGTGTCAAAATGTAAGTACAAAAAATAGTGATAACAATTTGGCGCCTGGCAGTGGGCCTGGCCTTCGGCAAGGAAAAATGTCCACTCTAATTTGCTTGTTGGGGCATGTGGCATGGCCAAAGTCGTAAGTTTGAATGGAAAAAGAAATTCTGCTCACAGCTACAGCTCGAAGTGCTGTATGGAATTGCAGCAAACATGCGCAAGGAGCATCAGCATGGACCTGAATGCATGCCTTTGCAAATCTGTCCTGTGTTTCATTTTTTCCAAAGTGTCAAAATATAAGTACAAAACCTAGTGATATAACTTTTGTGCCTGGACAGTGGGCCTGGCCCTCCGCCAGGACAAATTTCTACTCTGATTTACTTATTTGGGCATGCGGCATGGGCGAAGCCCTAGGTTTGAATGGGAAAACAAATTCTGCTTGCGGCTGCATCCCAAAGTGCTGGACGGGATTTCTGCAAACATGCGCGAGGAGCATCAGCAAGGACCTGAAAGCATGCTTTTGCAAATCTGTCCTGTGTTTTACTATTTCAAAAGTGACAAAATGTAGGTACAAAAAATAGTGCCTCGGCATTGGGCCTGGTCCTCAGCAAGTACAAATGTCTACTCCGATGCAGCATTGCCGAAGCCCATGCACCATGGATTTTGGAGACTGGCCATTGGTCACATTATGAGGATACAGTGGACACTGAACTATGATGGAGGGTAGGTGTGGTGGATAATGGGTGTGGTTTGGTGGGGCTGGTGTCATGGTCGAGCCTCATGCCCTGGGCAATTTAACCATGGTTTGCATCCCCAGCATGCGCTGCTGATAATGACACACATCCGTTGCGTTGCAAAAATATGTTTGTTAAAGATGGTTTATAGTTCTTTCATATATGTTAAAAGAGGAATTATTAATACCTTATATGCAGTGATGAAACATGAAACATGTTCACTAATAAAACAGGGATGTTATGGTTAAGTTGCACACACAAAACCTACGAAATTCAGTGAAACAACTTTGTTAAAGGGACGTTGTTGTTAAGCTACACTATTAAAAACCTCTGAAATTCAGTGAAAAACTTTGTTAAAAGGGACATTATGGTGACAAGTAAAATCGAAAAGCCCAAGGATTTGGCCAGTTATGGTCAGCTATGCAACCATAACTCGCGCTACTGCTAACACTAACACACAGGACATCAAAGATATCATCACAAATGACATTGATGGAGCCCACTAGCCATGGCCTTTGGCCATGGAATTGTACATGTTGCACCAATAGGTTTCTTTGGAGCCCACTAGCCAAGTCCTTGGGTACAAAGATCCATTACCCCCTACCTAGGAGTTGTGATCACTGCAGCTATTTAAAAAAAATATAATTCTCACTCTACCCATTCCCGCAGGATTCTTCCTACATTCCCCCAATAATGGCAATGAACAACTGTTTCCTTGTATTCCCCTGATAATGCTTGAAAATCCCAAACTCTTCTCTTCCCTCAGAGGCACTCACGAAGAGGCCTCCGCCTCTTTCCATGGTCCCCCCACTCCTCACAATTGCTTTTTCCTCCCTCGCCCTCTCCTAGCCATTACCCACATCACTGTTTGGTTCATGTGACACATTTTTGTTTTCTGGGGTGGACTTGCTTGAATTGCGAGTGCTGAATTTCAGGGGTTTTGTTGTATTAAATTTGATCACCTTAACTCTTTCTTACTGAATTTCAAGGATTTTGCTATACCTTAGTTTCTTCAGGGCACACTAGCCATGGCCGTTGGCCACTGTGCATGTTGCACCAATATCTTTATTTTGGGCAGACTAGCCAAGGCCACTGGCCATGCCAAACCATAGGAGTGACCACATACACAGAAGAGTTTTCAGTCTCTTTCGGAAATCGAGGACGTTATTAGACTCTGTAAAGTCATGGGGGAGTTCATTCCAAAGTTTGATGGCATCCTTTTACCTCCTCCAAATAGCATTTTGTATTCTTTCATTTGCGTCTTCTCCTGGTAGTACCCCAGGAATCACACACATTGAGCATGAAAAAATAAGTATTTTCATTTCTGAAAAGACTCTCATCCTCTCTGCTGCAAAGCACTAAGGCTGAAATATATGAAGATTTTAAGGAACAGGTGGGCACCCCATGTCTGTCAAATGTTTTAAGAACTACTGGATGGATTTACCCCAAACCAGTCAAGATTATTAAGTCATTGCTGTGTGCCCACATTGTTTCTTATTTGGTCCAAATCTGCCCAGCGGCTTTCGCGCTACGCCTGTTCCAAATCTGCACTTTTTCTCTATGGGAAAATGAAAGGGGTGAAAACTATGAAACTGTGGTGTTTTGTTTTCTTAATAACATTTTCATTTCATAATGTTTTGTTCCCAAAATGTGCAGTTTGATGGGCTCTTAATGAACCTGGTTTTGATAATGTCATCCAAAACCAAAAAGCAAGTAAAAAGTTATTATCAATAGAATGTTGGGAAAAGATAGTTGCTTTTTCATTTCTGAACTGCCTTTCAGCCTCTTTGCTTCAAGCACCATGGGAAAAATATAGCTATAATTTTGGTAGAAGGGGGACCCTCACTCTTCTTTATTTCTGGCTGTGTGTGTGAAGGTGCCTGACCCCACCTCCACTTGCGGTGATTTCACGTACTTTCCTGCCTTTCTTCGGCCCAACGAGGACCTTCAAACATTGCCTCTCTTAGCGGTCCCCATAGAAGCTGATCCTGCTTCCTAGGTACCACCGCCTGATTGGCTGGCTCGCATGGAAGAGCGTGCTGCCCCCCAGAGCCGGCAGGCAATCATTGGCCCCCTCGCAGGCAGACCTACATAAATAGGTGAATCTTCACCTTGTGCCCCACTTTGTTCCTGGTTGTGTGCGTGGAGGTACCTGCCCCCACCTCCACTTGTGGTGGATTCATATACTTTGCTGCCTTTCTTTGGCCTGAGGAGGACCTTCAAACATGGCTGCTCCTCCTGGTCCCAGAGCAACTGATCCTGCTTCCTGGGTACCACCGCCTGATTGGCTGGCCTGCACAGAAGAGCCTGCAGCCCCCCGGAGCAGGCAGGCGATCGCCAGCCCCCTCGAGGGCCGACCTACATAAATAGGTGAGTATTCACCTTCTGCCTCTCTTTGTTGCTGGCTGTGTGCGTGGAGGCACCTGCCCCTACCTCTACTTGTAGTGGATTCATATACTTTGCTGCCTTTTTGGGCCCGACGAGGACCTTCAAACATGGCCGCTCCTCATGGTACCCGGACATCTGATCCTGCTACCTGGCTACCACTGCCTGATTAGCTGCAGGGACGTCATTTAGGGGTCGCCAGAGGTCGCATCTGCGACCTCTGAGGTCTCCCTTGCGACCTCTGTGGGCTCCCTTGCAACCTCTTTTTTTGTTTGTAATGCAAGCTCCTGGGCTGTGGCCAGCACTATGTGGCTCTTTACTCCTGGAGTGGCTGGTTTCTTGTTCAGGACCCTTAAAAAAAAGAAGACAAATAAGAACAGGAGTGCCACAAGTCTAACCCTTTCAGCACTGACCCTAAATAAGAAAGAATAGGAATACCAAATAATGTGTCTTTATGAAATTCTATACAATAATGGCTAGACTCATTAAAGGTTTATTTCAGGCACACTTCAGGGGGTGAGTCACTGATTTAGTCTGTCCTTAAATGCCTCAAGTCAGCCTTTCATCCTTCTGAGGTCCATAAATGAGTACCAACACAGGTTGGGTGATATTGGGTGTATATGTTTTCTATATAAAGCGCTTAAGCGTAAGTGCTATATAATAATACATCATTATCATTTGGTCATGGACGTCTGCTTGCATTCACAGTAATTTGGTAATATGGGCCTATACACACTGATCTTAACGATACATATGGCGATCCATTCTTGTATGAAATGCACATCACATTATGTGATGCCACTTCCTGTTTTGTCCACGGGTGAAAGGTCGTGTTCCATCGCTTCCTGCAATATCACTTTGGGGTGTGGTCAAATGACATTGCTTCCTGTGATGTCACCAGGGGGTCAAGGGTCATGTGATGTCACTTCCGCTACCCCTGGCATTTTGGTGAAATGACGTCCCTGATTAGCTGGCCCACACAGAAGAGCTTGCAGCTCCCAGGAGCCGGCAGGCGATCGCCAGCCTCCTCGAAGGGCTTCCTTCTAAGGACCAAGTCCTCTCCCTGTACGGGCCTGAGTGGGCCAACAAAAGGGCCATCCACCTTCACAGCATCACCTGTTCCTGCAGTGCTCCTCAATGGTGTCCCGCCAGCCCCCCCTTTATATTGTTGTCCTGACGCATCTTGTTCTTAGCGGCATGCTGCCTCACTGTTCACCGAATCAGCAGCAGACTTCCAATATCTACCGTGCTGTTGAACCCTTCAGCTATTGTCAAGCCAAACTTTATGCTTCTCTGACCTTCAGGACTATGGAAAGTGTTCTGATTCGTTGTACCGGTAGCACACCAGATCACCTTCCCTTGGACCACAACATTCTACCTGTCTGCTGACTGCATACAACATCCTCCTCCCACGTGTCTCTGCTGTACTTCCCACCCACAGCCTGCTTTCTGCTGCCTTTTAGCACCAAACACACTTTCACCCTTATGAGTGCCTTAACACCTGCACCCCCATTTCGTGCTGAGTTAGTGCTTTGTGGTAAAATCAATTCTAGGTGTGCTTTTTTTAAATTGTTGCATCCCTCTTTTCATGCTGTATTAGTGCTTTGTGGTAAAATCAATTCTAGGTGTGCTTTTTAAATTGTTGCACCACAGATTTCATCCTGCAAACAATGAAGCAGCCAGCCACTACTCACAAACATTGGTCCCCTGCACCTCGACCTGTGAGTGATGTCTGAACCTTTCATCTGCCTCATCCATTCACATTCTGGACCATAACTGTGCCTTTCCTCAATCTGCCTTCCCAGGCTCACATATCCTACCTCTTCCTTCCTTCATTCATTCATTCATTGCATTCTGTGCCCTGTTTTTGATTTTCGAATTTGGGTGTGCGTGCTTTTATCTTCTTGCACCCCACTGCTGCACTGCATTCTGTGCCCTGTTGTTGATGTTCGAATGAGGGTGTGTGTGCCTTTTACCTTGTTGCACCCTACTGCTGCCTGGTCAAAGGGTCTGCGACAGGGGAAACTGTATTGACAAACTGCTGGTAAAAATGGGCAAATTCTAAGGAGGACCCTTAAGTATGTAGAACAAGGCTTGATATAAGCAGAACTCACCATGGCTCTCAGGAGTAAAGACGAATCCCAGGAATTCTGTGTGTCGAGTGAAACAGACATTTCTCCAGTTTAGCAAATAAAGCTGTGTCACACAACCTCTGCAAGATAGTTTGGAGGTGTTTCACATGGAGTTCATACAAGGTGGCGTACACAAGTATGCTGTCAATATATACAATGACATACTGCTCAAGAATAGCAAGGACAATGGGCCTCATTCCGAGTAGGGCGGTAAGGGTTAACGGTCACCGGTAACGAGACCGGTGCAGTTAAACCCTTACCGCCCTACTACGAGTTCCCTTTGCGGGTCCTTCCTTAACGCCTGCTTTTAGCAGGCGTTAAGGACGGGACCCGCAAAGGGACTTTAGTGCTAATAACGGTACCGTAATTTACGGTACCGTTATTAGCGCCTTCCCCATTCCCATTGACCCCTATGGGGGCTCAAATGGGAATGGGGAAGGGCCCTTGTGAATGGGGAATTACCGGTACCTCCAACCTTGGAATGGATCGGTAATTACTCCATTCACCAGGGCGGAGTCGGAACGATTTTGGAGGCAGCCATGCCGCAAATAGCGGCGTGCTTACCTCCAAAGTCGGAATGAGACCCAATGTCATTTATAAAGTGTTAAATATTTGCCTGGGTCCTGAAGAGTCAAAAGTCATGATCAAGAACTTGTATACACCATACTTCATCCAGAAAGCTGTCTTCCTATCATCCCTATCCCAAATGCATACCAAGTTATAGGTCCCAAACAGATCAAGCTTGGTATACATGAATGCTGATTGCAGTTGATCCAAGAGAACCAATATCAAGGTTTTATGGTAATGATCCTTGATTGTGAAGATTAAGAGCCCTGTAATCTTTGCAGAGATGGAAAACACACCATTATTTGGACAGAAGAAGAGGGACTAGGCAGCAGGCAAACAGTAGTGTTGAATGAAACCCTTCATAAGAGCAAAAGTCAAGTATTCTGTCACTACTTCTCATTTCTCAGTGGGAGACTAGCCTAGACTACTGAGCCACAAGGAATATATGTCCCTCCCATCAAGGTGATTGGGAAGTCATAGGGCTTGTGGGGTAGCAGATCAGATATTCTGCTTACCTCTTGTCGAAAACATCAGTTTAGTCCTGGTTTCCCATCAGTAGAGCAACAGTGATTGCCCTCACTTCATGACACCCATTAAGAAGGTTGACAGAAAGACTCTTGAGTTGAGGGACTTCCTAGATAATGTGTGTGTAATGATCAGAGGAAAAACACATCGTTTTCTCAACTCAGTTTGGGGCGGGACTATGCAATTGCAACTGGGGCACCACTGGGGCACCACAAGTATGATTCCAAAATGGGGAGTGGCTAAGAGAGGAAAAGTGTTATTTTCCTTATGCACCTGGCAAGTAGACAAAGTGAACATAACCATTTGTTCAAACACTGGACCTGCAGAGGTTTCATACGTGTCTTAGAACTTTGGTTATACCTGCATTTTTGGTATATGTCATGTCCAAATAATTGCCAATGGTGCCTGAGTCTACCATATCAGAAGCAGACAATTTCTCACCAACTTGAATAAAGAACATCACATCAAGACATGTGTTTGGATTGGTGATGTCTCATCAATGATGAAGACTCGTCCCTCTATGAACTAGTCTTGGTGCTTTCTGTTTTCTTTGCTGGGCAGGTCTGCATGAAGTGGCTTGTCTGACCACAGTAGCCCTTTTCCATTCTCTTTCTTCATGGGTCAACTGACTCCAAACTGACCAGATCTGCATAGGCCCCAGAGTGTCTCCACCAGAAATGAATGGACTGCCATTCTTTACAGCTTCATGTAACCTTTGTAAGTACAAGTACTTTAGTGTAAAATCCTGGTTACCTGTAAAACGTGAACAGTAGAAAATCTGCAGGAAGAAACAAGTGCCTGCTTTGAAGAGAAAATGAGCGCATTGGAGACCTTGTTGGAACAGCTGGTGTCGCATCTGATACAGGCTTATGCCAAGCACCAAGAGGGACTCGAACAAATAGTTACCACCCAACAAAGGCCCATTCTTCTTCATGGGGTTTTACAGCTGTAGAGAGAGGGAGAAGACTTAAGATTTTGTTTCCTGAATTTTGAGCGGTTAGCGCATCAATTTCATTGGCGTGAAGAATTAAAATCTTGCTATCTCGCTCCGTTATTGAGGGGAGATTTTCAATCATCCTACCAAACCTTAAACCCTCTAGGGACAACATCCTTTGATGAAATTAAACAGGACTTGTTACTTCGGGTAGGACAAACAAAGAACTTCTTTCGGAATAAGTTCTGGGAGATGAAATTAAACTCTGGCGAAACACCAGTTGAACTAGGGGCCCAAAATACCCGGTCCCTGTGGCTGGGGCAAAAACACTCCTCGAGATCATGGAAGCACTAGCTTTAGAACAGCTCACTAACAGCTTACCCCCATCTTTATGGGGGGCCGTCTTGCAGATGAACAAACCAACCTTAGCGGCCGCAGTAGAGATGGCTCAGAGTTATGCCGAAGCAAACAAACAGCTGAGGATTTTACACAGAGGTGAGGAAGGACGTAGAGATCCAAAACCAATTTCCCAGAATCCATTCCATCCCAAGATAAAAAGTAACCATAGAGAACGCCTCCCGGAAAGTTCACTTAAGATAGGAATGAAAGACACTGAGGAGGGGATGATAAAAAACATCCAGTAATGAAAGTTAGGGGGGGGTGTAAAACCAGAGGAAGTAAGACCCCCAAAACTCCCAGTGATAACCTGTTTCTCCTGTGGAGAAAAGTACATTTGGCCAGACACTGTCCCACTAATGAGAAAGAGGAACTAGTGGAGATAAGCTTGATGACAGGGGAAGAATAGGTACCTGAAACAACACAGGATGAGTCAAATGTTGAGAATGTCATTAATTACCTATGTCTGATGCCACCATTTAAACCCCATGAGCAAGCTACCGTAAATGGTATTCCCGTTTCAGCTTTGGTCGATTCTGGTAGTAAGCAAACAGCCAACCGAGCAGACTTAAATACATACCAATGATCTAGAAGAAAAAAAAAACATTAAAATCACATGTGTGCATGGGTAGCAAGAGGTCTGTCATAGCTCTCCAGCAGTTATAAACATCAGGCAAAGAGAGATTACAATGAGCTCAGCTGTAATACCAGGGCTTCCTGAAGAAGAAGTAATAGGAGAACAGGAAAAAGCCGAGAAGAGCTGCAAGAGGCTGTATAGAGCCCTGACAGAAGGTACAGCTTCCCGGGGACCTCTGGGACTTAAGAGAAGCTGTTATAGAGGGGTCTGTGACCCACACTTAAGAAACCACTATGCAGGGGTACCTGGGACCCACAGTTAAGAAACCTGTACAAAGGGGCCTGGGACCTGCAGATAAGAAGCCAATACAAGGGGGTCTGGGACCAGCATATGAGAAAGGCATACCATGGCAGGCGAGTACACCAAGGCTGCCTTGTGAACAACCAGGAATATAGTAAGAAGGGGTCTTGGACCCGCAATTTAAGAAAGCCAGCCCCTGGCAGGAGAGTACACCATGGCTGTCCATTGACAGTTAAGAGAAGCCTGTGAAAGGTCTGGGAAGGGAGACATTCCCCCAACCATAGTGAATCGCCAAGAGGAGCCTGAGAAAGGCCTGGGAAAGGGAGACATTCCCTCAATTGCATTAACTTAACAAGAAAAGCCTGAGAAAGGCCCAGGGAAGGGAGATATTCCCCCAACCACGGTAAACTGCCAAGAGAAGCCTGAGAAAGGCCTGGGGAACAGAGACATTTCCCCTACTTTGCAAACCATACCATCCAGAAGAAGGGAGTCATTCTTCTGGGCCTTGAAGAGACTGATCCATTTTAGTTTTATTATTAGTGTGAGGGTTTGAAGTAGGATTTTGACACAGGACAGTGGACTTCTTAGTTACAGACATTATGATATTAACTTAGCTTTAGTTCAGGCCTGGAAACCCCTCTTAGAGTTAGGGTTAGCTAGGTTTCTTTCTTTTGGTATAAAATAAAAGTCTTTGCCCAAAGACATGCCTCCTGTGTGTCAGTCTCCTCCTTCCACACCCCCACAGTGACACATTTGGTAATGTAGAAAGGTGTCTGAAGTTTGCATTTGGGCTAGAGGTGCTCTGCACATGGTAACGCTGCAGCGCCTCGTCTACACACATTTTACATTCATTTTCTTGCCTACTGCCACAACATCTCTCTTCCACTCCTCCCATTACCCTCTGTATCTAGGTTGGAGGATTTAGAGAGTATTGGTATTGCTACTTGACATTTACCATGACCTTGGAATCAGGCCCTCAGTGAGGTACTTTCATTGATTTACCTGTTAGAGATGAACCTGTCCAAAAAGGTGACAAAACCTGAAAGCATATTTGTGTAAAAGAGTGTAGCTGGTGAAACAACTGATGGCAATCTTTCCTGATGAGCCACACATAAAATGCATGAAAGAAAAATTATAAATTACTCACCGTAGTGACCAACGTACTCTTAGTCCATAGTCCCCTTTCCTCCATACTGTACGGGCGTCCCTTCCAAGGGACGGGAGACTGAACCTTTTTCACCTGAAAAAACCTTCTTCCCCTTTAAATTTAGAGGCGCCTGGAGGTGCGGCCCAGGGAGCATGCGCTGCCCTGACTCTGCCCTCTGGTGCCACACCCCAGTCCCCTTTTCTGCGTCGACAGGAACGGGCCAAATTCACCAGCGCTCCTGGGTTTGGCTTCGGCCATGTAATTCCATGCGCGGATACTTCTTCTCTTTGTCTTTTTTTGTCTTTTCTATGATTCAGGTACTCGGTCCTCAGGCGTCACGCTCCTCCCCGGCACATGTCGACTTCTACAGGGTTCAGCAGGTGTCCCTTCTAGCAACAGGCTTTTCCCAACTTCAGACCCCCACGCCCTCTGCCTATGTTGCCTTGGCCCAGACCACGGTTTGGCAATCATGTTTGGCGTGTGACTCCATGTCCTCAAAGGCGCTAAAGAACAGACTAGCCAGGTGGTGGGAGCTCTTCCAGAAGTCACGTGATCCACACTCGAGAGTCTTGGATGAGGCCCGACACAGCGGGCTGAGCAACATGTTGCAGGCACGTGGCAGGCAGCTCGACAAAATGGCCGCCGTGCCAGACAGGAGCACCCATCCAACGCCATTCCACAAATTCGGCCAAGAACGAGCATCAAGGTGGGACTGGCCTCAACCAGGTACGTGGCCTACAGTCTATCCTTCATATGTGCAGGGCAACTTTCCCATGCGTCCTTACGGACTGGGTACGCAGCAGCTCCACCAGTCCCTAGCTACCCCGTTGGTTCCCCCTGCCACCTTTTCGGCCTGTGAGGAGGTGCCCTTCGACAAATTCCTCGGCCTCATGAGGTCTCCTCATCAAGGACGCAGTCAAGGAAGTCCTTCCCGCCATGCTAGCGGCACCACAGATGCATCCATCGGGCCCTCTGACCCCGGTGCAGCTGCCTCCTCCAGCTCCACAGCCAACTCCGCAACCTCTGCTGCCTCTGGCTGAGGTCTCTGTACTCCAGCCTCCGCCGCCATCTACCCCTCCTCCTCCACAAGATCCTCTGGATCCACAGAACACGGACGAGGAGGAGGACCCTGACACGCCATCCTCAGCCAGGGCCTTCCATGAATGTGTTGCTTGGCTGGTGGAGTACCTAGGCCTCCCTCAGCCCGAGGTCGAACAGCCGGCAGAGGGGGTTCTGGCTGAAGTCTTCACAAGACGCCCCTCTGCCAGCACGGGGATTCCACTGCAAACCGATGTAGTCTCCCTGGACAAGGGTTAGCTCAAGCCCCACTCAGTCCAGCCGGTCAACCGATGCCTGGACGCCAAGTACAAGCAGATGGAGGGGGACACACTCTTGCTCTCGACCCATCCTCAGCCACACTCCTCGGTGATCTCTGCGGCATCACTTTACTCCAAGCCTCAGTCGTCCTCAGCCTCCTCCTCTGCGGCGCTGCTAGGCAAGGAGGAGAAGAACTTGGAGGCTTACGGCAAGAAGATCTACTCCAACGCCTCCTTGCACCTGCGTCAGGCCAACGCAGATGCCATGCTGGCTGCCGCCAACCATCGGTTATGGCGGGAAATTGCAGACTTCCTCCCGGAACTCCCCTCCCAATGCAAATTACGCTTTAAGGCGGGGCTAGCGAAGGCCAAGCTCATGGCGCATGACCTCATGGAATCCACAGTGGCGCATATCGATAACTCAGGCCGTGTCATCTGCATTGCCAGGGACATGTGGTGCACAGCCTGGCCCCGGGCGATGAAATTCAACCCAGACGTCCAGGAGCGCATTCTAGATCTACCGTTCGAGGGGAGGGGCTCTTCCACTCCTCTACGGATGAAGAGCTGGACAAAAAGAAGAACAGCTCACAAACAGGTAAGTCCGTGCCCATTCTTACAAAGACCACCCCCAAATCTTACACCCATTCTCAGCAGCGCTCAGAGAAGGATCGTACATATGGAGGGTTCTACGGCTTCCAAACCCCAAACCCTCTCCCGTAATGATAGGCTCACAACTTGTGTCAAGTGTTGGCAATAAAAGGCTGTAGGATTTTATTGTAGAGATATGAGTTATGGCAAATACACAATATCACATATCATGATGGTATCATACTTTTGGGCACCGGGTCCTGAGGTTACCCCCTCTGACCCGTGCCGCCTTCTTGTGTCCCACGACTTGTTGTGGGCACTGTACAGTGCCTTGTACTTCTTTTTGTTCTTCTCCCCTTTTTGTAGGGTGGGCGGGTTCTGTGGTAAAGATGCAAGAAGATTTGGAAGACACTGAGTAAACTTTGTGCTGCCGAGACTGCGTGTCTCCGTAGCTGGGGGGAGGAGAGGAGCAGGCACAGAGAAAGTTGGGGCTGCCCCTCTCCCAGATGCCGATGGTAACAGCAGTTACCCTGCCTCGCTTGTGGGATGCCCATGCAGCATTGCCCAGTATAAATCCTCTCAGTGGGCTGCAATAATGCAACTGCCTGCAGCTGATGTGCCCCAATGTTTGTGAAGTCTTGCATTCTTTTACCAGCTGTGCCAGGAATTACAATTCTTTCCCCACCGCACAGATTCCGAGCCCAGAACTACTTGCTCCTCCATCCCAAGGGTCATGGTAACCTAGAAGAATGTTAGGTTTCATGTGGAATCGGTGTTTCATGAATTTATCGAATGTGAAATGTCGAGGGAGAAAAAAACGGAAGTCATTTGTCTGAGAATAACATTCGGTTTTCCCTCCCGCTGATATTTCTGGCAACCCTTCTTCCCCCCACCCCCTTACTTACATGTTGGCCGGCAGACCGTGTGTGCCAACTTCTCCAGCATCCCTCTGGATTGTTGGTTCATGGGCAACAGGGTCTTTCTATTTTTGTTTCAACTCGGGAGCGGCGGACACCCCTGCAACCTCCAATGCCATTATATTGAACAGGGGTGCTGGGGACACCCTGCTCCCCTTGTTCACTATAATGACACCGAATGGGGGATTTATTCAACATTTTTAGCTGTATGTAATTGTCCTACAGCCCATTTTCGAACAAATCTTCCATTCCTTTTTTTTGGCGAATTTTTATACGGATTCCTAAATCAAGCACTCACGAACCAATTTTGGACAAACAGACAGAAGCTTAAAAAGAAATAAACAGTCTTTAAAATGAGGATTAATGGGGAGGAAAAAAACCTAGAGCCACTGTGCCCAACACAAAAATGTTCACATTTCCTACAGTGCTGCAAAACAAAATCAACAAAAGTTGTGGATGCATGTTTAAAAATTCTGCTGAATATTGTCTTACATCTGTGTAAATGTCCGTCCCCCACACTGCAACTTCCTGATGCAGACATCCTTCTGGGCAAAGAACTCTAGAATGGAAGAGAGAAATGGTCACAATCGGTTCCGCTTGTCATGCCTTGATCAATGGATATGGTGTCTTGTTTCAGAAAATCACCAGTCCTTAATTCTCAAACTAACCAATTTACGTTAGCCATTAAATATAATAATGATTACTCCTATTAAGTTTACAGTAGACAGTCGTAATTCTGCTAATGGCAGGGACGGAACTATAATGCACTTCTCTTCTTTTTAGATTTCAAACAGTAGCAAGCCATATTTCATGAAAGAAAACTACATCTCCCACAATCCTTTTCTTTGTGACCATCCCCTTTCTAGTCATCCACCAATCATGTCTTGTGCCATTTACTCAACTACACGAGTCCTGAAAATCCTCTTGTTTCCCCTCAGCTACTAATACTGTCAACACATAGCTCTTTGGAATAAGGCAAAATGGCCGTCTCTGAAATGTAGTCGAATAAGAAGAAGGGAACTAAAGAACTGATAGGTACAAGTTCAGAAAAAAGATTGAGGACGGATGATCCTTACCCAGCTCTAGTAAGAAAAAAACATTGTAATAATGTAGAATACGAAGGTATGATAATTACCATTATAACATTAATAGAATCACTACTGTCTGTGTAAACTTAGCAGGACTAATCCATTGTCTATGGCATGGCACAGAGGTTCCTACTATTCACACTTTAAAGCTGCAATAGAACCACAACCAAAAAATACATATCGGGTTTAAAAAATAATGTATCAGAGGTTGAGGCATTAGACCAATCAGCTGATTTGACAGTATCTTCCAATCAAGCACTGTGCCATTGGCTTTTGATGCCATACCCTATTTAGAAGACTGAGCCAGGAAAATGGACTCATCCTCCACTGCTTCTTTCTTAGCCCATGTAACCCATCTAGCTAGGGTCGGATAGGACATTGGAACATATGGTTTGCAGAAGGAAACAAATGGATAATTACTGGATACTCACAAATCCAATGTAATTCATTCATAGCGCATCAAATGTGTTACCACACAGAATTTAGGATTCGAAGCGTTGGCATAGCTCTCAAACTTTTGTGTCACCAAGGCGGGTGAAAACACCCGATTTTCTTTTTTGCGGGTGAGAGCCCATAGACGTTAATGGGCGTATGAGGGACTTTGCGGATGATTCAGCTGCTTTCAAGGCGGGTGAAACCCACCAAAAGAGGGTGAGTTGAGAGCTATGTGTAGAACTCCTTGTTCCCCACAGATGACCATGACCTCAGGTGAAGTTCCAGTAACTTCTTTATTTGTTCCAGTACATTATGATAGTCATGTAATGTCAGGTACATCTGGGTTCAGGGCAACATACACCTGCATCCTCCCAGGTAGGCTTACATCTCCCAACTGACCACATAGAACCCCAGTCACACAAACATTCTAACCCTTAACACTCCATTGTCAATCAATACACTGACCAAAGGTTCCATTAGGATGCAGGATAATACCAAATCCCTACATTATGCTTTGGAGTAAATTATTTAAAATAAATACATGTTTCAGTAAAAGAGGAGGGGAAAGACTTTCTTGCAAGTGGACTCTTAATCATGAACTAAAATGAGAATGCCCTGCCCTTATGACATCAAATTGCCCCTATTGCCTATATCTTTTCTAGCAGGCATTTAGAGGTTTAGTCCGTCCTTTTTGCTTTGCCATGGCTTGTTCTCTCCACAAACCCTTTTCACCATGCCCTCTGCGATGGGCCAAAAAGTGTTGCTCGGCAGAAACTGGTGCCTAGGTCGCTGACCCCATGTGACAGGCTCACCACCTTGCCTTCAGCCACGTGATTTATAGCTACTTCTTGCACTGAAGCCCTGTTAAAAATAAGCATTGACAAAGCCAACAGCTTTTCCCTAATAGACTAAACTAAAGGGTAGAGGTACTGTAATCTTTCGTTTTGTAGCTGGGCAAAAGAAACGCTCTAAACGTTTCAGAAACGTACACTCTTCTAAGTGAAATGGGTTTCATAATGAGCTAGCTACATAAGGTCGACTATGTGATATGATAGTTTATTTATAACTTGCTTAACACACCACAGACCCGCGGAACCGAACCTGTATTGTTCCATGTCGTTTTGTTTCCAAGGTGAGCATCTTTCCCCTGAACTATCCTACCGAGACTACGTGCAGTACTTTTATATACAGGAGTTAAGCATGCACTGGTTTAGGTAAAACAACAGTACAAGTGCACATATATTTTTACAGATAACCTCACACAGGGAAGTATGAAACGCCGCACCAGGTCCTGGATCAAGCACTTAATAAGCAGGGTTCCCAGAGTTTGTAGGATTTGCTTGGATCTCCAAGGGTATAATATGCCAGCATAGCTTTGGCACCCCTGGCTATCCCAATTTTCCACACACTTCTTGTCATCCAGGAAACGGATGCAAGCATTTTAACATCTAACTGGAAACACAAACAGCTGTGTGGTAAGCATGTGTGGCAAGCATGCAATTAACCAGTGTGTCACACAGACGAGCAGTGAACAGCATATACATCTTTCAACTTCATTTAGGCTTCACAAAAACATCAACTTGTAGAACCAAGTTTTGTTCTACCAAGCTACAGGGAGCAATGAAACGGGGAAATAAAGCCTCATATTCAGTTTGCCTGTGCGGTAAAAAAGTGGTTTCTGTCATTAAAGGAACTACTGACAGTTTAACACACTGCCTAAAATCAGCTGATTAACTGCAGTGGGATTACCTATGCTGCCACGCCGCATAATCCTGCAGTAAATTCACAGAACCGAGGCCCTGATTCAAAATTTGGCGCAGTGAAGGCTCTAAACAGCACGATTCACTGCGCCAAAAGAGGACGCCCAGGCTCCACTAGTATTCTCAAGTGGGCCTGGGTGTCCTCGTAGAGCACGACAGTACACTGTGTGGATTGCGCCTGTTTTCAGTTGTAACGGGCGCAATCCAATCTCGGCAGCATTTTTGTAAAATAACGACAGAATAGTTATTTTATGAAAATGGACCCGAGAAAACAGATGTAAGCAGCTTTAGCATTGCAGAATACAACGTTGAAGCTGCTTGCTTTGGTGTATGTGAAAATGTTCATATGCACCACACGGATGTATATGAACACTTTCATATACACCAAAGCAAGCAGCTTCAACGTTGTATTCTGCAACGTTGAAGCTGCTTACTTTGGTGGGTATGAAAGTGTTCATATACACCTTGCACTGGCACCGGCTTCTTGTGACACTCCTCCAGTCTAACGGCACCATAATGGTGCCGTATATGTGCGCTATTTTAGCGCACATATTAAACTGGAGGATTGCCACAAGAATAGCCTTCAAAAAAGCCAGGTTACGAATGTGGCGGTTGCTAGGTTGGTTTCCAACCCATCCTAGCAACAGCCACATGTATTCCGAAAGTGGCATATTCAATCCGATATCGGAAGAATGCGCAACCTTCAGAATAGGTCTTAAGTACCGAAAAGGTTGTTAACCCTTTTAATGTCCTTTTCGGTACTGAACACCTGGATGAGACTAGGGGCCTGAGTGGTGGTAATGGTAAACCAGTTTGGCGGTTATTCTCTGATTTTTACTGTGGTATTACTACCAGAATCATATACCGTTACTGCCACTCGGAAACCGCATAACTATAGCAGGATTTCTGATGGTAGCAATGCAATGTCAGTCCTCATTTCGAGTCCATAGGACTCATTTGGGATTTTTGCAGATTTGCCATGAGCAGTAATTCTGCCTCAGCAAATCAGCTGAGACTCTTGCTAGAGATAAATCCACCACTTCAAGGCCAATTTACAATTCAGCAGTGCGGTAGAAGTGGTGGTAATTCCATTACTGCACAAATATATGGTGGTAACAGAATTACTGGCCCTTTTCTTACTGGACCGCCAAATTCTTAATGAGGCCCATTGTCTGATGGCTTTTCTGGTAGCTAGAGGTGCAGGGATTGAACGAAAGCATGGAGAAACCAATGCAATTGCCTCTCACTTGTTACAAGCATAAGCAAAGCCAACCCTTCCCGCTGCTCCCAATGGCTGCTATGGAAAGGGAAGAGTGGAACCCTTTCCATGGCGGCCATCTTGGAACAGTATTTTTGTTCTGTGACCCAGACGCTGCAAGGTGCCCCGTTCACAGAGTGAACATACTGTAAATTAGCCCCGTCCGAGCCCATGGGACGGGTGCTAATGGCCTTAATGAACCCATCCCCCGGGCATCACCGTGGGGGGGGGGTAGAGGCCCGGTGATGCCCGTGGAGTGGGTACATAACACCAAATTGTAATTCTGCTGAAGACTGTTTCGATGGAGGTTGTCAAAGGTTCTACCAGCCTGGTTAACTGTCTCATTGTCACCATTTGTGCTGAAAGGACACTCTTCATTTCTCTCTTGTTAAAAGTATCTTGGACTTAGGAAGTTGTAGGGTAGTTATGACACAATGTATTAAGAATCCAAGAAAATGATTTTTTTGGGAGGGTGTATTTCCATTTTTTTGGGGTTTATCAGAAAAAAGTCTAGAAGGTATTAAATATTAGTTTTCATATGTGTTAGGGCAGTGAAGGTCATCAAAATATAATAATAGTGTGATCCATTCTGGAAGAAGGGTCCCTATTACTGAAAGGAGCAATTTTGCAAAACCACCTTGAGGTCAAAGACAACCCAAAGGGCCAGGAACACATTTCAAAGATTTAACAGTCCTACTGGAATAAAAAAAAAACGTGCCTGTGAATTATGGCAATCCGAATAGTGAGATATTTGTCCTGGATGTCCAGTTGAATTTACCAGTCACCTGCTCTCAACTTGTCTCTCGACAACGCAATTAGCTCCTTCTTAAAGTGTCTGTAGATTACACAATGATTGAGAAAAATCAAGTTGAACAGCGTTTATTGAAATCGCTTGTCCTTCTTTTTTGCCAGAAAGATACTGCTGACCAAACTGCTCTTTGATACTGCTCCTACCTCTCATACACCCTTCAGCCAGATTTGCCGGTCATTATTTCCTTGTGATGTTGTGTCATTAGTTCGGGCTTTTCCTCGTTTGTGTGGCTAAGGTTGCCATTCCTGTCTGCTAGGCACTGGATGTTATTCCGCGATTGTAGCTTCTTAAGTTTGTGCACCAGCAGGCGATTTGCCTTGTTGCTATTTAGGTAATAACATTGCTTGGTGTAGGCCAAGGCTCTGGCTGACCGGTCTGCCAGATGCATTTACAATGCAGCTTTTGCTTTCTTGAGCGCCCGGCTTGTTGTTTTGGTTTGGCATTTTTTGAAGCTGCTCTCTATGTCCACGACCCTCTCCTCTAGTTTGTGTTGCTGCAGTTGATTTGCCACCTGTGCCTTGCTGTGCAGTTGATCGCTACTCCTCGGATTACTGGTTTCATCGCATCCCAGATAATCACCTTTGAGGTATCGTTAGTTGTATTCTCCTTGAAGTAGTTTGTGAGAGCTTCTGCTAATTCCGTGCTGATGGCAATGTCCGATAGGATCTAGTCTTGCATCTTCCAGAGTTTTTGCGGGGGCTCCGGCAAGCCCTGCACCCTAAGTTGCATGGTGACTGGGGCGTGGTCTGATATGGCTTTGTGCCCAATTTTTATATTCTCTACACATGGGACGAGTACGCTGGATGTCAGTGGCAGGTGGATCCTTGAGTGCCCTTTGTGTGGCTGCGAAAAGAATGTGTAGTCCTTAGCTCCCTTATTGGATAGTCTCCATACGTCGATGGTCTCGGTTTCCCTTAAGAATTCCACTATGGCTAGTGCTTTGATGAAGTCTTCCCTGGTTGGAGGGAGTGTTTTATCCAGGTTTGGGTCCGGAGTTAAGTTAAAATCGTCTCAGATTAGTAGCTGTCCCTTAGAGAAGGCTGCAATGACTGGTAGGAGATTACAAAGGAAGTGGTCTTGCACACTGTTCAGGCAGTAGATTGCTGCTAGGGTAATGGGCAGTTCAACTAAGAGACCTTTCAGTAGTAGGTATCGCCCCTCTGGTTCTCTTTTGACCGTGACCTGAGTTAGTGGCAGCTCTCAGCTGAGTAGTATGGCCACACCTCTTTTTTTCTGTCCCGATGAGACGAAGTAGCATTTTGGATAACGCTGGAAGGTGACCCGCTTTTCATCAGCTGCTAGAAGGTGTGTTTCTTGTAGGCAGGCAATGTCTGCTGCTGGTTGGGAGAGCCTATGTTCCACTGATTTTCTCTTACCTGGGGAATTTAGGCCTTGTACATTCCAGGTCATCATGGTGAGTTCCTTATCCTGGGAAGCCATTTGGGTAATGTGTAGTTGCTTTGCTTAGCATCTCCCTTGATGTTAGGTTTGCCCGGTGTCATGGCTTGTCTCTCTGTAAGTCCCGTCCCCTATATAGTATTTCCCCCTTTCCCTGTACCGTCTCCCATTTGGGTCTCCCCCCCAACAAAAAACTGGTTTTCCGGCTGGCCAACGCTACCAACTCGGCTAGAGACTATGACGCCTGTTCTGATTCCGGAGAAGCTTATAGGTCTCTCGGCTTACGTTACCTACGTTTCTTTAGCTGCTTGTTTTCCAGTAAGGGCACTGACCCCTTAGCCACATAGGTCTTGGCTTGTGTAGTAAGGTCTTCCTGTCTGGTCGCATGGAGGTCCTGTGATGCCCATTGCTTTGTCCAGTGTGGGTTACCTTTGTTGTGATCGTTTCCTGGTGAACTCAGGTGATGGTAGCTTGAGGCGCCATCGAGCATTGCTTTGTCAGGGGCTCCCCACTCAGTGGTTGTTGGTTTTTTTGTTCTTGGAAGAGGGGCCTCGCAATCTGCGGTGGCCATCTACCCGAGACCAGGATCCTAGGGATTCCCGCTGTGCCCCTTCCATATTGGGCGCTATTTTTTGTCTGGTTCGTCTTCTTCAGCTTCCGGATTCATGAAGCTTTCCGCATCTCTTGGAGAGAGGATGTGCCGGGGCTTTCCGTCCCAAAAGAAGGTTAGGGGTGTGGAGGAGCTCCAGCGGTACGTGATCTTTCTCTCGCTGAGCCATTCAGTCATTGGTTTTAGAGCCTTCCTCTTTGCCAGTGTACTTGCTGCCAGGTCTTGGTATAAGGATATCACGGCGTCTCTGAAGTGTATGCAGGCTGTGCTCCTGGATTCCCGCATTATTTCTTCTTTGACTCTGTAGAAGTGCACTCTTGCCAGAACGTCTGGCGATGAGGAGGCACTTTGCTTGGATCTTGTACTGTGCACTCTGTCGAGTTCTAGCGGGGAGTCATCCGGGAGCGTTATGATGAAGCGGAACAAGTCGTTGACAGAGATCCCCAGTTCCTTGTCAGGGATTGATGTTGGAATTCCCCTCAGGCGTATGTTATTGCGCCTAGATCTATTTTCTGTATCCTCCTGCTTTGCTTCAAGTGTCTCACACCGGGCCTCGACTGCTGCGATTCTATCCGCCCCCTCTCCAATTTCAAAGTTTTGGTCGTAGAGTGTGGTTTCTATTTCTTCTGTTCTGGATTTAATTTCCCCCACTTGCTTATCCAGGGTTGAGATCTTGCTTTTCACCTCTTCACTCCCCTTTTGATATTCCTTGGTGATGGCTGATAAAAGTTCTTGTAGATCTGATTTCCTAACTGTTAGTGTTGTCTGTTCGGGGCCGGCTTCTGGGTGGGTGCCTGGCACCATACTTTCATTTTTCTCCCCCTTTGTTGGTTTCTCTGCCATAGGTGTAGTTAGTAGAGCTGTAATATCTGTTTGTTTGGTTGGCTTGAGGTTTCTGGACATTGTGTTGAGTTTGTCCTTACTCCGGGGGGCAAGCACTGTGCTGTTAGTACCCCGATTCTTGTTTGTGTGGTTCAGATCTCGGTGCCTGCTATGTTTGCTGTCGATTCGCCTATGGTTGCTGTTTTCTGGGTGGGAGGATCAGCCCCTGCTGTGCTTTTGGGTGATTGTGGTAAGACAGCAAATCTTTTGGAGGTCCCCTGAGGGCCGATAGGGGTGCTGATACTCAGATACTCCAGGTGGGCTGATAGCTCAGACAGCTCTAATTTTCACTATTAGAGTACCAGTGTTTGGGCTGTGGGCTGTAATCCCTACTATGAGGCGAGGTTAGATTGGCGTTATTGGGTCATTTGTTGCACAGTATTTGTGATAGGGAGGGTTCTGCGTAGTCTCCCCCTGGGCCCCTTCTTGGGGAAGGGCTGATTCGGGCTGTGCTGTGTAAGTGTCTCAGTTGTTAAGTTAGGTCTGTCTTCGTTGTCCGGAGACGGGAGACCGTTGTCGGTTCTTGGGGTGCCTAGTTGAGTCGCAAGGAGAGTGGGTTTTTATTTGGGGTGGCCTTAGGTCTGACTAATTCAGGGGGAAGATGTGGAGTCCTGGGGTGCCCCCCTTGCGCCCTTGCCAGTATTGTAGCACAGCAGTGGGATCCTGTCCTGGGTTTTGGTACCGTATTTCCCAATGGCATGTAGCACATTAATTAGGCTGGGTTGTAGATTTCTCCCCTCTAAAGTCTAAGCCCCTCTAAGCCTTTAATTGCACGGATGGAGGGGAGATTGCAGCTCTAGTCTACGATATTACAGGTGGTTGCAGGCGCCCCAGTAGGCTGGTGGAGGGAAGGGGCGAGTGGAGCCGCCCCGTGCTGTGCGAACCGACTGCGTCCACTCGGTAGCGCAGCAAGTGCCGCCGTACCTTCTGCTGAGGGTCTGATTTGTACAGTTGCTGGGCCCAGGCCAGGCGACCTCCACTTGCAGTTGGGGGAGTCTGGTGCAGTGACCAGGCTGCCGGCACCAGGTCTCCGTGCTGGCCTGAGGGTCTGCAGCCATGAGCTGGGGATTTTGTGGCTTGCTAGGGTGGCTTCTTGCAGTAGAGGCACAGTTCAGTGGTTCTCCGTGCGGGGGGGGGGGAAATTTTGCCTGCAGATGGCTTACGAACGGTACCCAGGGGGGTGCGACCGGAGCTGCCCCACCTTCTGCAGATGTTCTGGGTTTGCTGAAAGTCAGTCCAGGCTGGGTGGTGATGTCAGGACCCCCCTGTATGTTGGCGGGGGCTGCTACGAGTTTTGATGTACTTCTGGCCTGCTGGGAGGTTGGCAGGGACCTTGAACTGCTGGTGTTATGGTAGCTCGTGGTGCTCCTCCCCTGGGGTCTGGATCGGGCTGCTGTGGTCCAAGCAGGCGCCTTGCCAGGCTTTGCGTCCCTCCCAACAGGCGCAGATTGTCAGAGGGGGTTGTGCAACACCTCAACCCTCCCTGTAGCCGTGTGTGAGGGTTAGGGAGTGTTAGAACCCTGCATTCAATGGCCACTGGATTGGGGATTTGCCACTGCTCTTGGGATGTGGTCATGGCGGACAATTCGGTGTTCAGTCCTGTGTCCTCACCCCGAACTCCCGCCTTCAGCAGTCTGGGGCACCTCTGCTCTGAGTTTTGCTTGGACTGGCGTTGGTTCGGGAGCTGCTCTCCTCTTGGGGCTGCTTTCCGTGGCCCGCTGCTGTTGGATCTGCGTTTCCGGCAGAGCATGCAGGTTGGCGTGCTCCTTGTTGCTGTGGGGGGGCACGACCAGTTGCTGCTGTTGGTCTGCTCCGCTAGTGGAGACGCTCGGACACCGGGAGTGGGTTCTCTGCTCAGACGGGCCGTCGACCCTGCTGCTGCCGGCGTTCATACTTCGGCTAAAGGGGGTGAGTGGAGTCCTCTTCCAAGGTAGGCTGGTGAGCTCACAATTCCATTGCTCTCCAAGAGTCGGAGGCTGTTTCGGTGGTCGCTATTCCTGGCAGGTTCAAGCCATTGAGGTGTATGCCATTTTGTGGACTAAGCATTCACAACATCCCGCTTCACTGTGGACTCGTCAGACCCCCGGATTCCAGCGTCATGGGGTGTTGAGAGTCGGCCATCATCTGCCGCAGCATCTCAGCATTCAGACTCGCTGTGTGCATATGACAGAATCGCACTTTCACCAGGGCATTACCGTTGGACGTGTGGCACCGGCTGGGAGCTCTCACAGAGCCCGTCCGACTGCCATGGCTCCAAGCCACGCCCCCTCCAGGCCTGCTAAATCTTAAATCTAAAGTTAACTCTGGAGCAACACCATGACCTGGATGCAGGGAGACACAGGAATTAATGCCGTTGGTGGCAGTGCTTCTTGAAATCAATAGTCTACTTCCTAAATCTGTAGGGTTGGCAATGCACATAAATAGTTGGGCAGGGTTGGCAAGGATGCAGCATTCATAATGTCAGATCCCTCAGCTCTCTCTGCTCCACATGTAATGCTCTGACACTGCCTTCAGTGAAGGGCCCAAATATGATGCGCATCTGTTGCCATCTTCTGCAGTCTTGTTATTATTTTGCATCACTGCTTTTGAGGGTCCCATCTCTTGCAGTACAATAACGTCAGAGGAGCCCACACTCTTCTGGGCAATTTTACTGAATGATTCCAATTTCTGACAAGATTGTATCTTCCCTGAGAGCAGGTGGTGTGTCCACGTTTGTAATCATGCCTTCATAGATACCCTTGCACTTAGCCGCACAAAATCATATTCCCAAATTTGGGATGTGAGCAGTTCCAGAGGGAGTGTGGTACAGAGCCGTATATACATTTAAAATCAATACAAACTCGGGAAAATGCAAAAAAAAAGATATGTTACTTCCCAATGGAAATGTATATTCATTGCTGTATTTGTGTACATCTGCTGGTAGAATGATTGTATGATGCAGATTTAACATGTTGATGCCCTGCCCAACTATGTGTATTGTGAAAAACCTGAGGGTATTCTCACTTCTACTCCCCTTGGATCCTCTGTTCATGTGGCCCCGGAAAGTCCATTGCTTTTCGATCTGGACCCTGGGGGCGGAGAAGTGAGGGAGGATCACCTGGGTGGAGGGTCCTTTGGGATTGGGAGTGGGGCACACACAGGCCAGGCATGGAATCCTCCTTTTCCTGTTAAAGACTAACCTAACCCTTCCCCGACCTTTATGGGTTACTGTAAAGCTGTTCCCCTCATTTCCCTACATATGACACTTGACAGTACTGAGCCGAGGAAAATGCGACTAAGAGTAGTCACTACACCTTTTCCCCATTCTTGTACTGGGATGAAGATGCCTGTACAGTGTTGCACGAGTCAGGCATGTCCCCTTAATAAAAGTCAGGCAGACCCAATTGAGAGAAGTGGCTGCAGGTGTATAAAATGAGAGACAGCGAGCAACAAGGGGAACAGGATGGCCTGTGGAGGAGTCAGCCGTGGTGGGACTGTGGAAGGAGCCAGGACACCAGCATACACCCCAGACTGAGTGGGCAGCATGAGCTGCGAGAACGCAAGGCGAAGAAAGGACGCTGTACGTGTCCGCGAAGAGGCATTCAGGTTTCCGGCGTGCTGAGGGAAGTACCTGGCAGACGATCAGTGGGAGCCACGAGAGGAGCCGCCTGAAGCCGGTCCATGAAGCTAATTGAAACAAATAAGTGAAACCTTGCCACAAAATATATTAACCATTGAATGGAATAAAACCTTATGGGCGAAGTAAATAACTGAGAAACCTTTCAGGTGCCCGTGTGAACCTGAATGCAGAAAAGGGCGCAAGGGTGACAGAGCGTCACACAAAGGTGGGGAATGAGAAAAAAAAACTCAAGGAGAACTTTTAAGACTGAATGCAGTGCGACAACCGATGAAGAGGAACTAAGTAAAGGTGACTTGGTGCATAGTAGCCAGTGTCAAAGAACCTGTGTGGGTTGAAGAGCACAGGGATCCTGGTTGCGCGACCTGTGATGGGTGGACCGTGTGGTCTGACAACTGCGCCTAGACCAGTGAGCCCTGAATGTTGAAAACTAAAGACATTGGTCCTCAATACAGGTCGGGCGGTCCGGAAATAACAGTGGCGGTAAACCACCGCCACCGTTATTTCCGGACCGCCCGATCCCGAGTCATGCAGGCGGGAGGTGGCATTCCCGCCAGGTCTGACTTGATGGTATGGGACTCAATGAGAATGGGGATTTACCAAATTCCGCCTCCGGAATTCCCGGGACACCAAGCCTGTAATGCCCTGGTAATCCTGGGAGTCACGGAGGCGGAATGGTAATACGAATCCGGCGGTAACCGAGCTGGAAAAACTGGCTGGTTGCCGCCGGAATCGTAATGATGCCCATTGTGAAACAAATGAATGAGAGCACTGTAAGTGAAATGGGGAGGCAAGCCCGAAGGAAGGTCAAGTGGACAGTGAGTTTTGAGGAATCTTTTGAGGAGACTGAAGCAGGTATACCTGGTGAAGATAAAGTCTTGGGGAAGAGAACCCTGAGACTTGGAAGCCGCATGTGTTATCTTGAGAACGGAGCCTCAAGATCTTTTGTTTTTGAAATGTGTTGCTTGGAACTTGGAGAAGGGACCCCCGAGGATTGTTTCGAACTGTACTGCCTTGAACTGGAGAAAGGTAATCTTGAGACTTTCGTGGAACATTCATACACTTGGGGAAGGGGAGGTGAAAGAGAGCTGGGCGCTGGAAGAAGCTCAGAACTTTCACTTGAACACTATTTCTGTTATTATTAGCATCCCTACACATTTAGTTGTGAGAGCAAGTATAGGTCTTGGACACAGACAGACTTTTAAGTTGAACTCTTTGACTCAGACTTTCCTCAGTTTCATTCAGCTATGGAAATCCCACTTTAGCACAGGGCAAGATAGGCCTTCTATTTTATTTTGAACTTTGTCTGTTGTCTGTGTCTTACTTCATGATGCCTTCACAGTATCTCAATTGTACCCCCCAAATTGGTTCAAATTCCCTATCTAAGATTCTTATGCTTCAAGATGCCACAAATGTTTTGTAGCACGTGACTGGTATGAGCATAGCTATAGAAGAGCAGTTAGCAGTATGTGTTGTAGGCGCAATATCACCCAGATTCCTCCAGTACTAGACCTGGTGAGACTATGCCAGTAGTGCTAGAAGGAGTAGTCTCTTGCCATCAGGAACATCCATTTTTTGATCCTAGGACCGCCCCCATCTCTTTCTTAATCTAGACCGGCTTAATGACTGAGGTCATTATTCCCACCATTGCATCTCACCAGGAGTCCTTATAGTTCATCACAACTGTTACAATGGCCGTTTGACTCTGTAATAGTCATCAGCCATCCAAAGATAGAAAGGGGTAGGAAGGGAGGGTGGAATGGTACCCTATGTTCAAGGCAACAGAATGTAATCAGCATTTCCATGTCACCACAACCACAAGCAGCCAAGGATCATGTGCTTGATGGGAACATATAGAGAACCCACTCATAGGTGGGATGAGATGGCAAGTTGTGAGGTGCATGCAGTCATGTCAGAACCAATGGAGTGAGCAGGAGGACGTTATGTTAAGGAAGCCTTATGAGCTAACATTCATCCTATTAGCTACTTCAGAGGGCAACCCCAGAGAAAGGTCGACTGAAGGTATTTTTTTTCCGATAGGGAAATCGTTTTTTGTGTTTGGGAGGCAGAGGTGAGGAGTATAATTTCTAGCTCCTGCTTCATATAGAACCATTTGATTTCAAAACGTTCCCAAGTCTCCAATACAAAGCCTCCATCCACAAGAAGATGTGAATGCTGGATTGCCATGAATGCTGGATTGCCGGGGGATGCCCGTATGTTATGATCTTTAGGAAGTTAGGAATTGTGAGAAAATCATAGTCCCTGATCATCGAACTCTGCCAGGTTGAAATCTTGAACTTGTCACCCAGATATCGTAAACCTTTGTTTCCGAGGCGGTCTGCAAGATAGGCATAGTTCCACTCTCTGTGCTTTTGGAAGCTGGTGCACACTTTACTGTAGGTAGGAAGATGTGATCATTTGTTTTCTGGTTGAAAATGTTTCTCGCTGCTCCATTCTGAATCTTCTGGTGCCACCCAATCGGTCCAATATGGAACCCTGTGTACATCGAGGCAGCGTTGTCCAATCTGGTGAGGGCGATGGCTCTAATGAGGGAACACCTGTTTGTGTGTATTGAGAAATAGTCAGTCAAGTAAAAGATGGATGTCAGGTGGCAATTCTCAACAATTTACCTGATCTGATATTTAAAGGACAGATTTAGTATCAGTCTTTTGAGGTATTCAGCAGACTACTTGTCAGAATGACTTCGAAACAGGAAGACTTTCAGCTGTTTTTTCTAAAAAAAAACAAAATTATGCAACTGGAAAAACAATCTATTCCTGTAGCAGCGCCTCGATGCCCGCGGGCTGTGTGAGCGCTTTAAAAATGCAAAATAAAATAAAATAAAAAGTGTAGTACTTGCTTTCTTTTCTTAATGATACAGGGATAGTGCCCCATGATGTCACTTCCTGAGATGCACTGTACCTAGAACCTCACTTTACTTGCCAATTTTGAAGGCTTAATTTTAACATGCCCTTTCTATTAAGTTAATGGGCGTAAACTCTGTGAGGGGCGTGTGACTCCATTCAGCTCCATACAAAGGTATTCGAGTGCTCAGACCTTTCACCAGGGAAGAAAGTGGACACGTTGCAGAGGCCCTGAGGAAGAACATGATCAGTAGACCTAAAAACCATGGCTTTGGGAAACTCGAACATCTAAACAGAAGAATGTACCCTTGCTAGTAATTATTTTCATATTATTTCTTTTTTTTCCACTTGTTTCAAATAATAAATTAATATCTTTGAGAGGTTTCCGAATTATAGAAATCCTAAAGTGGGATCTGCCGCTGTTCTTATATAACCACCCAAATAGTAAAGTAGCTATGTGTTTCAAAGGACAAACATTACGGTGATGCTTCCAGTGTTTGAAAAATAAAATAAGAGGTGACTAATATAATTAAGGAAGAGTACAGGACAGTCACTTTCTACTTCCGAAGGTATCAAAAACATACATTTAAAGAAAACCTGAACACATAATCGGAAGTCAACAAAAATATAATCTGAGCCTAAAATAGAACAAAATACGAATACATCCACATGATACATTTAGGAGGCAACGTTTTTTGTAGAAAGAGATTACAATGTGCATAAGTGTTTTGACACAATTATATACAAAAACCAAAAAAACATAGAACATTGGATTTATATTCATTTCTTTACATTATAATGACTAAATCATAAAGAAGAATGCAAGTAGGACATATATGTGATACTGGTTCAGTAGATAAACAAGTATCATAGCCCAATTTCTAGGTATTGTTCAGTAATAGTCCCTTTTTGCAACTGTTAGTTTCAAGCAATTAATGCTGCAGGGTCTTTGGTACAAGATATCTTTTTTATCCTTGCCAACGTGAAATTTGATGGTTGGAACTGAAATGCAGGTTCCAAACGATCAGGGGTATGTATGTATGATTTGAATCCCTGTCTTCGTCACGTTTCGGCGGTTATTCTATTACGATAGGTCCGCCTTCATCAGGGCTCCTAGTTGGTGACCCTGTGGAAAGTATATAGATATCGAGTCAGAAGGGTGGATGTGAAGAGGCGGTGGCCCCTAGTACTTAGGGCATTGTACAAATAAAAATATTTAAAAACTCTCGGCACCGGTGGCCGGCTTACCTGCCGGTGTTTGGGATCCCAGAGGTTCGGGTGTGGGACACACGGGGAAGAAAATCAGGCGACAGGACCATGCGTCTATGTGAATACTGAGAACTCTCAAGTAAAGTCACAATCACGTCTTGGTGATATCCTGCATAAGGTATGAAGATGATAGAAAAAAGAAAGAAGAAAAAAGGGAGAACAGAGACTATAAATCAGAGGTCTGGCCCCCAGGTTGTGTGGTGCTAATAGGTAATTGCTAAATAACCACATATAGCAAAAGTATAGATAGTGAGGAATTATGCTCTATCTATATTAATTACCTGATAGTAGAGAGATTTTGCACCGCTTGGGTACATTTTCACCTCTGTCAGTGTTTTGTGGAACGTGGTTGTTCACTGTAGGCTGGTGGCTGTTTCCTGTGTGAGGAAAGCACAACTAAGCACCAGGACTCGTTTGTTCCGAGGATATTGAGATGGTGGATTAAATCCTGTGCACAAAATATATATGTGACTTAACGTGGTGACTGATGGTGCTTATGTCCAAGACCAGGATAGTGCCAGGAGTACTCCAAAGATACGGGTTGTGTGTTTGGAAGCCAAAGTGCATTGATGATGCCAAGTGCACGTGAAATTTGCAAAAAACACACAGTGCAACGGCCGGTCTGAGTGTTTTAGACTCAATTACATGAGTCGAAGTGCAGGATGCATGGGCTTCGAAAGGAGTATTGAGTAAAGAGCGAGCCGGTGGCAGGAGGGGTTAAGGGCTGCATGCGGGGAAAAGACGTGCCTGTTGAAAAGGACAAAAAAAAGGGGAAAAACCCTTTTTACGCTTACCCGCTGCAATGCTTTTTTGACCTATTGTACGACTCAGCAGACGTCCGCTGCAAGGGGGAGAGGCTGGAGGCTTGTCTCGACCATCTCGTCTGGTTCGAGGGTGTGTGTAGACTGTGGCTGCCTGCTTGGGGAAGCCGGGGCCGGAATGATCACGCATGCGCAAAGGCCGCGTAGTTGATCGCTGTCATGGCGACCCGAGAAAGAGTCACTCGAGCATGCTGGGAGAAAGTACCAGTTTACAGTGTGCCTCGGTGTGAAGAAAGTGTGGCTGTCAGCCTCATATAAAGTCGTGCACTGAGCCTGGAGGTAAGAGGAAGAATACATAACTCCGTGCGTAGGTTTAATATATAACAAAGACAGAGAGCAGCAGAAGCTTTGTTTCTCGCAGCTTGTTGATGAAAGGCTAATTAGTGGTAGTGGGCAGAGACGTGGGAGCAGACATATGTCACAATGGTTATATTACTGGCTGAAAAATTTCATTGAGCCCATGGTGGTAAGTGTTTAATCGATGTATCCACCTGGACTCCTTCCTAAGAAGACTGTGTTGAATGTCGGGGCTCCCCTTGATTTTCTCGAGCACCCACCAAAAAAGGTTGTTTGGTGTGTGGTTAGCCTCCATATAGTGTGTAACTAGAGGTGATGTGAGATTCTTACACCTAATTCTAGATCTATGTTCCGAGATCCGGATGTTAACTGCTCTTGTAGTTTGACCTATGTATCGAAGTCCACAGGGGCATTCGATACAGTAAATCACATTCTGGCTTTTGCAGTTTGTGAGGTCCTTCAGAAGCCATTTGCGTTGTCCAATTTGGAAACTGCTCATTTTCTTTGTGAATTGACAGGCCACGCAATTGCCACATGGGTGATGGCCCTGCAGTGGTCTTAATGTTTGTGTGGAATTCTTATTTGGCTGAAATTGGGAATGTACTAGATGTTCCTTAATGTTTTTTGCTCTTTTATATGCAAATCGGGGAATTGGTTCCTCCGGGAGGTTGAGGCGTGCTATGTGCCAATGTTTACTGATGATCTTCTTTATTTGTGATGTGTGGGTTCCAAAAGTAACAACACACGTAAGGCGATCTTCTTTGGTGTCTTGGGTATCACATTGTAACTCGAGAAGGGTTTCTCTGTTACTGTTTCGTGCCCTTTTCCTGGCTTGCTCAAGCTGTTTTTTAGGATAACCTCTTGCTTTTAGGCGGGTGGTCAGATTATCTGCATGATAGTTAAAGTCTTCAGGTATTGTGCAGTTTCTGCGTATTCGCAGATACTGTCCGTATGGGAGGTTGTCCTTGACATGAGTAGGATGGTTGCTAGAGTAGTGCAATAAGGTGTTCCTGGATGTAGGTTTGCGATACAAATTACATGTGAGTTTACCATTTTTTTGTTGAATCGACAGATCCAGGAACTTGATTTCAGAAGCACTATGCTCGATGGTGAATTGAATGTCAATATTACATGTGTTAAGCCAGGCCCAGAAGGACATCAGTTGGAGAGTGGTGCCAGTCCATATGAAAATCACGTCATCTATGTATCGGTACCAATGGCTAATTTGGGGCTGCCATGTGTTAACGTTAGAAAGTACAAAGTCTTGTTCGAATTTGGCCATGAATAGGATTGCTAGGCTGGGAGCAAAAGCTGCGCCCATGGCGGTACCTTTTGTCTGTAGGTACAGTAAATTGTCAAAGCTAAAAAAGTTTTTCCGTAGTGCTATTGACATTAGTTCAAGGATAAAGTTAGTAGGAGTTCGGTCAGCTGGGAGCTCGGCAGTGAGCCATATCCGTATACATTCAATCGCTTCCTCCTGTGGTATACTTGTGTAAAGGGACTTAATGTCCATAGTTACCAAAAGTTGTTTAGTGGGGTCAAAATCTATGCCCTCAAATATGGTAATAGTATGTGTAGTGTCCCTAAGGTAAGTAGATGTATTTATACTAATGGGTTGTAGGAAGAAGTCAATGGGCCTCATTACACGGTAGGCGCTAAAAAATGTGATTTACCGTCATGGCGCCATTAGCGTGTCCGCCATCGTAGGAGACCGCTAATAGCGTCACATTACGAGTTAGCGGACACGCGCATAGGGCCATGACGGTAAATGACCCCACCGCCATGGCGGAAAAGCACCTTACCGGCTCCGACCAAAGTGCTGATAGCACCTCCGCCCTCATGCTGCACGCTATTAGCGGCCACCGCTGTTAGCGGTCACTGCTATTAGCGGTCACTGCTATTAGCGGTCACCGTAAAACACCGGAACCGGAAATAGCGTCATCGCACCGGAACGGGAAAGAGCCCGGCGGCCATCTTTAAAAACACAATCCATTGCCATCCCCTGCACTCAGGACCTGCAGCAACACCACGACTGGCAAAACCACATCCCAGAAGAACAAACAATGCCCAAGGCCCTAAAGAAAGCCGATGCGCGCCAGCGCAAAGAACGCTTCTCAAATGAGGAATTGAAAATGCTGGCAGACACCCTGGCTGCAAATGCAGATGTAGTGTTCGCTAGCGACATGCGGCGCCCGGCACTCCTGAGAAAAAAGGAAATCTGGGCTGAGGTGGCGCAGAAAGTCAGTGCGGTGGGCTCCACCCCCCGCACCGTAAAGGACGTGCGCAAGCGGTGGGATGATCTGCGCCTCCGTGTACGCAGCATTTTATCGGCCAACAGGAATATGGCCATGGGCACAGGAGGCGGAGGTGGATCCCCGATGAAGATGCAGGAGTGGGAGGAGACATGTGCCAGCACCATTGGCATAGAATCCATCGAGGGAGTGGGCCGAATGGAGTGTGGTGTGGCAACAACGTCAGACGGAGGTGAGTGACCACGCAAGACACAGCAATGCCAAGCATGAGTCCCTCCCCTAAATGTGAATTGGGAATCAGCTAATGGATGGGGTCATCACACACACATGTACACAACCCTGCATATATGCCCTGCACATCCCCACACAACCACATGCATGCAGCACCTCACACACGTGTCACCCTGACACATGTCCGGATGACCCACCCATCTGGCCAACAACCTGCAGGCCCAAAGTAGATGTCCAAATACAAAGAACTGCAGCAACAACAACATATGCATGATGCACGTTGACCCATCACTGATGTTATCCCTGTCTTGCTCCCCCACAGGGTCACAATCTGACAGTGAGGAGCTGGACGCTGCAACGCAGGCCCCACCACCCAAAAAGCAGGCCAAGGGAAAGGATGCAGGCACCAGGCCCAGTACATCGAGGGGCACTGGGATATCTGGAGTGGCCCAGCGTACAAAAGCCACCCACGCAACGACCACACCAAGGGTCAAAATGCCATCCGACACTGTGGCAGCACCCCCACCACCCACCCCCACCACTCAGGAGCCAGTGCCAGAAGGCACGCCGTCCGCAGCCAATAGCTCCGTTGGGGAAGCAGCAGCCACGGCACCTATGAGTGATGTGGACGACCCATGTCCGACACCGGAAGGGCAGCGTACACCCAGCCCCCAGCTGTCCCCACTCCACAGCCCATGCAACACATCCAATGGCAACATCCATGAGGTGCATGCCGGAGATGCAATGGATGGGTCATTCAGTCCCGTGGCGAGCTCACCTGATGTCGGCCACATGCAGCAAGCTGCGCCGAGGAGTAACAGGGGCAGGGCCGCAGACGACACCATGAGCCTGATACGCCAGCGCCAGGAGGAGCTCAATGCCCTGGTTGCCCGGCAAGTGAGCGAGGCTGCCTCGACCAGGGAGGAGATCCGGGGGTTGTCAAGGGACATGAAAGCTGCCATGGACAGCAACACGACGCGCCTATGTGAGGAGATGGCCGCTGTGAGGCAGGTCCTAACGCGCATTGCTGAGGCGATGGAGAGCATGCGTCACTCACAGGGAGCAGATCAACCAGCCACGCCCTCGTCTACTAGCTCCGACCAGACAACCATCCTGCGCAGGTCCAGCCGGTCCTTGCGGCGGTCAGACTCACAACCCCCCAATGGTGGTAGTGGAGGAGGGAAGTAGGGCCAGCCTGTCCCTGTTGACACTTGGGAACTAATGCAGCACTGATGTGCACACCATGTTCGGTGGAGTTGTGGGGGAAGGGGGGTGAGGGTGTTTGGGGGAGTTGGGGGGTAAGGGGGGTGAGGGTGTTTGGGGGAGTTGGGGGGGGAGGGGGGTGAGGGTGTTTGGGGGAGTTGTGGGGGGAGGGGGGTGAGGGTGTTTTGGGTGGAGGGTACATGCACGTTTGAATGTCATAATGCTCAATACAGACGTAATGGCATGGATAATCACATGACTGGACATTGATAATTGTGTATGTGTGTTTTATTGTTGAAGGGTGCACTGTGATTATGTCCTCCATACACCCCGTGCCCTGAGCTGAACACCAATTGCACCCTCCTAATCCATGTGCATCAGAAACAATGGTCTATCAGGTGCTGCCGCACAGCACGTCCCTCATGGGCATCGCCACCTGCATGACCTGCAGCCCCCTCTCCTCCATCCTCATCCCCGTCATCATCCTCAGACGGTGGTCGCAGTTCTATGTCAGGGGGCATTGGCACATTCCGTCTGATACACATATTGTGAAGCATGACACATGCCATGGTGATCTTGGCCACCTTCTCATGCCCGTACAGGAGTGCCCCGCCCGACCTGCTGAGGCACCGGAAGCGTTCCTTCAATAGGCCGAATGTCTGCTCGATCACCACGCGGGTACGGGTGTGTGCATGATTGTAGTCCTCTTCGTGCCTGTTCTGTGGGTTCCGCACAGGGGTAAGGAGCCACCTCTTCAGGGGATAACCTGCATCACCTGCATGGGTGCAACAATGGGTATGTGTAAGTGTCTACATAATGTGGAGCGTGCACATGTCACACAAACAAACATTGCATATTCAACGACATCCACTGATCCAAGCACGCATGGCAATCAGGGTAACTGCAATGTGGGAAGGTGAGGTGGTCCTTGCAAGTGGACATGCACCATGCATGCATACAGCAGGGATTGCCATGTCCCGCCAGAGTTTAAGTGATTTGTGTTTCCTGGCCCTGGCAACGTTAGTGCCACACTGCTAGTACACTGCCATTCCTTAGTTGATGTCCCCATGCTGTTTGATGGCAATTCTGTGGTGGGGTACGGGTGTGCCTCACCACAATGGCTACAGGGGATCCATTTGTATGCACTCATGTGCGCGGACCATTTCTGATGTAGTTCAGCGTACATTTCAGTTGTGATTTTGATATGCATGTTGCTGATTTGTGTAATGGGGGAATGGTGTGTTGTGCGGTGTGCATGTTGTTTGGAATGGCCTGTTTGGCGTAATGGATTGATATGTTTGCCGTGGCACTCACTTCCGGCATGTGGTTTTGTCTCTGGTCCATTGTGGGCTGCCTCACTGTACAGTGATGCAAATATGTATGTCCATTCTTCTCATGACACAAGTTCACGCACAGTTGGAGTATGCATCTCCCCCCCCCCCCATTCACGGCCAGTTGGAGTATGCATCTCCCCCCCCCACTCACAATCCACATCACACTGACATGTGGTCAGCCTGCTACTCACCAAGTAGCCACGAACGTTGTCCAGCATGTCGCTCCATGTATCGTGGTATTGTCGAGTTCCGCAGGACCATTGCATCATGGGTTGAACCGGGATATCGGGCACAGCAATGTGTGATGATCTTATTGGAGTCACATACCATTTGGACGTTGATGGAGTGGTATTGCTTTCTGTTACGGTACACTACCTCATTGGCATGTGGGACCAGCAGTTCTACATGGGTACAGTCGATGGCCCCAATGCAACTTGGGATGCCTGCCAGTGAATGGAAGCCAACTTTGGTTTTGGAGATCTCCTGGGCAGTCCGTGGCATGTATATGTGTTGACTTGTGTGCTGCAGGAGGGCATCGAGCACCTGGTTCAGTGTGCGTGAGAATACTGGTTGTGATATGCCATGCATCTGACCTACCGTATGCTGGTAGGTGCCTGTGGCCAAGAAGTGGAGCACTGTTACTACCTTCAGTAGAGGGGGGATGGCAGTACGGATGTCAATGAGACTCACAATGTCGTTGTATATCATGTCTACTATGGTGGTGATGGTATCCCAGTCCAGACGGTACAGGGTGTGTATCTGCTCAGGGGTTAGGTTGACTGGACTGGCTCTGATCCTGGGAATTGGTGGCTGCCTCTGTGGTATCACTAGGTGCACTGGTGGTGCTTGCTGCGCCTGTCTTGCCCTCCTCCTCCTCCTCCTGCGTCTCCTCTGTGCTGCCTGTTGTTGTAGCTGCTGCACAGCAATCATGTCCTCTAGCCCATGTAATGCTGCTAGTATTGCATCCATCTTGGTGTGGGAATGGGTGTGGGGAGGGGTGTGGTGTGCTCTTTTGTGCTGCCAGTCTCCATTGCCTCCACCTGTGCTGATTTTGTCCACCTGTGGCAGGTTGGAACTCTGCTGTGCTCTTTTAACGTGTGGTTCGCGATGCCGGTATTAGCGCCTTGCCGGTAAGGGTTCTTTGGGTCTAGTACATGCCGGTATTGCCATGTACGCATGGCTCGTGATGCCGTGATATTAGCGCTATGCCGCTATTTCCGGTCTGAGGGGCCGCGCGCTCACGGACTTGCCGCTAATAGTGCCACCGTACTTTGCGGTGCCGCTAATAGCGGTATGTCCGGGTCGTGATTGGGGAGGGGATTTACCGATATCGGTAATCCCTTACCGGTAACGGTATGTCCCTACCGCCTACCGTGTAATGAGGCCCAATGAATTTACAGAGTGGTTCAAGAATGGAGCCACAGCCAGGGAAACTCGAGACATTCATGGTTGTAAATAGGATTACTCAGACCCTCCAGTTTATAGCGATTTTGCGATCCCGCAAAATGCAGCGAAAACTGCCGTTTTGCACAAAATGCCGCAAAAACGGCCGTTGTGTGCAAAACACAGCATCTTTAAATAATATAATCTGCAAAAATTACTGTTTTAAAGAAAATAATACTCAGAGTGCCAGGTTCTCAACTTTTTTTATTTTACACAAGAAATGAAATCACTTGCGCCCCAAAAAAGTGCAGCCCAATTCACAAGGGACACATGAATGGGCACATTTTATATTTGCGCGCCCATTCAGATGGCCTTTTTCACCTCCTACATCAAATAAAGTGGCGTTCTGTCAATTTAAAAGCGCATCCCTCATTACCAAGCAAGATGCACTTCTAAATGTGCAGAAATTGTAGGCAGCCCTACGCGCACGGGATGTGGGGCTGCCACTGCATGACAGGGTTTTTCCTGACACTGTCATGCATTTCTTTTAAGGTATGAACCGCTGCTGAGTCGCTTGCATTTCTGTTCCTCAAACAGGATAAAAATACATTTTTTAGGTCGCATTTTACAGTGTCAGGCACCTGGAGTGCCTGTCCCTGTGAAAGGTGCAGGGAGCTTGCAGAACACTGTTGGAAGAGCGATTCTATTCAAAGTACTGCCCATTTTGATTACAAAAATCTATCGAATGTTACAATTTGACCAATTTCATCCAGTACTATTCGATCGATTTTTATAAATACTGAACATGTGTTGCGGGGGTGTCACCCGCTCCCTATGTTCAGTATTTTTGGTCTAGGGTGGTTGCAGAAGTGTTTTCCCCTTTTTCCTCGAAATTGGAGGCGGGGACAGAAAAAAAAGAAAATAACGAAAAAGGGACCCTGCGGAGTCGGATCCGACCCGCGTTAGAGGGACGGATCTGGCACCGCAGGGTTTCGGGGGAAGCGGCAGCGACCAAGCAGTTAAGTAGGGGAGGGGATGGGGTGGTGGTGAAAGGTACATTCTGGGTTGTTTGGCAGAAGTGCAAATCAATTCGCAGCAAAATTGACTATGGTCAATTCCGCCGTAAATAATTACACTTCGATCAAACAACCCAGAACACCATTCAAGGCAGCTGGCCAGCGCACAATTTGCGCTACAGCTCAAGCCTGTGGAAATGCGCCAGTCACCTTTGAGAATAAGGTGACCTGCTCATTTCCAAAAATGGGTTGTCTAAAAATAGCATATCCTCCGTTCTTTTTTTAAATGCCCCATTATTTGAGTAACTGGGTCAAAATCTACATTTAAAAAAATTTAAAAATGGTTAAATTATGAGAGAGAGGGAGAGTGATGGGTGAGATGTGAAGTGATAGGCAAGAAAGCCGAGGGATAGCAGTGGGTCAGAGGAGGAAGCGCTGCACAAGAGAGCAGAGGAAGCAGTGATGCAGTGGACCAGAAATCTGAGATTTAGTTAATACTATTAAATAGGCATGAACATTAAACCAGAAGTGTAGCCAAATCAAACACTGTTCTGCCAAGCCACAGACATCTGGGACTCTTCCTATTAAATTAATACAAAATATACATAATAATGATACCCTGGCTCTCTTGTAGCCTTGCACTTTGCCTATTTCCTGCAATGTGGCAATCTTACACCCTCCAGTTAATACAAAATGTCCCGCAAAAATGCTGCAATAAATAAAGGTTTGTGCCGCAAAATTTGCCATTTCATGCTGCAAAATTTGCCATTTCATGCCGCAAAATCAGCATGCATGTGGTTTTGCAATAAACATCTTGGAGAGAAGATATGTTTTAGAAACTGCTCCCATCCTTGCAATGATGTAAATATATTTTGGGTGATTTGAACTCTAAACCCTTTCAACTAGCACGCCAGTGTCCACCCTGAGCAAAGCAAAGACAGCCAAAACCTTTTTTCATTCGTTTGAAACATGTCTATTGGACCTCAGGGAAATCAGTTTAATTATATTCTTGCTATAACATAAATCCTCCCAATACCAACCAAAGAACTGATAACGATCCCGTCCTTTGTTCATGGGTTGTTTACTGGTCTTGGGAAATGTGCTCTGATAGAAGGTAGCAGTATCAGGATGTGTTATGTACCCAACTATGTGTAGTCTGGGAAACCGGATGACACCACCAGGTACAATCAGGATGCACACAAGTGAAGTAAACATGGCCTTTGCACTGTTTGAAGTGCAAATATTGATCACCAAAAACTGTGCTTTGGCAATCGGACAGGAAAACAGATTACAAATCACCTCGGGGGTCCTCAGTCTTATCCTTAGAACTAAACTTTACAGGCGTTTGGACAAGTGATCCCGGCCTACCATTGAAAGCACACAGGGAAGAATGATAGGCATATAAACAATGATTTATAAAGCGCACACCACAAACTGAATTGTCTCTTGGTGCTTCAATAAGAAGTTTTATTAGTTGCTCATGTTATTGACAATCAGAGGAAATAGGCTTTCTTTGTGAAGAACCAAAATTGCGCAAACATCTTGCTCAACATCAAGGACTCGCCTTCCATCCACCATTTTAAACCAGGTTGAAAAATCTCTACATTCCTTAGGGACCTAGCCCCACACCCACAACCACACCATGTACCCAGGCATCATTATCCAAACCCTAACCCCAGATCGTAGGTAGCACACCCAATCAATTATCATGCACTTTATAAATGCTGAGTATAATTACTTCATTATCTCTATTTTTCTGCATATACCATATCCCCATGATATGCTCTTTGCAACTCCACTGCTCATCTTTTATTGCGCACTCACTGTCGCTTGCATAGCACATACACGCGTGGGTACATCATTGTACCTTGGGGATAAGCTTGCACTCAATCACGACCATAATTAAAATATTGTAAATTGGCCCTGCCAGAAAGTGCCTCTGCGACAAGCAAGATCCACACACATTTCTGTGCCATGAACTGTATTCACTTGCCGCTGTTTTCCAGAGACATTGAACACAATACACAATTTGGCTCTGCTTTTATGAGTCTTTAATGATTTAGCTGTCGACAATTCTTTCCCCGGCATAAAAAAAATGCCTAACCCATCCCTTTCTTCTGAGAAGTCACCCCAATAGTTTAAGACATGAATTATCTTAGCTCAATTGCGGAGGAGTGCGGGGCCATGCTGGAGAATCACATGCAGGGATATTTACTGCCATGTGTTGTTCAATTGGCCATACTCTTTTGGAGTCATTGATCAGAATACTCCTCACCACTGTGCTGCTTTTCTCTTTTAGTGCTTCCTCCCTCTCGTGTCCAGAAAATGACATTCATTAGTGAACCCCACAAAGATGCTTCGAAGCCCATTGGAGGAGCTCTTTAAATACTGCACAGTTGCCGGAATAAAAACAGACTCTATGGCCCCCTACCTAGAGTAAGCCAGGACTTCCCTTCAAGCCTTTGTGCCACCATTGCTTGGAAATGTTCCTACACTCCCTTCCACCCATGCCCTCAGTCTTGGATATCTCAGCGATCCAACAGCTAACGACCATGCACCTCAACCTGCATCTGTGGCAAAGAATGACCCTATGACTCCCTGCTTTCTGTGGGGAATCACTAATTGTTTTCAATCCAACCCTGCCCTCAGTCAAGTTCAACTATTACATTAACTCCAGTCAAGTTCAACTATTACATTAACTCCATTCAGTAGCTCTCATCCCTGCAAATACAGGCAACACTGTTCATGTGCCAGACTATGGGATTCAGGAAAATACTTTTAATTGTGTTAACTCAGAACTGACCAGTTGTCCCAGTCCCACTGTATTCATTGCCTTATATCACTTGTAGCCATACATTTATAATAGAGAAAACAAAACGTGTACTAGAACAGGAAGAAGAAAACAAGAACTGGACAATCGTGGCAGGTACTTCACATTTCAAAATTGGTTCTATCTAAATTTGAGCTATTTGCGTTGCATGGTCCACCTGTTATAGAACCTATTATAGTCCCTATTTAGAGATCAGTGGAATTATGGAATTAAAATTCAGGCCTGGTCAAATAATGTGCTTCAACCAGGAGTAACAGTGGCACTTGAAGTCCCTCACTCAGTTGTACGTGGTACCAGGACCATTGAAAAATGAGTAGAAGTTCTATCATAATTTTTTTCTGTTTGAAGTGTTGCCATGCTGTGCTCAAGGCGTTGCCTTCACGGCACCAGGATGATCTATGCGATTATTGCGACGGCCGAAAATGATGACTTTTTTTTAAACCCTTTACACCACATATATATGCGGGGGGAGACGCCCCGGAACCCCTCCAATATTAATATTATATTCTATAGCCCTCCACATATATATGTGGTGTAAGGGGGGTAAAAAAACAAAAAATAAGTCGGCATTTTGGGCCCTTGCAATTGTCAGGTCCACATTTTAGTACGATTCCCATCAGGCCACATTCTGCAGCGAAGGCATTACAATGCCCTTGGGCTGCAATGCAGTGCAAATTCCAGTTTTTGCCCCATATACTGTACGTCAGTCTGGTGTGAATGAGTGGGGGAGGAAGTATAAGAACAGCTAGATTTTACTGGAGCAGCTGCTATTGCCTGTCTAGTGGTGGGAATTGATAAGGGTGAAAAACAATGTAGCTGTGATTGAATTTCTGGAACAAATGTTTACAAGGAAATGTGTGCCCGGTGAATTTTCTAAATCATTGGAGTTCCGTTTTTTTCTCAGTGGAAATTAAAGAATTCTTTCAAGTGAGTGGTATAAAACACGAGATTATATCATCGTCAGGGCAATGGAATGGTCTGTCAGTTAACATGCATGACAGCAAACAGCCATTTGTTGGATCGGTGAAAGTCTGTTGTAATCTTATACAATCGCCACTCAACCATTAAGTTAATGAGTGAAAGACGACCTTCGTTACTGTGTCCAGAATGGTTGTGGGGGAAGGGGAGGACGTTGGGGAATTAAAAAAGGGAGCTGGTTTTGCTTAACAAATCAATCTAAGCCAAAAAAAAGGGCTGAATCAAAACGTATAGCAATGCCGACTGGGTGCTTAGAAGGCTTATGTATGTAGCCCGTGACAAAATTTGGGCTGGCTCGGTAGGGCTAGATGCTTGTTCCCTGAGGGAAATGCAGATACAGCCACCAGGGTGTGGGAATGGTTTATTTATTTAGTGTTATTTAATGTTGTGTTTATGTTCTGTTGGGGTGTTTAACTAAATAGATACACTTACCTAGATCCTGCCCACCACATTGGGGCTGGATGGAATGTAGAAAAGAGAAAAAAAGAAACAAAGAAATAGAACAGTGAACAGAGCTCCCCTGCCCAGATATTGGCTGGGCAGGAGAGAGAACATTCTGCAAAAAGACTGCTGGAGAAGATGTAAAAAAGTAAACTGTAGGAGACACGTTTCGGCTGCTCCCTGGGGGACCATGGCCTTAAACACACCCTCCCGCCCCAGGGCCTAACAACATTTTAAAACTGGCCTGCGTATGCCAGATGCAGCCTGGAATCTACCGTGTGCCCGGGCTGTGTGCCAGGAGCAGCCCAGGGTCTCACGTGCCCATGGGTGCTTTCAGCCCGCCCGGGGCCCAGACTGGTCGAGCCCATAATTAAAGAACCCAGGCTGCGTGTGCAGGCAGCCTGCGGAGAAGAGCAGGGCCGCCCAGAACAAGCAGTGTGTGCGGGTTGGTCGAGACCGGGAGGAGTGGTTGTACTCCATGACACCATGCCCCGGGGACAGATGGGGCGGTCCCAGAAGTCAAGTTTTATCATGCAATATAGGCCAGGTATGGCCCGAGAGGTGAAGCGGAGTGTGGTCGGTAGAGGTCTGCCTCACCATCATTGGGTGGGGTGTTTAATGTTCCGCTGGAGTCCACCAACGAGCGCTGGGCAGTAAAGGAAAGTCCCAGGACACTGCGTCCTTGCAGCCCAGCTGCAGAGAGGAGCCCCGGCAAGCCGGCCGGAGCCCCAAAGAGTGTGCATGCAACCCCTGCGCCATGCCAATGAAGGACAGGAACCAGCGTGCCTGCACTCAGCTGATGTGCTGCGGAGTGGCAGTGAATGGTGGTGGCCCCCATGGCAACGGGGACACCACCAGAAACAAATAGTGCGCCGCGGAGCACAGCAGTGAATGACAGTGGCCACTTAGGTCACGGCCCACCCTAATGAACAGCATGTGTGATGCGGGGACAAAGACAGCACCATATGTACTGAAAAGGGGTGGCTGACTGCTTCAGCCATCCCCTTGTGATATAATGTAAATGTATGTTCGATATTGTTTGAAATGTATTTATATATATGTGTATATAAGTGTGTAGGTGTAATTTATAGTTACTGTAATTAGTTATTAAGAAGATTGTGCATGTGATTAATTAAGTTGGGGATGTATATAGATTTGGGTAGAATCTTAGGTATGGCTTAGGGTTGAATAATGAGGGATATTAAGGAGTACCCTGGAGTGAGATGGAAATTAGAGGTGGCAGCCTGATGAATGCTGCCTATAGGGCGGGACCAATCACAGGGGTCATCTCCTGTCCCCCTTCCGCAGTGAGTGGTGGCAGGCAGGAAGTAGGGGTCTGTTCCATTAGTTCAAACTGAAAGGCCTACTTTTGACCCTTCTAAGGGAGAGTGGGCTGACAGGGAAGGGGCCTTTGAGGGAAATCACGTCAGGGGAACGGAGAATGGTTGTAGAATGGGAAATGTTTATAGTGACCTAATGTTTTGTTTTATGAATAACAAACGGTCCCTGTTGGGATCCCTAAAAGAATCCACCTTGGTGTCTGTGTCACATTTGAAGGTAGAAGATAAGGACTCAGTGTGTAGCCCATCTCCTGTTTTAACATCTTTTAATTTACAGGTGGTGCAGCGCCCCCTCTTGTCAAGCTGGTCTGGGGAGCAGGGGTGGTTGGCTTCATGGTGGTTCAACCCTGGTTTGGGTAAGTGTGCATCCTTGCCCCAGATCAGGCTTGACAGGCAGGGGCAACATGTAGGTTTTGTAAACATGATGAGGATATAGGTAGTTAGACATGAGGTTAAAGTCAAATTTAGACATACCCAAAGAGTCAAGCAAGTGAAAAGCAAGTAAGTGATACTTAATGATAGTTCCAAGCCGAAATTTAGCAAAGTTAGTGTGCTTGCAAGAAGTGTGCCAGAGTTCAGGAAAATCTGGGGGGTGGTTATTAGGGACTTGCCCAGACCCAGAATGGGATGATCCTATTGTTTCCGATGTCATAGTATTGGAATGTCAAAGATCTAATTCCCCTTGCTCGTCGGATGGGTAGGAGCCCGTCCCTCCCTACACTAGAGGATCTGCCGCTGCACAATCCGTAGTAACTTCCACCCTGCAAACAGCTGGGAAGGACATCACCGCAGCAGCACACTGCCTACAAGGTCCTGAGGACCTTCAGCTACGATGATCATCAAATCCGTGGCATTTTGTCACCATGTCTCCCCACCAGTGGAGAAACTTTTCTGAAACTGTTGGGGGGGACATGACAACTGAAGGAAAGGGGTGGGGTGAAGGGAGGGCTGATCGTGGCTTTGAGGGATAGCTTGGGCCAAATTGTAAAAAAGAAATTGTTAGATTTGACCAAATTCGGTCACCACCATTAGTTCGAAGCCGAAGATGCTGAACATGAAGAGCAGTGGTTCCAGGGGTGTCCCCCTCAGCCCAAGTTCAGTATGTTTGGCTTCAGGGGTTGTGAGGGTGTGCCCCGCTTCCTCAGCATTGGTGGCAGGGGGCCCAACAAAAAAATAAAGAGTAAAAGGGACGCTGCAGCGTCAGATCCAACCCACGTTAAAGGGATGGATCTGACGCTGCAGGTTACAGGAGAGGCAGCGGATGGAGAAAAGGTTAGTGGGGGGTTTATGAATGTACTGGCGGTTTAAGGTCACATGGGTTTGGTTTTTTGTACCGAGGTAAAAATTTATTTGCATCGAAAATGACTACGGTTAATTTCGCCATGATTTTGTACGTCGGTCAAACAACTTAAATCCCTGAGGGATAACACTAAACTACTACACCATAAGAGTCCATTGCTGACGCTCTGTTCTACCTTTCATAAGACTGGTGGCGTATCTTTAAAATTCAATTGGGCCCCCACACATCTTCAGCCGGCCTGCCATGTACCCAGTGACACAACATAACTTTCACAAACTTCATTCCACTAGAACATACAAACAATGCATTATTTATCATTCATTCAGACACAAAAGTCAACACACATATGCTTGCACACACTCTCAGTCACACACAAATGCACCCAGCACCTCCACTGACATACACTGTGTGCACACAACATGTATATGTACATTTACAATAACACATCGTAACAGTGGCACAAAGTCTATTGAGCAGACCAGACATTATCACCCCCTGGTACCTGAGGTTCTGGGCTATGTTGACATGAACTAGCTGAATAATAAAGCAATGGCCGCAAGGACCAGATTCACTGGAATCTCAGCAATTTGCCTGATTTTTCCTTTCATTCAAAGGCAGAAACCATAAGTTAATGCAGTGCAGTGGGTGACCAAGTATAATTGGCATCGATTTTTAAATGCCATATATCTCCAAACTTGGGTTCTGCACAGCACCTTATATGTCTACGTGCTGATAGATGTTTTTCTACAAGATTCTGACTGATTAAATTAAGGTATGTTTTCCTGTGTTCAAATGGCTCCACGCAGTGGAATACTCAGCGAGATAGTTACAAGGGGGTGGTCAAGCTGCCCCCCACAGCTCTTTTAAGAGCCAGACCGGGACATTTGCCTTTGGGACACCTCTCTCATTCGGCACCTCAAAAAGGGTGCCCAACGGCAAAAGTGTCCCACTGTCAGGACAATGTGTGCTGAGCAATTCCTGCTCCGCACGCTCATTGTCCTGGCAGCAGGACACCTTACCCGTTCTGAATGGTTGAGGTTTTCTGCTGCCAGGACAATGTCCCAAGGATCTCCAGGCAGCAGAGGGTCCTCACGTTGCTCTGTATCAACAGAGTATTACAATGTGAGCTATTAGGCACTGACTGGAGGGAGAGGGCATACTATTAGCAGGGACTATTATCCCTTTAGAAATGTGAATGGGGGTGATCAGAAGCGAGAAGGGTAATAATGCTGCATGCTTTATGAAATAATGACTATGGCTTTAAATCCCAAGGGGGATTTGTTAGGCTCACATTAATTGACATGATGCTATTGTGACTTTGCATGCAGAATGGGGGGAATGAAACTAAAGCCATACTCTCATTGCTCAACATATTTCTATGACAATCTATACAGTGCATGGTAAGTTTACTATGAAAGGCTAGTTTATTATGTAATGTGGTTTACTTCCAATGCATTGCTGTAAATAATTATATTTTATATGTATTATATAAATAATAAGCACATGACAAGTAAAGAAAAACCTTAATAAATATCTATATCTATATCAACTAAGCCTGGAAAGATGTGCACTGTCGCTTAAATTGTCCACATCCCAGTTTCGCCATTTAACCAAGTGTGTGATCCTGAGCAAATTATTTAATCACATTTTGCCTTATCTGCAGCTCTGTAAGTGATTCTGATTCACTTCAAAGCTTATGTTAATGTATCATGCTATTATAATGGAAAAGGCTAATGACTATAGAGTTGCTCCACATATAACAATAGTGCAATTTAGGTATTTTGCACCACAAAGTTATTTGTCACTTGGCTTATTTATGGCAACTTATTCTAAAATCACTTCCATGGTGCCTCCTAGCATCAAAGACTGATGATGCGCACATGCAATGTCCCTTTCTATGATGTCAATTCCGTTGGTGCAATCCATATGCTAATTAAGAAGTTTGCATGTATTTTGCCTTAGAGGGCTTGGACAGAGCTCCCCAACAAACATACACAAACACAATTAAAATGTTATTTTATTTTTTCAAGTTCCTCTGCTCTGCTTTCAAATGCCACCCAGGCCATGTCCCATGTTGCACGACCTAATCTCCTCACATTCACGCGTCTTCAGACAGAAACCAGGAAGCTGAATGAGCTTCCTAGTTCCTGTCTGTGTGTCGCACAAACACGAAGCCGGAAAGCGATGCTCTGTGCGGCTGGCCCCCGGAAGTGTGACTTCGCCAACAAAGAATTCAGAAGAATCTCAGCGCAATATAAAAAGCTATTTTCCAAGCCAAATCTAACACCCTCAACCTCCGGACCTCTAAAGCCAACTCCAAATCCAAGGAGCTGTTCACCATCTTTAAAGATCTCACTACCCCGCCTACCAGCCCGATGAAATCACTAAAGACGAAGCATGGTGCTCCAGCATACAGGCAGCGCTACTAAACAAAATGACTCTTCTCCAAGATAAAATACAAACACAACGCAAAGTACTACCCAAGTCCGACTCTCATGCCTCATCTAGCACCCCTACGCAGTAGCCTCCCGCCCCCCTCTTCTCCTTCAGAGACGTTTCAGAAACAGAAGTTATAGATCTATTCAAACACCTCAAACCATCCATGTGCAAAGGAGACATCTGTCCTCCCAACATCAGTAAAGACTGCCCGGACTCCCTGGCCCCCTCATCACTGCATTCATCAATGCCTCATTTACTACAGGTACTGTCCTGCCCAGTCTAAAAGAAGCCTGGGTCCACCCTCTTCTTAAAAAAACATCCCTAGACCCCTCTGCCCCTAACAACTACCACCCCATTACCACTGTCCCATTCCGCCTTAGAATCCTAGATAAAGTTGCCCAAAATCAAATCCAGCATTTCCATGAATCCAACACCATCCTAGGCAAAAGGCAGTATGTATTCCGCAACGGCCATGGCACCGAAACAGCCCTCCTAAACTTGAAAAACCAAATAACCGAGATAATGGACAAAGGCAAACCAGCCCTCTTATTGGTACTGGACCCGTCAGCCGCATTCGATCTTGTGGATCATAAAATACTTACTTCCTACCTCACCAATGCAGCCCACTTCTCCAATCAAGCCTCCTCTTTGATAACCTCCTTCCTAGATGGTAGAGCCATGAAAGTTTGTTCGGATTTGTCTAACGCAGCGCTCACCACCATTCACTCTGGTGTTCCCCAGGGTTCATGCACAGCACCGACCCTCTACAATCGGTTTACCAATCCCCTTTTTGACAAACTGGACTCACTCGGCATAGCCTACACCAACTATGCTGATGATACCCAAGTCTGCCTCCCTCTCACTGGTTTGTAAGACCAAGACTCTGCAGCCCCTCTCCAAATATACACCACCATCCAAGCGTGGATGGCAGCCAATGGACTATGCCTTAATGGAGATAAAACAGAGATCATCCTCATAAGTACCAAAGAAATACTGTCCAAACTCAATCAAAAATATGAAAACTTCATCATTGACAACACCACCATCCCCGTCTCCTCCTCAGTGAAGACTCTTGGGATTTTCCTAGATTCCATCCTGTTCATGACGAGACAGGTCAGTGCCATCTCCTCCACCTCTGCCCACACCACCAAATGAATAAACGCTATTAAACCTTTCCTGTCCAACCAAAACTGCCTCTTCATTGCCCGAGCAACCATTGGTGCTAAATTAGACTATTGCAACGTTCTTCTTGCAGGCACCTCAGCCAAAAACCTAAACCGGCTCCAAACAGTCCAGAATAACGCATTCAGAGCAGCACTCAACATCCCCAAAAGAGGCCACATCACACAGGCCACACGAGATGCCCACTGGCTCCCAGTAAAGGAAAGAATCACTTTTAAGACTCTTACCTAAACACATAAACGCTTTAGCCTCTCGGCCCCCACCCCTATCCGAAACCATCAGCAGAGATACCTCCTCTAGTCCCAGAAGAACGCACTACGCCAACCAACTACGCATCCCACCCATCATAAGGGCTAAAGCAGGGGGGATCTGCTTTCCTCACTTAGCACCCAAACTCTGGAACGCCCTGCCCAACGCTCTCCGAGATGAGACATCCCTCACAATTTTCCGCAAAGGCCTCAAAACCACACTATTCAACTAAAACTCCCACTCTGCCTGTGAACTCTGCATCTCCCTTGTATTATGTGTAACTAAGTATGTATTGCCAACACTCTGACATGTACGGTGCATTGCGTGTAACTATGTATTGCCAAACGCTCTGTTATGTACATAAGCATTCTTTTTCCGCTATTGTTTCTGTAACCAATTACGTCTCTGTAACCAGTTATGTCATTCACCTGTTAACAGCGCCACGATGCCTCAGGGGTGCTGTGCGCTATATACATGTTAATAAATAAATAAACGAAACAATGGGAAGAGCAACTGAAGCCAGAAGAATTCCTGACCAGCTAAGGGAGTATGTGGTCTACTGTTCATGTTCTTGCATCTATCTGTGTACTGCTGTTAATTTTAGCTATCCGATTCTTGGTCTCAGCTATTTAGTTTGACTGTTTAGGAGTGAGACATGTAATTCGTGCCGAGTGAATTTGTGGAATGAGCAAGTGTAATACTGGCTAAGTGTGTACAATATGATGCATTTTTACCAACATTAAAAATCGATCCCAATAAGAAGTTACTTGTTTTTGCAATCAGGACTCTGATATGGATTTTGAGAAGTGCAAAATAGATGCACATTTTGATACATATGGTTCTCTGCTTGTAAGGCCTACTTCCCAAAAGTATCCTCTTTAAATAGAGCAAGGTCTCTCTGCAGTCTCAGTAACACTCACAGCTAGCATGCAGCACAAATGAAAATTGGTATTTTTTGCATTTGTTTTACGCCCAAACCCAGGGGTATCACGGCGTAGTTTACAGGTGTACTTGGTCTTGGTTGTTACATGATTAAAATGAACAGGACAATTACTGAGTTAAAATGTACTTAATTGAGCAGTAGAAAGGCTTGCAGTGTTGTCATCTTGTTAATTTACTTAGAAGGCTAGCAACACTAAGGAGATGAGGCAAGTTACAGACAGGCATGAAATCTTAATAGTTACATAGTAGGTCAATTAACACATAGTTTTCCTGCTTACAACTCCGCAACAGCCTGTGTGAAGTGATTAGCTCCAAAGAATCTATCAGATTAATCCTTTAAATTCAAAATATACAGTTCCAGAGCACTGACATGGTAGCGTGAATGTTGGGTTGGGCTGAGGGCTGTTGACAGGAAATCCCATAATGTCAATATGGGTGTTACTGCTATTAGCACCCAGGGTATCTGTCGTCCAGGATGCTAATAAGCTTTTAAGTTTCTTTTTAGTTTTAAGCGAAGCATGTTAGGCACGACTCACGGACTCTTACCTCCGTTCATGCCAACTACAAACAAAGATGGCGGCTCCTGGTATAATAAAAGGGAAATCATCGCTTTACTATTTCCATCAGGACCGAGAGGAGAGTTGGGCGACTTGGATTGTGCACACAGGTAAGTGGAGTGTGTGTGTGGTGGGAGAGGTAAGGGGACTGCAGTTAGGGAGTCGGGTCGGCTGAGTGAGAGATGGCAGAGTGAGGAGCAAACGTGACCTGGGACAGCAGATTACCTGCAAGGAAGATGGTGACCCGGTGGAGAGGCTCAGGCGGCTAGCATGGAATACAGGCAATCTGTGCCAAATTGTACCCAGGTTGTACATTGGACCGCACCTCTCCCCGTAGGCTAATTCTTGTCAAAAGTAAAGCAAATAATAACACACACACACACATATATATATATATATATATATATATATACACATACATACATATATATCTATATATCTACTTCTGCCATCTTCACCACACACAGTCTCTTTCAACACAAATCCACAACCTCGACATCTGATTGGCTAATCCATACAGTCTTCTTTCCATGTTGGATTTGCTGGAAAACCCCGGATGTAGCACGCCCTGTCCACGGACAGCCGCGGTGTCCGTGGACCGCGTAACTCTTCGACACCCCTTCTACCATTTCCACTTTACTCTCTGTGCCATTCCCTCATTGCATGCAGCTAAGCAGTCACACAATATGAAGAACGTCCTCAGAACACCCCCATTTTGTTTATTTTCGAATATTTCAGGACAATTATCATTTCATTATTCAACATATTAACATTACAAATATTATACTTTCATCTTGTACGCTGCACACAATGCTATGTTTCTCCATTAGTAGCTCAGTATACTAGATAGAACCCCATAATACAATGCTATTTATATCAATGCATCGTTCAAAGCACTAATTACGGTATGATATTTATTGCAATGATCCTTGACACTTTTTTCGCAACATTATAATAAAAATCCCTAGTACACAAATTTCATGAAAAGTAAATGCACATGTGATGTCATCAGTGATGTCATCAATGACATTTGCGATGTCATCTTTGATGTCCTGGGTGTTAGTTTTAGCAGTGCACGGTGGTGGCACGAATTATGTTTACTTAGCTTACCATAACTGGCGAATTTCAGGGGTTTTCCGGCTTTACTTGGAACCATAACGTCCCTTAAACAAACTTTTTTTATTAGCACGCAAACAATATACAAAGATGTAGTGTAAACAGCAAATTCTCACAGATGGCTTTACACAGAATGTTGCAAAGTAAGCATTTATGCTCGTTCACAGTGAAGGTCAGCTGCTTCCATTTTTTTCTCGCGGCCCGGAGAGGCCCACGACTCCCAGTATAAGGTTCTATTTTTTTTTTACCTTGGCCCTCATTACGACCCTGGCGGAAAGGTGAAAACGATGGCGGAAATGCAATTCCGCCATCGAATAGCGCTCGTTGCGACTATGACCCGTCACCGGAAAGTACGAAGCCATTAGCGACACCGTAGTGAACGCCAACGCTAACTGCACCAAGCACGCGCGCGCGCGCCATGCCAAACCGCAAACACCACCATGGCGCAAGGGTACGCAAATTCCGACCCTAGCGGACATGTACCTAACGCCATCAGGCATGGCGTAATGTACCATTCCGCCATGGCGAGAAGTACGGCATCGCGAATCAACCGTAAACGGCCCCACTGAGTGCCTGTACACCGCTCCCTGCCCACAAAGTACAACACCCCGTAGGTGCAATGAAGTCACAATGCAACCATTGAAATGTACAAGTCACCCCTGCATGGCAACGAACAAAAGAAACACAAGAGGGGCCAATGGGAGCTGCAGGGCACAGATGGCACGAATACAGAAGCCATCCCAATGGACATGAGCACAGTCCCCCACCAAGAAACGCACGCAAACACAGGCACCTGTGACCAGCAATATTCCGAAAAACACATCATTCCACCAGTCCACCTGGCTGACCGGCATCTGTTACACAAAACCCAATCCCCCGCCCCGGAGCATGACAACATTCAAACAGTCATATTGGCAGCCCCCATCCCTGACCTCACTGTGCTTCGTAGGCAAACGCGCCCAGCACAGTACCACGCAACTAAACCCCGAAGCTGGAACCCAATGCAGATCTCCTCACAATACATCGCCCCCCAAATAGGCATATGCCACATCACTTGCAAAGAAAAAAGCTACACGGGCCAAATCAGAATAGAAATTTAATGCACATCAAAGTCACCAAGCCCATACAGCCATCAGGCCATGAACTACAAAACACTAATCACCATTGTGGGCTGCATCCGCATGAAATGACCAGCCACTACCTGTGTGTCGCCCTGTTCCCCCATGGTACACAGAGCCACATTCACGTACGAAAAGGCAACATGGAAGCGCACACAACCGCAGGGCCGACCCAATGGGGAGGCACTAGTCCAGCTGAAAGGCCGAAATGTTGCTCCGAGCCACCAGTACTGCGTAAGGGCATGTGGGCCATTGGCGATCGTCCCATAAGATCGTAATGCTGCTCCACCGATTAACACGAAGCAGCAGGTGTCGGGAGTAAAATCCATCTGCAGGAGTGGCATACAGATGGCAGTGGCAAAAGGGGAGGAGATACCTGTCAACCAAAAGAAAAGAACAAGAACAGAATGGCCATCAGAACTGCATTCGAACAACTCACTTCAATGATCACACGAAATCCACAGCCATATGCATGCTAGCCCACTCAAAAGGATCATCACCACCCCAAAACCACTTGCGACTCATGACCATCTATATCGAGGTGCAAACACCATCACAAACGAGTGTACCTGTGCATGCGTCTGTCAAAACAGAATCCATCAGATGGGAATGTTAACGTGCATGGACACAAGTGTCTGAGGGCGCGTCGAGACAGGGAGGGCTCAACAAGGCCAGATAGACGATGGTCCCACTATGGCAGCCCTGCATCACATAGCGTAGGGGAGGCGGATAGATCCCAAGAAGCCCTGTACATGGCAAACTCTGTATCAAATCACCTGCCCATGCATCCATTCATCATTCCCTCATCCCGGGATCAAAACGCCTGAATAATTACTCACATAACATTAGAAACATCCATTGAGTCTGTGCGTAATGCAGCCTGCTAAATCCACAGTGCCCCAGCCCGTAAATCCAGTGTTGTGAAGTAACATGAATTTTGGAACGGACGGCCTCATCGCCCACGTAGCTATTGCGCATCCCAAACTATTCATATCAATCATTGCTCCCTCGCCATGGGCCCTGTCTCAAGGACATAGTACAATAGAACGTTATATTTGCAGTCAGACCTGTGGGCATCTCCTCGCCGCTAGCTGGAAACCGAAAGCGCCGCCCTTCGAATTCCTCATTTGCAACATCACGTCGAAAAGGCATCTGTGGCCGTTTGAAATCAGTAATTATTCCATCGAGTGCGGCTGTGTGTGAAAATGGCAACTGCCTTCACCCACAAATGGGAAGCCACGCCCGTCGTTGCAACTCGGTACAGTGATGCATGAGGGCCCACCGTTACTCGAGTACTACGTTCCACTGACCCTTCACAAGTCCGTTCGCGACTGCACAGATAGTATGGGAAACAATGGGACCACAGCAGAATGAACAAATCAACCAATCTTACACGGCCATCGGGTACAAATACATGATTGCAATAGCAAGATACCATTCCCCGATTTGCAGCGTTGTGCGCGGGACGTGCTCGGCCAAAGGGGAGAGCAGTTTGCACAGGTGGAATTAATCACCACAGGTGGAGGCCATACAGCCTGGAAACACATAAATTGCACAGCCAGTCTCCTCCCACAACCACAGCGAAATGCTACCGGCAGGACTCGCGATGTTGGCCCTGGGGGACCTGATAGCACTGCAAGTGCTCCGACTCCAAGAAGAAGACGAACAACAACTACAACCAGCCGCACGGAGGAGACGCAGGAGGAGGAGGAGGCCAAGGCAGGGCCAGCAAGGCCCAGCAGCACAGCCACTACCACCACGCAGGCAGCCCGCAATCCCACGCCTCCGAGCACATCCGTTCAACCTCACTGATGAGCAGATCCACACCCTCTACCGTCTGGACCGGGACACCATAGCCGCCATTGTGGACATGACACAGGCTGACCTGGTCAGCATGATAGATAGCCCAACCGCCATCCCACCCCTACTGAAGGTGGTGTCTGTACTCCACTTCCTGGCCACAGGCACCTACCAGCACACAGTCGGACAGTTGCATGGCATTTCACAGCCACTGTTCTCACGGACACTATTCCAAGTGCTCGATGCCCTCCTGCAGCACGCAGACGACTACATCTCTCTACCACGCTCGGAGCAGGAAATTACCAACACAAAAGTGGGATTCCATGCACTTGCCGGCATACCGGGTTGCATTGGTGCCATCGACTGCACCCATGTTGAATTGGTCGTCCCACATGCCATGGAGGCCCAGTACCGCAACCGTAAACAATTTCATTCCCTGAATGTACAAATGGTGTGTGACTCCAACAGGATCATTACGCATTGTTGTGCCCGATTCCCTGGATCAACCCATGATTCTATGGTCTTGAGGAACTCTACAATACCACGCTACATGGAGCGACACGCAGGGAACAGATCCTGGCTACTCGGTGAGTCTCATTACATGCATGATGATGTGGGGTATGTGAATTGGCAATGACCTGGCAGGAAGGGGGGGGGGTGTGCGTACGTATCAATGGCATTCCACATCATACGTTTCTCGTCCACATACAGGTGATGCTGGATATCCACTGAAGAGATGGCTCCTCACACCAGTCCGGAACCCACGGGACCAGCATGAGGAGGACTACAACCATGCCCACTCACGTACCCGTGTAGTCATTGAGCAGGCATTCGGCCTACTGAAGGGCCGTTTCCGCTGCCTCAGCAGGTCTGGCGGGGCACTCCTGTACCGCCATGAGAAGGTTGCAAAGATGGTCATGGCATGTGTCATGCTCCACAACATGTGCGTACGTAGAAATGTGCCCATGCCCCCTGACACAGAACTGCAAGCACCTGATGATGGTCATGATGAGGGTGGGGATGTGGCAGCACCTCATGGAGTCTGCGAGGCACCGGAGGCCCGTGACATTCGTCAGCATCTCATTGATGCATGCTTCTAGCACTCACGCCTGGTGGCTGATACATGGACACGGGACTCGTGGCACTGTGTGTGTCTGGGACATGCACAATATGGACTGTACGCCTATGATGGCCTAGTACACAAAGATCAATGTCCACACATCTCATTGGTTGACCGTGCACTGTTTATGGCATATGTGATATCATGTTGAACACCCTATTGACCCGCCACCCAAGTGAGCCCAACACACCCCCTCCGCCCTCCTACCTCCCCCCCGAACACCAGTGTCCAAAGATGCTCATTGTAAGTGGGCTGTCGCTATTGCAAGCCCCCTCTGCGGGTATCAGGGGCACCCCTGCCTGTGGAGCGCAGGTTCCTTCCAGATCTACGTTGGGGGCTGCCCTGGACGGAACTTGCAACGGATGATGTGTCTGCCTGCTCACGTCCATGCATGTCCCTAAGGGTTTGCGAGAGCTCAGTGAGCACACGGCGCACTGCGGCAAGTTCCGCACATACGTCTTTGGACGTCGCATGCAGTTCCCCCCTCAGGCTCTCGGTGCTTCTCTCAATTTGTGCCCTTAGCGTCTCTGTGCCTCTCTCCATTTCTGCCCTAAGTGTCTCAGTTGATGTTTCTATGTCTGCCTTAGTGCCCCCACATTCATCGGCATGGTCCTTGAGGAGTGTGGCCAGTTGCTGCTGTTGTTCGATCAACTGGTCGAGGGACTGTTGCCTCTGCTGGGCCATGGCCATTTGCGGGGGTGTCGCAGAGGGGCTGTTGTCCTCATGTTGCCTTGCCACAGGGCTTGTGGGGGATGGCCAGTCGTCGTCTTGTGGGTGCCCCTGCGTGGTATCCTCATGTTGTACGGGATGGGACAGACAGGGGGATTGGGACAGGTCATGGATGGATCTGACTTCGGCATCCCCGTTTTCTGTGTCCGAGCATGCTGCCATCAATGAGGTGTCGCCTATGGTGCTGCTGCCACCTGAGGCAGTGCCTTCTGTGGCATCCATTGGGGGGACCTGTGGTGGTGGTGTTGTGGGCATGCTGGCTGCTGGGGTGCCTGTTGATGTTCCCTCCTCTGTGCTGCCACCTGATTTGTGCTGCTGCCGTGTCTTGATGCGTGCAGCTGAGGTGGAGAGTCTCTGGCCGTTGGTCTTGGCCCTCTTTGCAGGTGTGCTGGTAGGGGTGTCCTGTAGCTCGTCGTTTGGATCGGACCCTGTGGTGGAGTAAAGGAGGGCGAGGGTTATTGATGGGTCTGTGGGAATTGGAATGGCATTGTATCACATGCATTGTGGTGGTACCTGAGGGTGATTTGGGTCGGGGCCTTGGAGGTGCTTTGATTTGTGTGTGGAGTGAGGGTGCAGTTGTTTGGCAGCCTGCAGTTAGGGTGTGCCTGCTGCACGTGTAGTGCGTGTTTTAGGGGTTTTTAATTATTTATGTATTTATTGTGGGTTTTAACGTGCGCTATCAGGCCGATGTGTGTGGACGTTCTCCTGGACATGTGTTTCTGTTGCACTATGTGGACGCATGGTACTTCACATGGATGGACTGTGTGGATTTGGCATTGTTTTATCTGGTCCACCTACCTGATTCTTCGGATGTCTGCACTCCTTTCTCCATCCCTCCGACTCCCTCTATGCTCTCCATTCCGATGGTGGAGGCACAGATTTCTTCCCAGGGGGTCAACTTGATGGGTGATTCAGGACCTCCCCCGGTGGCTGTGGCGATGTTGCGGTTGGCAGAGAGTATGCTGCGGACGCGTATCCGCAGGTCGTCCCATCGCTTGCGGCATTGCTGTGGGGTGCGGGGTGCGGTCCCCACCGCACTTACCCGCTGTGCCACCAGAGCCCATATGGCCTTCTTGTTTGCAAGTGCCGTCCTGGTCATTTGCGTGGAGAAGACGACGGCAGCATTCTCCTGGAGGGTCTCTGTTAGCACGGTGAGTTCCTCACGGGAGAAGTGGACCTGCCGCTTGCGGTCGCACGCTTTCTTCGCTGCTTTTCCCATTTTTCTTGGTTTCGCTAGGGTGGTTGACGGGTTGGGGTGGGTTTCAGGGTGGTGATTTTAGTGGTTGTGTGGTTTTAGTGTTTTTATAGGTGTACGCCGGGATGTTTCCCGTTCCGGGCCCATGTTTTAGCTTCCGTTTCCGTATATTTCCGGTCACCGTACTTTCCGGTAGGCGCACACTGCGGTGACCGCTGAGAGGGGTGGCGGTATTGCACCTAGGGCGCCGTACGGCGGCGGTGTGGGCCGTTTTGGGGTCATTTCCGCCATCGCGGACTTTGCACTTCCGCCGTGGCGTGGTGCTCGTGCCCGATGGGTCGGAATGGGCCGCACTTTGCTCCTTCGTGCAATGGCGGAAACGCTATTTACGCTGTGGCGCTCCGGTCAGTCGATTTCCGCAAGGGTCGTAATGAGGGCCCTTGACAGACAGAGATTGTGCTGAAAGACTTCTTTTGAAGAAGTGTAGCAAAAACGTAAGACACGATAAAGATGACATTTCTGAAACGAAACCACTTTTGTATATTATATCACTTTGAGAAAGATCGTTGGCACACGCGGAGTCGTATTTTGGGACTGCACTACACTTGAATGGAAAATGCAATTATAATGTAAGTAACCCTTTAGATTATTTTATACCGGAATATAATAACAATAGCGTGGCATTAAAGCCCGGTCAAGTTGTACTTGTTCGTTCAATGTGGCATATTGTTTTCTACCGCGCACTATCACCGCCGAATTGATCCCCTGTTCTTTAGAGGGCTCTGAAAAAGGCAGACGACACAGGGTGGGTTAATAGAAATAATTTAACCGGTCTGTAGCCGGTCAAGTGCTCTACTCGCTGTGCCACTTCACTGTAGCCGGTCAAGTGGCACAGCGAGTAGAGCGCTCGCTTTGACATCCGTGCACAGCTTGCTAACGCAGGTTCGAATCCCGGCATGGCCAAACTCAGCCTTTCATCCTTCTGTGGTCGATAAATGAGCACCACACACCGTGGGTAATGATAAGCAGCGCTGAGATACCTGACGGTTCTTAGCGCTATATAAATGCAAAAATATTATCATTTTATTATTAACATTATTGCACTATCTTCGCTAGCAAATAGTTTCATGCCCTAATAAATAAAATGAATATTTTTAATAAAGATCGGCTGGTGAGACTAATTTATGTTTTTTAAAACAGGTATGTTGCCCCATTTTGCCAATGTCACGATTTTCAGACTCCAGCGGATGGATTTTTCAACTGCCAGGTGCAGCTCCATGTAAGCAACTTCATAACCCTCACCATTTTATGGGACAATCGCCAAGGACCAATATGCCCTTACGCAGTACTAGCGGCTAGTAGCAACATACCAACCATTATGGTGGTCTAATGCTTCGTTGTTGGAGCAACCTTCCGATTATCAGTGCGACCATTTACTGCTTTTATCATAAACCAACAGCCTATCTACCGCAAAGGAACAGCGCATGGCTCAAAATAAACTTTTGCTGATCGACAGCAGAGACAATTGCAAATCGCTGAATATTCACTAAACATTTCATGTGAAATAAATGTACTTTACAAAATTTACAATCCTGCTGTTTACTTTTAAACCACAGTTTCATATTCCGAATTGTGGCGCACTGTGTTCTAAGCTGATCTAACACCCTCTGTACCGCAAAGGAACATCGCGTGGCTCAACATGAACTTTTGCGGATCGACAACAAAGACAAATGCAAATCGCTGAATATTCTCTAAACATTTGATGTCAAATAAATGTACTTTACAAAATTTACAATCTTGCTGTTTGCTTTTAAATCACAGTTTCATATTCCGAATTGTGGCGCTCTCTGTTGTGACATAATGTGTGTTGTCTTTTGGGTTCTGTGTAAAGTCGCGTAGGACTGGAGACGACTGGGCGCGTTTGATGACGCACCCTGTAACGTCACAGAGAGAGGCGGGTAATATGAATGCTTTCATAATGTCAGGCTTAGGGGCGGGAGATATGATTTACAGGGTAATTCATAGAAATTCGCACAAAAGTGGCGCACGCGACTGGCGCACAGCATGCCCGTGCGAATGTCTGCGCCAGCCGCGTGCGCTAAAATCGATTTCCGCGCACAGCGTATTCATGGATTTTCGCATTCAAAATCAGCCGTGGCGCAGCGTGGTGCAGCGACCCTGCAGCAGCGCCAGTTACGCCCCCCAGCGCCAGTTACGCCCCCAAGAACGCCCTCGCGCAAGGAAAAGCCTTCAAAATCCCCAAATAATCGCAAAGGGCTGCGCTAACCCTGGACCAGTTCACAGGGCAGGCAAACAGCAAATGCCAAGCGGGGAACGTGTATTTCAGTGGTTCGCGGGAAGTTCCACACGCGATTGTCCTGTGTACGTGTGCATCAGGGGTGCGCGGGAAGTATCACATGCAAAATCAGCAGGGTACGTGTATTTCAGGGGTGCGCGGGAAGTATCACACGCGATTCCAGCAGGGTACGTGTATTTCCGGGGTGCGCGGGAAGTATCACACGCGATTCCAGCAGGGTACGTGTATTACAGGGGTGCGCGTGAAGTTCCACACGCGATTTCAGCAGGGTACGTGTATTTCAGGGGTGCGCGGGAAGTATCACACGCGATTCCAGCAGGGTACGTGTATTACAGGGGTGCGCGGGAAGTTCCACACGTGATTTCAGCAGGGTACGTGTATTTCAGTGGTGCGCGGGAATTTCAACACGCGATTGGCCCCGTGCGAGCAGGGTACGTGTATTTCAGGGGTGCGCGGGAAGTTCCACACGCGATTGGCCCCGTGTGAGCAGGGTACGTGTATTTCAGGGGTGCGTGGGAAGTTCCACACGCGATTTCAGCAGGGTACGTGTATTTCAGTGGTGCGCGGGAATTTCCACACGCGATTGGCCCCGTGCGAGCAGGGTACGTGTATTTCAGGGGTGCGCGGGAAGTTCCACACGCGATTGGCCCCATGCGAGCAGGGTACGTGTATTCCAGGGGTGCGCGGGAAGTTCCACACGCGATTTCAGCAGGGTACGTGTATTGCAGGGGTGCGCGGGAAGTTCCACACGCAATTTCAGCAGGGTACGTGTATTTCAGAGGTGCGCGGGAAGTTCCACACGCGATTTCAGCAGGGTACGTGTATTTCAGGGGTGCGGGAACTTCCACACGCGATTGGCCCCGTGCAAGCAGGGTACGTGTATTTCAGGGGTGCGCAGGAACTTCCACACGCGATTTCAGCAGGGTACGTGTATTTCATGGGTTCTGGGGAGTACTACACGTGAATTGGCCGTGTGGGTCCTCCCAGGTGTTCGCTCTACAACCTCCACGGCCCCTGCAGGCAGCCCACACCACGGGGGACTACCCTGCACCCCTGCTCATGTCCCGCAGGCAGCCCATCCACCATGGGCATGCCCCCCAGCCAACCAACATGTCACCTTGCACTACTGATCAACACTCCACTCATGCCCACCAGGCCCCCACCCATGTCTCCCACCACCCCCTACCCCCCAGCAGTCAGGGGCACCCTCCACCAGGCCCCCACTCATGTCTACCACCACCCCCACCCCCCAGCCACAGATTCCACCAGGCCCCCACTCATGTCTCCCACCACCCCCACCCCCAGCAGTGCAGGGGCAGCCTCCACCAGGCCCCTACCCATGTCTACCACCACCCCCACCCCCCAGCCACCAGGGGCAGCCTCCACCAGGTCCCCACTCATGTCCAACTCATGTCTCCCACCACCCTCACCCCCCAGCCACCAGGGGCAGCCTCCACCAGGCCCCCACTCATGTCTCCCCCCCCACCCCCCCAGCAGTGCAGGGGCAGCCTCCACCAGGCCCCCACTCATATCTCCCACCACCCCCACCCCCCAGCAGTGCAGGGGCAGCCTCCACCAGGCCCCCACCCATGTCTACCACCACCCCCACCCCCCAGCCACCAGGGGCAGCCTCCACCAGGCCCCCACTCATGTCCAACTCATGTCTCCCACCACCCTCACCCCCCAGCCACCAGGGGCAGCCTCCACCAGGCCCCCACTCATGTCTCCCACCACCCCCACCCCCCCAGCAGTGCAGGGGGCAGCCTCCACCAGGCCCCCACTCATGTCTCCCACCACCCCCACCCCCCAGCAGTGCAGGGGCAGCCTCCACCAGGCCCCCACCCATGTCTCCCACCACCCCCTACCCCCCAGCAGTCAGGGGCACCCTCCACCAGGCCCCCACTCATGTCTACCACCGCCCCCACCCCCACCCCCCAGCCACCAGGGGCAGATTCCACCAGGCCCCCACTCATGTCTCCCACCACCCCCACCCCCCAGCAGTGCAGGGCCAGCCTCCACCAGGCTCCCACTCATGTCCTCCTGCACCCCCACCCCCCAGCAGTGCAGGGACAGCCTCCACCAGGCCCCCACTCATGTCTACCACCACCCCCACCCCCAGCCACCAGGGGCAGCCTCCACCAGGCCCTCACTCATGTCCCCCGGCACCTCCACCCCCCAGCAGTGCAGGGGCAGCCTCCACCAGGCCCCCACTCATGTCTCCCACCACCCCCAGCCCCCAGCCACCAGGGGCAGCCTCCACCAGGCCCCCACTCATGTCTCCCACCACCCCCACCCCCCAGCAGTGCAGGGGCAGCCTCCACCAGGCCCCCACTCATGTCTCCCACCACCCCCACCCCCCAGCAGTGCAGGGGCAGCACCCATCAGGCCCCCACTCATGTCTCCCACCACCCCCACCCCCCAGCCACCAGGGGCAGATTCCACCAGGCCCCCACTCATATCTCCCACCACCCCCACCCCCCAGCAGTGCAGGGGCAGCCTCCACCAGGCCCCCACCCATGTCTCCCACCCGCCCACCCCCCAGCAGTCAGGGGCACGCTGCACCAGGCCCCACCCATGTCTCCCACCACCCCCTACCCCCCAGCAGTCAGGGGCACCCTCCACCAGGCCCCCACTCATGTCTCCCACCACCCTTACCCCCCCCCCCCCAGCAGTGCAGGGGCAGCCTCCACCAGGCCCCCACTCATGTTCTCCTGCACCCCACCCCCCAGCAGTGCAGGGGCAGCCTCCACCAGGCCCCCACCCATGTCTCCCACCACCCCCACCCCCCAGCAGTGCAGGGACAGCCTCCACCAGGCCCCCACCCATGTCTACCACCACCCCCACCCCCCCAGCCACCAGGGGCAGCCTCCACCAGGCCCCCATTCATGTCCAACTCATGTCTCCCACCACCCTCACCCCCCAGCCACCAGGGGCAGCCTCCACCAGGCCCACACTCATGTCTCCCACCACCCCCACCCCCCCAGCAGTGCAGGGGCAGCCTCCACCAGGCCCCCACTCATGTCTCCCACCACCCCCACCCCCCAGCAGTGCAGGGGCAGCCTCCACCAGGCCCCACCCATGTCTCCCACCACCCCCTACCCCCCAGCAGTCAGGGGCACCCTCCACCAGGGCCCCACTCATGTCTACCACCACCCCCACCCCCACCCCCCAGCCACCAGGGGCAGATTCCACCAGGCCCCCACTCATGTCTCCCACCACCCCGACCCCCCAGCAGTGCAGGGGCAGCCTCCACCAGGCCCCCACTCATGTCCTCCTGCACCCCCAGCCCCCAGCAGTGCAGGGGCAGCCTACACCAGGCCCCCACCCATGTCTACCACCACCCCCACCCCCAGCCACCAGGGGCAGCCTCCACCAGGCCCTCACTCATGTCCCCCGGCACCTCCACCCCCAGCAGTGCAGGGGCAGCCTCCACCAGGCCCCCACTCATGTCTCCCACCACCCCCAGCCCCCAGCCACCAGGGGCAGCCTCCACCAGGCCCCCACTCATGTCTCCCACCACCCCCACCCCCCAGCAGTGCAGGGGCAGCCTCCACCAGGCCCCCACTCATGTCTCCCACCACCCCCACCCCCCAGCAGTGCAGGGGCAGCACCCATCAGGCCCCCACTCATGTCTCCCACCGCCCCCACCCCCCAGCCACCAGGGGCAGATTCCACCAGGCCCCCACTCATGTCAACCCAGCAGTGCAGGGGCAGCCTCCACCAGGCCCCCACCCATGTCTCCCACCACCCCCTACCCCAGAGCAGTCAGGGGCACCCTCCACCAGGCCCCCACTCATGTCTCCCACCCCCCCCACCCCCAGCAGTCAGGGGCACCCTGCACCAGGCCCCACCCATGTCTCCCACCACCCCCTACCCCCCAGCAGTCAGGGGCACCCTCCACCAGGCCCCCACTCATGTCTCCCACCACCCTTACCTCCCCCCCCCCAGCAGTGCAGGGGCAGCCTCCACCAGGCCCCCACTCATGTTCTCCTGCACCCCACCCCCCAGCAGTGCAGGGGCAGCCTCCACCAGGCCCCCACCCATGTCTCCCACCACCCCCACCCCCCAGCAGTGCAGGGACAGCCTCCACCAGGCCCCCACCCATGTCTACCACCACCCCCACCCCCCCAGCCACCAGGGGCAGCCTCCACCAGGCCCCCATTCATGTCCAACTCATGTCTCCCACCACCCTCACCCCCCAGCCACCAGGGGCAGCCTCCACCAGGCCCCCACTCATGTCTCCCACCACCCCCACCCCCCAGCAGTGCAGGGGCAGCCTCCACCAGGCCCCCACTCATGTCTCCCACCACCCCCACCCCCCAGCAGTGCAGGGGCAGCCTCCACCAGGCCCCCACCCATGTCTAACACCACCCCCTAGCCCCAAGCAGTCAGGGGCACCCTCCACCAGGCCCCCACTCATGTCTACCACCACCCCCACCCCCCAGCCACCAGGGGCAGATTCCACCAGGCCCCCACTTATGTCTCCCACCACCCCCCAGCAGTGCAGGGGCAGCCTCCACCAGGCCCCCACTCATGTCCCCTGCACCCCCACCCCCCAGCAGTGCAGGGGCAGCCTCCACCAGGCCCCCACCCATGTCTACCACCACCCCCACCCCCCAGCCACCAGGGGCAGCCTCCACCAGGCCCCCACTCATGTCCCCCTGCACCCCCACCCCCCAGCAGTGCAGGGGCAGCCTCCACCAGGCCCCCACTCATGTCTCCCACCACCCCCACCCCCCAGCCACCAGGGGCAGCCTCCACCAGGCCCCCACTCATGTCCCCCTGCACCCCCACCCCCAGCAGTGCAGGGGCAGCCTCCACCAGGCCCCCACTCATGTCTACCACTACCCCCACCCCCCAGCAGTGCAGGGGCAGCCTCCACCAGGCCCCCACTCATGTCTCCCACCACCCCCACCCCCCGGCAGTGCAGGGGCAGCCTCCACCAGGCCCCCACCCATGTCTCCCAGCATCCCCTACCCCCCAGCAGTCAGGGGCACCCTCCACAAGGCCCCCACTCATGTCTACCATCACCCCCATCCCCCAGCCACCAGGGGCAGATTCTACCAGGCCCCCACTCATGTCTCCCGCCACCCCCACCCCCCAGCAGTGCAGGGGCAGCGTCCACCAGGCCCCCACTCATGTCCCCCTGCACCCCCACCCCCCAGCAGTGCAGGGGCAGCCTCCACCAGGCCCTCACCCATGTCTACCACCACCCCCGCCCCCCGGCCACCAGGGGCAGCCTCCACCAGGCCCCCACTCATGTCTCCCACCACCCCCACCCCCCAGCAGTGCAGGGGCAGCCTCCACCAGGCCCTCACCCATGTCTACCACCACCCCCGCCCCCCGGCCACCAGGGGCAGCCTCCACCAGGCCCCCACCCATGTCTCCCACCACCCCCTACCCCCCTGCAGTCAGGGGCACCCTCCACCAGGCCCCCACTCATATCTACCACCACCCCCACCCCCCAGCCACCAGGTGCAGATTCCACCAGGCCCCCACTCATGTCCAACTCATGTCTCCCACCACCCTCACCCCCCAGCAGTGCAGGGGCAGCCTCCACCAGGCCCTCACTCATGTTCCCCTGCACCCCCACCCCCCAGCAGTGCAGGGGCAGCCTCCACCAGGCCCCCACCCATGTCTCCCACCACCCCCACCCCCAGCAGTGCAGGGGCAGCCTCTACCAGGCCCCCACCCATGTCTACCACCACCCCCACCCCCCAGCCACCAGGGGCAGCCTCCACCAGGCCCCCACTCATATCCAACTCATGTCTCCCAACACCCTCACCCCCCAGCCACCAGGGGCAGCCTCCACCAGGCCCCAACTCATGTCTCCCACCACCCCCACCCTCCCCCAGCAGTGCAGGGGCAGCCTCCACCAGGCCCCCACTCATGTCTCCCACCACCCCCACCCCCCAGCAGTGCAGGGGCAGCCTCCACCAGGCCCCCACCCATGTCTCCCACCACCCCCTAACCCCCAGCAGTCAGGGGCAGCCTCCACCAGGCCCCCACTCATGTCTACCACCACCCCCACCCCCCAGCCACCAGGGGCAGATTCCACCAGGCCCCCACTCATGTCTCCCACCACCCCCACCCCCCAGCAGTGCAGGGGCAGCCTCCACCAGGCCCCCACTCATGTCCCCCTGCAACCCCACCCCCCAGCAGTGCAGGGGCAGCCTCCACCAGGCCCCCACCCATGTCTACCACCACCCCCAGCCACCAGGGGCAGCCTCCACCAGGCCCCCACTCATGTCTCCCACCATCCCCACCCCCCAGCAGTGCAGGGGCAGCCTCCACCAGGCCCCCACCCATCTCTCCCACCACCCCCTACCCCCCAGCAGTCAGGGGCACCCTCCACCAGGCCCTCACTCATGTCTACCATCACCCCCACCCCCCAGCCACCAGGGGCAGATTCCACCAGGCCCCCACTCATGTCCAACTCATGTCTCCCACCACCCTCACCCCCCCAGCAGTGCAGGGGCAGCCTCCACCAGGCCCCCACTCATGTTCCCCTGCACCCCCACCCCCCAGCACTGTGGGGCACCTGCCAGCAGGCCCCCACTCATGTCCAACTCATGTTCCCCTGCACCCCACCCCCCAGCACTGTGGGGCACCTGCCAGCAGGCCACCACTCATGTCCAACTCATGTTCCCCTGCACCCCCACCACCCAAGCACAGTGGGGCACCTGCCAGCAGGCCCCCACTTATGTCCAACTCATGTTCCCCTGCACCCCCACCCCCCAGCACTGTGGGGCACCTGCCAGCAGGCCCCCACTCATGTCCAACTCATGTTCCCCTGCACCCCCACCCCCCAGCACCGTGGGGCACCTGCCAGCAGGCCCCCACTCATGTCCAACTCATGTTCCCCTGCACCCCCACCCCCCAGCACCGTGGGGCACCTGCCAGCAGGCCCCCACTCATGTCCAACTCATGTTCCCCTGCACCTCCACCCCCCAGCACCGTGGGGCACCTGCCAGCAGGCCCCCTCTCATGTCCAACTCATGTTCCCCTGCACCCCCACCCCCAGCACTGTGGGGCACCTGCCAGCAGGCCCCCACTCATGTCCAACTCATGTTCCCCTGCACCCTCACCCCCATCACTGTGGAGCACTTGCCAGCAGGCCCCCACTCATGTCCAACTCATGTTCCCCTGCACCCCCACCCACCAGCACCGTGGGGCACCTGCCAGCAGGCCCCCACTCATGTCCAACTCATGTTCCCCTGCACCCTCACCCCCCATCACTGTGGGGCACCTGCCAGCTGGCCCCCACTCATATCCAACTCATGTTCCCCAGCCAACATGTCATCACAATCTAGATCCCCGGTCCCTATGTCAGCCTCCAAATGCAAAACACCCACCCGAGTATTGCATCCACCCACTCAGAAATGGCAATAACATGATAGAACTGCAATTGCAAGTTTGGAAACGAACACATGTCTCTCACATACACCCAATGGGTGTCAATGAATCTCAAAACCCATATCATGATATGCATGAAACCAATGAGATGATACTACACATTGAAGTTTGATCAAAAAATATGTATTAAAGAAAACATGAATTGAATCAAAAATAAACTAACAGAAATGGGAATGTAAAAAAAGTAAAAAGAAGCATGTCCATGAAAAAATGCAAAACCAAAAATCAGAATCCAAAGGAATGATGTCCAAAGTCACAGTCCAGAAAAGAAAATCCAATGGGAAATTATAATTGAAAGCCATTGCTCCATGGGCAAATAGTAAAAAGAAAAGAAAATCCAACAGTGAACTATGTACAGGTGAACAAGCCAGGGTCCATGATCCCAACAAAAGAAATGAAACCTATCTAACAACACTACCTAATAAAAAATAACTATACACAAAAATGTGGCCCATTGTCCAAAAGGTCCAAAGAAAATGCAAAAACAAAGGAAACCTAACACTAACTACATAACTATTTACATGGGCAGCGGGCTAGTCCAACGGCTCACTGGATGTTGTCATGGGCCAGGGCATCATCAAACTCCTGTTCAATGGCTTGAAGGCGGGCATGTTCCCTGGCCCGAGGTCTCGCAGGGATAAAGCAGTGTCCAGCTCCAACTCCCTGCGAAGACCCTCGAGGCACTCAGCCCGCCTCAGCGCCCTCCGCCCTGACCATTGTGAGCCGTTCCTCCTCTGCCCGCTGCCGCTCCGCACCTATCTGCTGGCCCAACCGCTCCCACACGGAAGCCACTCCCATTCCAGGGTTCTCCTGCCCTCCGGCCGATGCCTGCACCCCTGATGTTGATGGCCCCGAGCCATGATGCCTCCCACGTCGAGCCTGCCGCTGCCTCCGACGCAACTGCCTGTGCCAGCACGACAGCATCCAGGCTGATGGTATCCACCGATGCCGTCGTGCACGTGCCCTGCCCGATGATGCCGTCACATCCTCCATCTGCTGGGGTCCAGTTGCTGGTGTGTCCACCCCTGCTGGACCTCCGACTCCCGACTGTGGCAGGGATGGGATCCCCACCGAGCGGCTGCATTGGTCGGGGAAGGTCCACAGGGGGCCCTGGTGGCATCTGGGCCGGAAAACGGCATGGAGAACGACTGGTGCATAGTCTCCACAGAGGAGGAGAGGGTCGCCGGATTGGCCGACACATGTAGGAGACCCCAGACCATGGCCGTTCCCAACTGGGCCACGTCGGCACGGTGCTCTCCGTGATGACGTGCATGCTCCTCCCGGGAAGCACCCACCTCATCACGAATTGCACCTGTGCGCAACGTGACACCAATCAGGACCTTCTCCATACGGCCAGGGGTCCCCTCGTACGCAGGTGGAGGGGAGTCAGATGACATGGACATCCCCCCTACCTGCGGACGGGCCTGGGATGGGGCATCCCTGCTGGTGCATGGTGGTGCAGTCACAGTGTCAGGGCCAGTGACATGCACAGGCCCCTCCACGGCGACCTGTGCTGCCTCCTGCCCCTGCCCCTGGACTGCAACACTTGCACCAGCAGGGATGCCCCCACCAGGCTCCATGTGCGCCTCAGTAGCGGCCTCCTCCTCCTCTGTGGAAACCATCAACCTGGATGGCTCCACCCCGTCTTCCGCCGTTGCAAGCCCCTGTGGGGGCTCACCCACCCCTTCCGCTGCAGCCGTGGGGGCATCCCTGCCGCTTTGCTCCACAGAGCCGTCTCCGCCCTCTTCTTCACGTGGCGCTGTGTAGAGGGAGACATAGAACACAAGCATCAGGGTACTGTACAATGGTCCCCTAGACAGGAAGCAATAGCAGATGAGTGGCACTGTCAAAGATCACTTCCATCATGTCCCTCCACAACACATGGCTCAGTGCAGGTAAAACACATGCGGTAACAGGCATGGTGCATGCTATGGACATTAGCATACATGTCCAAGTGATTCTTGAAACATACACTGTTGTTTTGGAACTCACATGCATCATGTGCCATGCCTATCACATGCACACACTTCACCCTAGTTTCATCCATCTGGCCTCGTACACCACAGACACAGTGGATACAAGGATGACTAGGCTGCATCAGTGAACCTGAACATTGCGACAGACATGTGTCATGCATCCCTGGCATTCACAAGCCACAGACACGCAGGTCAGACACACAGACATGGACAGCATACATGTACATGGCATCAGCACCCATCCCTCACCCATGTCCAGGAACAGAGACTGGCATGCTTTCATGTGGCCATTCCGCATAGGGCAACCCATGTTGCATTTGAACACATGCACCAACCATGTGGTTCACACATTACTGGTCTCACATGCATGACGTCCCTGCACACACACATGCATACATGGCCTATGTCACACATACAGGCAAGTATCAGACCACCAGCACACTGCGACATGCCCTGTCTCACACAGCAATGCTTGGCCACTTACCGCTCAACTCCAGACGGGTCTGCCTCTCAAGGATCTGGGCGTGGAGCGCTGGGCCTACGCGTTCCAGGACCCTCATCTGGATGGTACTCATGCGGCCCCGGCCCCCCTCCACGAGGCACCGGGCCTTCAAGAGGTTCCTGGACCTGCAGTCATCCCAGCGCTTCTTGACATGTTGGTAGTCGCGGACTGCCACCCCCTCCGCGTTGATGGCAATCACGATGTCCGTCCAGATCCGAGTCCGTCCTTCCTTGTTGGCGCGCTTACTTCCGAAGAGGGCATCATACTGCCCCAGGACTTGCTCCACCAGGACACCAACTTCGGTGGCAGTGAAGCTGGTGCCCCTCTGCCTCTCTGGCCGGGGGTTGCCAGTGGTGCCAGAAGTTGCAGTGCCCGACATGGCAACCCCAGAGGCAGGAGTGGGTGGGCAACTGGGTCCTGGGGCTGGGCTGTGGAGCGATGGTATCCCAGTCGGGAGTCTTCTGTTCCAGCAGGGGTGGACACAGCAAATGGACCCCTGCAGATGGCTGATGTTCAGGCACCAAATGGCAGGGCACGGTGGCAGCAGGCAGGCAGGCAGCAGCAGATGGCTTGTGGGAAGCTGCTCGGGGCTCTGGGGGGCAGTAATTCGGCCTTTTGAGCAGGAGCGTGGTCTTCCGTGTGCTTACGCGTGGCCAGCTTGATACGGAGTGATTTGTCACATGAAAATCCTGCATGTCTGCATGTAAATCGAGGAAAGGCCCTTAGCGCATATGCACGTCAGCACGCATATGCGATTTCATTGGACCAAAGGCCCTTAGCGCGTGAGCGCGTCTGTGACGTGAGGTGCGCGGGTGTTTCCCTCATTACACGTGATGACAGAGCACATGTGGATTTCCACCAATCGCGTGTGGAACTTCCTGCGCACCCCACAAATACACGTACCCAGGCCAATTGCGTGTACGCTCACTTCCCTCCGATTACACGCGATGACACTCGGACGTGCAGTTTTACCACGTGTGCTCGCATATGCGATTTCATTGGCCCAAATGCCACCATGCGCAGCTGTGATGTCACGCGCATGGCCGTAGAGAATGGCGCGTGTAAAAATGAAGAGATACACATCCAAGTGTCAAAGCGCGTAATTGGTGGAAATGCCCTCATTGCGTATGCGCGTCTGTGACGTGTGTATAAAAGGTACGTGTAGAACGCCATTTCCTTGTACGTGCTTTTCGTGGAGAGCGAGTGGGTGAAATCTGTACTTCTTGTCAGTTCACACGCGATTTACTTCACAGCGTTTCCAATTCGTACTCCCTGTTACCTCTGACAGCTTTTTCTCTTTTCCTCTTTTTCCTGGGCCTGTTTCCTCAAACAGCGTTCCCTACTACTGTTGTCCTGTCTCCTCAGACAGCATACAATTCTTCTTTTGGCGGGGGTGTTGCCAACGCGCACACGCGGATATTTTTCACGCTTTTGTTCCTGGCGGACGGTGAGGCGCGCATGTATTTAACATCTGTGCTTGCCTCGTGTGTAGCGTACCCCTTCAGAGGTCATTCTAGGCTGCGTGTGACACGCATACGTTCATTCTTGTGTTCCTGGGTGCCACAGCGTAGTGCAGGTTTATTTTTCCACGCACGTGGTCTAGGAGGGGTTGCGTGCACCTTACTTCGCTTTTTTGGGGTGCCTGTGCGTTGCGTGACCCGTCATCTTTCCCCAGGGGTGACATACAGCCTTGCTAGAGCACTAGGGTACGATTACCATCTGGTACCCAACCCCTTTGACCCCCAATTGCCCAGGACAATAGTTCACATCGACTCCCATACGCACAATTACATCAGTGCCATGGCTGGGAGGCGAACAAGCCGTAAGGGTGGCAAAGGTGGCCAAGCCCCAAGTGGTGGCCGTGGTGGATCCGGTAGGGGACGTGGCCGTGACTTGCAGGGTGCCCCTAGCCCCCCATGTGTGGAGGAGCAGTCAGGGACACCCATGCCCCCCCCCTGGTTGTGGTTACCGTGGCTGACACCATCCATGCTCAGCCCTTGTTGGACCAGCCCACTGTGGAACCAGACCTGGCACAGGGTGACTCCATGGCTGACTTCCAGGTCAGCAGGTCTAGGCCACGTGCCCCGGTGAACGTTGGTGTCATCAGGCCACGTGGATCAGGGGCAGCTAGGTCATCTGCTGCCCCGCGTAGGCAGGCTGGGGAGGCTGCAGGGGAGGCTGCAGCTCCATCCACCCCACCTCTCACACACCCATCCAGGTCAGTGTCGGTCCAAGTCCATCATGCTGACATTCCCCCTGACACCATCACACTTGAGATAATGCCTGCACCAACTCCCATGCTGAGTGTGCAATCCCACGCTCCTGCCCCTAGTGTCCAGAGCGGCGCAGGACACTCCGGATCCCCACCACCTTCCAAGCGGAAGAGGAAGAGTGCTCGTCCAGTAGAGGCTGATGCCCCAGACACGGCTACACAGTCCGGCCCGTCAAGGAAGCCCAGCTTCAATGAGGCCGAACTGAATGCACTTGTAGAGTATGTGTCCGCACATGACCGCGAAATGGTGATTGTTGCAGGATCCAAGACCACACCTGCACAACGTCAGACACACTGGCAGACCATTGCGGACATCATAAGTGCCCTTGGAATCGTGAGGCGCACAGCTAATGAATGCTACAAGCGCTGGAATGACCTGAAGCGCAGGGCAAAGAATAAGCTGGCCTCAAGTCATGCCGCAACTCTAGTGACTGGAGGTGGGTCTCCAGCAGACGACATAGAACTCACTCCACATGAGCAGGTTGCTGGGACCTACGTCACAGAGGAACAGATCCAAGGCATGGGAGAAGTGGCAGATTACGAGGCATTGTCCGGTGAGTGCACATGCATGTGTGTGTCATCCATGTGCATGGTGTGTGTGGGAGGGCTTCTGTTTGGGTGCCAGGGGAGGGTGTGTGTGCCTGAGTGGTTCGGCTCACCCATGTGCCTCTTCCTAAACATTCTTGGCAACAGCATTTGGGTATAGCAGCATCCCTTCGGCCAACATTAGACATCCAGCCCAACACCACGCCAGTTGCCCTTGGAGTGTCATCTTGCCACTACACTGTTGCTTATTTACCTCTGTTTATTCAGGCAGATTGTTTGCATACTACCACTTTTACTCTGGATTTCTCAGTCCTATTGTCACATGTCTGACATGGCTATGGTACAGTGGACTGGCTCAGTTTCGTGGACATGATTAGTTTGGACATGTCCCTGTGCTATAGGACCATTTTTGACTGGCAGCTGCATGTTAAACATTTGAACCATTACAATGAAAATAATCAATCATATGAACAAACTGGACTGAATGAACAATTGGTGACCTCCTCTCCCTCTTCACTTCATGGCTAGGGTACATGCCATCTGTGTGATGGCATGTGTATTTGACCTGCCAATCACTGGCCAATGTGTGATGCCACTGCTAGGCAGCATGCATCAAATGTGTTCATCTTCCATCTTGGTGTCATCAATGTGTGCCATCTGCCTCCCCATCACACTCAGTGACGGCGCATGCATGGGAGTGTTTTAGTCATGTGGGACATGTGTCAATCAAGTACTGTTTCTGTAGCCTCTCAGCCCTCATTGTGTGCCATAGCGCTAATGCCTGTTTCCATTTGTTTTCTTTTACGTCTTTGCAGGGGAAGACGCACCTGATACTGCTGGGGTTGTGGAGATGGTGCAGACCCAGGAGGGGTCTGAGGGCCGACCGACCACCAGTGAGGGACGTGGTGTGGTGGTGGGTGAGAACCCACAACTGCTGCAGGTCGTGCTCTCAAGGGGTGTCTCTGGCTGCACCTCCCCCGAGCTGTACTCAGGTGTTGATTCGGATGATGAGACCTACATGCCGTCGCAGGTGAGTGTTCCTGGGAGGGATTCTGTTCTGTCCGACCCACCTGCACCAGGGTTAGAACCCTCAATGGGGATGTCAGTGTTGGCAGGTACGCCTTTGGTGGTTACGGATGCAGGGTCACACTCCGTGACATCTGATCCTGTTCCTGGGCCAGCAGATCAGAGGGGGAATGCAGTCCTGCAGCCTCAGGCAGTGCCGGCACAGCAAGGCGCAGTTCGCCTTGCCCCAGACAGGTGTGGTGCCCGCCGACGTGGTGGCCGTACGCCACCTGGCAATACCGCATGGGAGCAATCCATTTACGGTATGGCAACCCAACAGGCAGCATCATCAGAGATGATGGCTCAGGCCATGGATAGGGTGGCCACTTCCATTGTCCGCCCCGAAAGGCTGATGGAGCGACTACAGCAGGCAACCGACTCCATCTGCCAGTCACACAGGGAGGACATGTTGGCGTCCGACAGGGACAGGCGGGCGGCACTGGCGACTCTGCAGGAAGCCATCTCCATAGAGTCCCAGGGCCACAGGGAAGCCCTGAGGCTGGAACTCCTTCACCTCAGGACGACTCTTGTTGAGCTTGAGGCTTCAACAAACCGAAGGACAGAACAGCAGCTGGAGCGTCTCACCCGTATGCTCTCAGCTGAGATGCAGGAAACTAGGGCGGAGGTCCGGGCATCCCGTGAGTTGTTGCATGGGGACCTCCGCACACTTATCCTCCAGAACAAGACCTACCACACCCGCATGCTTGCAGCCATGGAGGAACAGACTAGGGCTTTGCGTGGGCTGCCTCCCATAGTGCCACCACCTCCGGATGCAGCTGCAGAGGGTGAGGATAGCGACAGCAGTGATACTCCCACAATAGGGTAGCCGTGTGGGCCATGAGCCCATGGAGGTGTTTTTTTTCGCAAGATCCACACAGGTGGGTTTTGGTGTGCACCCTGTCCTCGGACCTCCTGGGTGGCCTCCCCAACCCCCCTGGGCCCATTAATGGCCATTTTTGATTTTTTTTTTTTTTTGGGACAGTGTGTTGCCTTGTGTGGCTCTCGTGGGCATACGCTGCATTGTGGCTGGGCACATGCAGGCTTGTCATGGATTTGGTTCAGATGCTTGGGTTTTTGTCAGACACACCCCTCCTGCTTCCCGTTTCCATGTGCTTGCAAAGGGTGTGCCCAAGAGACATTGACGTACATGGTGACATTGGACTCCCATGAGCTGTGTGGGCAGTCTGTAGTCAATACTGTGTATACATTCATAGTGCATATTGTTGTTGTATTGTACACTGCGTGGTGTATTGATATGTGCCTCTGCATCCATCTCATCCTCCATATTTGCAGGTCCATTCCTCATGTCTTCACAATGCGGTCCACCTTGGAACTGGAGTCCATGTTGTAAGCAGTGCACCTACACTCTTGCGTGGCGCTAACACTGTATACTTGAAGTATTCGGAGGGCTGTCATCATCAGGTGGTGAGGCTAGCTAATTTTTAAGTCTGTAATGTCATGTTTAAGGTAGGTTGGAGGTTGTGTAGGTGATTGGTATTCTTGGTAAGTATTTGGTAATGTGGGTTGTAGGTCCTGCATTACTGTGAGCATTTCATGTGTGGACATGTTTCCATTAGGGACACTGTAGCTTCTGACACTTGGGGCATGTTGTGGGGATTCATTTCTTTCCTCTCACATTGCATGACATGCCATGGTGTGTTGTGTGGCCGTGCCGGGGAGGGGGTGGGTGACATGGCACTGTTTTCATGTAGTATTTTGCAAGTGGGTATTCATTTCTGCAGCATGGAAGTGTCTTTTCATGACACTGCATTGGTGGTGTTTGTGTAGGTAGGGATGCACACATTGTGACACTTCCACATGAACAATCTCAGGCTGCTATGGTTCTGACAGTTGACAGTCCCTTTGTTCGTCTTACTTGTCAGGTCGAGTCATCATTGCTTATCAGATGGTATGTGCCAGGCCTGTGTGCACTCCACTGGGGTGTGATTTCTATGTGAAGTAATTAGCCACCAGCTGCGTACGGGCTGCCTCACCCCGTGCCCTCTCCCCTCCCATGCGCAGCGGGCGTGCATGTGGTTGGGGATGTGGGGGCACCACCATGTCCACGGCCAGGCCCCGGCGTGTTGCAACATTGTGCAGGACACATGCTGCCACTATGATCCTACACACTACTGGGGACGCATATAACAGCTGCCCGCCAGAACGGTCAAGGGAGCGAAAGCGTGACTTGAGCACTCCGAATGTGCGCTCCACTATGCCCCGGGTTGCAATATGGGCTGTGTTGTATCTTACCTCTGGAGGCGTGATGGGGTTCCGAATTGGCGTCATCATGTGGGTGCTCAGAGGGTAGGCACTGTCCCCTGGTGAGGAGGTGATGGGTATCATTAGTGGGGTAGTGACATAACTCTGCATCTGACATGCATGCATGTGCAGTGGCATTCATACTCACCAAGCAGCCATGTATCGCCATGCCGCCCAGCTTCTAGGTCCCGGCTTAGGGTAGACATTCGGTAAATGAAGCTGTCGTGGGTGGACCCTGGATAGTTGGAATATACTGAGGTGATGATTCCCTTAGCATTACATACTACCTGCACGTTGATGGAATGCCAGTGCTTGCGGTTCCTATAGATGTGCTCAGATGCCCTGGGGGGACGTAGTGCCACATGGGTGCAGTCAATGGCACCTAGCACTTTTGGGAATTGTGCCACCGTAGAAATCGAGGGTGGCAGCCTGCCTTTCTGCAGGTGTCCTGGGCAGGTATATGTGCCTACGGACTGATGGGCGTGCAGTGATGATGTTCAGGACCTGGTGTAGGCAGCGTGACTGCGTGGCCTGTGACACCCCACCCACTATGGCACTTGTCCGCTGAAATGATCCTGTGGCCAAGAAGTGCAGTACATTGAGGACCTTCTCCAGGGGGCTGAGTGCTTGGGAGCACAGGGTGGGTGATGTGAGGTCATCCTCCCACTCACTGATCAGGTCCAGTATTATGTGTGGGGGAAACCTGTACCTCCCATACACCTGGTCATCCCAAAAAGGCTAGTTCTGGGAGTGAAAATTCGGGCCCTCACTATCCTCCTCCTCCTTTGGTAACCCACGGCCACTGCTGCTAGGAATGGTATATTCATCCTGGCGTATGAGCTTGTTTGTTGTTTGCGCGCACTTTTATGCTGCGCGGGTCGACGTACGCCTGCTTCATGCTGGCGTACGTGTCTCAGGATTGGACCATTTTTCGGCACGTCGTAGGCGAACGTGTGAATCTTCCCGCCCACCCCAGGAATACACGTAGCACGCTCTCACAGGCACAGTCGCGGGTAAATATTCCCGCCCACCCCTGGAATACATGTAACCCACTCTCACAGGCCCAATCGCGTGTGGAAGTTCACGCGCACCCCGAGGTACACGTACCCAGGCCAATCGTGTGTGGGACTTCCCGCGCACCCCGAAATACACGTACCCAGGCTAATTGCGTGTGGAACTTCCCGCGCACCCCATAGTACACGTACCCAGGCAAATCGCGTGTGGAACTTCCCGCGCACCCCGAAGTACACGTACCCAGGCTAATCGCGTGTGGAACTTCCCGCGCACCCCATAGTACACGTACCCAGGCAAATCGCGTGTGGAACTTCCCGCGCACCCCGAGGTACACATACCCAGGCCAATCGCGTGTGGAACTTCCCGAACACCCCGAAGTACACGTACCCAGGCAAATCGCACGGCTGGGGGGTGGGGGTGGTGGGAGACATGAGTGGGGGCCTGGTGGAGGCTGCCCCTGGTGGCTGGGGGGTGGGGGTGGTGGTAGACATGGGTGGGGGCCTGGTGGAGGCTGCCCCTGGACTGCTGGGGGTGGGGGTGGTGGGAGACATGAGTGGGGGTTCTGGTGGAGGCTGCCCCTGGTGGCTGGGGGGTGGGGGTGGTGGTAGACATGAGTGGGGGCCTGGTGGAGGGTGCCCCAGACTGCTGGGGGGTAGGGGGTGGTGGGAGACATGGGTGGGGGCCTGGTGGAGGCTGCCCCTGCACTGCTGGGGGGTGGGGGTGGTGGTAGACATGAGTGGGGGCCTGGTGGAGGCTGCCCCTGCACTGCTCGGGGGTGGGACTGGTGCTAGACATGAGTGGGGGCCTGGTGGAGGCTGCCCCTGCACTGCTGGGGGGTGGGGGTGGTGGGAGACATGAGTGGGGGCCTGGTGGAGGCTGCCCCTGCACTCCTGGGGGGTGGGGGTAATAGGGGACATGAGTGGGGGCCTGGTGGAGGCTGCCCCTGGTGGCTGGGAGGTGGGGGTGGTGGTAGACATGAGTGGGGGCCTGGTGGAGGCTGCCCCTGCACTGTGGGGGGGGTAATAGGGGACATGAGTGGGGGCCTGGTGGAGGCTGCGCCTGCACTGCTGGGGAGTGGGTGTGGTGGGAGACATGAGTGGGGGCTTGGTGGAGGCTGCTCCTGGTGGCTGGGGGGTGAGGGTGGTGGGAGACATGAGCTGGACATGAGCGGGGGCCTGCTGGAGGCTGCCCCTGGTGGCTGGGGGGTGGGGGTGGTGGTAGACATGGGTGGGGGCCTGGTGGAGGCTGCCCCTGCACTGCTGGGGGGTGCGGGTGGTGGGAGACATGAGTGGGGGCCTGGTGGAGGCTGCCTGTGCACTGCTGGGGGGTGGGGGTGGTGGGAGACATGAGTGGGGCTTGGTGGAGGCTGCCCCTGGTGGCTGGGGGGTGAGGGTGGTGGGAGACATGAGTTGGACATGAGTGGGGGCCTGGTGGAGGGTGCCCCTGGTGGCTAGGGGGTGGGGGTGGTGGGAGACATGAGTGGGGGCTTGGTGGAGGCTGCCCCTGGTGGCTGGGGGGTGAGGGTGGTGGGAGACATGAGTTGGACATGAGTGGGGGCCTGGTGGAGGCTGCCCCTGGTGGCTGGGGGGTGGGGGTGGTGGTAGACATGGGTGGGGGCCTGGTGGAGGCTGCCCCTGGTGGCTGGGGGGTGGGGGTGGTGGTAGACATGAGTGGGGGCCTGGTGGAGGCTGCCCCTGGTGGCTGGGGGGTGGGGGTGGTGGTAGACATGAGTGGGGGCCTGGTGGAGGCTGCCCCTGGACTGCTGGGGGGGTGGGGGTAATAGGGGACATGAGTGGGGGCCTGGTGGAGGCTGCCCCTGCACTGTTGGGGGGTGGGGGTGGTGGGAGACATGAGTGGGGGCCTGGTGGAGGCTGGCCCTGGTGGCTGGGGGGTGGGGGTGGTGGTAGACATGAGTGGGGGCCTGGTGGAGGCTGCCCCTGCACTGCTGGGGGGTGGGGGTGGTGGGAGACATGGGTGGGGGCCTGATGGAGGCTGCCCCTACACTGCTGGGGGGTGGGGGTGGTGCGAGACATGAGTGGGGGCCTGGTGGAGGCTGCCCCTCGTGGCTGGGGGGTGGGGGTGGTGGGAGACATGAGTGGGGGCCTGGTGGAGGCTGCCCCTGCACTGCTGGGGGTTGGGGGTGGTGGGAGACATGAGTGGGGGCTTGGTGGAGGCTGCCCCTGGTGGCTGGGGGTGAGGGTGGTGGGAGACATGAGTTGGACATGAGTGGGGGCCTGGTGGAGGGTGCCCCTGGTGGCTGGGGGGTGGGGGTGGTGGTAGACATGGGTGGGGGCCTGGTGGAGGCTGCCCCTGCACTGCTGGGGGGTGGTGGGAGACATGAGTGGGGGCCTGGTGTAGGCTGCCCCTGCACTGCTGGGGGGTGGGGGTGGTGGTAGACATGAGTGGTGGCTTGGTGGAGGCTGCCCCTGGTGGCTGGGGGGTGAGGGTGGTGGGAGACATGAGTTGGACATGTGTGGGGGCCTGGTGGAGGGTGCCCCTGGTGGCTGGGGGGTGGGGGTGGTGGTAGACATGGGTGGGGGCCTGGTGGAGGCTGCCCCTGCACTGCTGGGGGGTGGGGGTGGTGGGAGACATGAGTAGGGGCCTGATGGAGGCTGCCCCTGGTGGCTGTGGGATGGGGGTGGTGGGAGACATGAGTGGGGGCCTGGTGGAGGCTGCCCCTGCACTGCTGGGGGGTGGGGGCAATAGGGGACATGAGTGGGGGCCTGGTGGAGGCTGCCCCTGGTGGCTGGGGGTGGTGGTAGACATGAGTGGGGGCCTGGTGGAGGCTGCCCCTGCACTGCGGGGGGTGGAGATAATAGGGGACATGAGTGGGGGCCTGGTGGAGGCTGCCCCTGCACTGCTGGGGGGTGGGGGTGGTGGGAGACATGAGTGGGGGCCTGGTGGAGGCTGCCCCTGGTGGCTGGGGGGTGGGGGTAGACATGAGTGGGGGCCTGGTGGAGGCTGCCCCTGCACTGCTGGGGGGTGGGGGTGGTGGGAGACATGAGTGGGGGCCTGGTGGAGGCTGCCCCTGCACTGCTGGGGGGGTGGGGGTGGTGGGAGACATGAGTGGGGGCCTGGTGGAGGCTGCCCCTGGTGGCTGGGGGGTGGGGGTGGTGGGAGACATGAGTGGGGGGCTGGTGGAAGCTGCCCCTGCACTGCTGGGGGGTGGGGGTGGTGGGAGACATGAGTGGGGGGCCTGGTGGAGGCTGCCCCTGGTGGCTGTGGGATGGGGGTGGTGGGAGACATGAGTGGGGGCCTGGTGGAGGCTGCCCCTGGTGGCTGTGGGATGGGGGTGGTGGGAGACATGAGTGGGGGCTTGGTGGATGCTGCCCCTGGTGGCTGGGGGGTGAGGGTGGTGGGAGACATGAGTTGGACATGAGTGGGGGCCTGGTGGAGGGTGCCCCTGGTGGCTGGGGGGTGGGGGTACTCGTAGACATGGGTGGGGGCCTGGTGGAGGCTGTCCCTGCACTGCTGGTGGCTGGGGGGTGGTGGGAGACATGAGTGTGGGCCTGGTGGAGGCTGCCCCCGGTGGCTGGGGGGTGGGGGTGGTGGGAGACATGAGTGGGGGGCTGGTGGAGGCTGCCCCTGCACTGCTGGGGGTTGGGGGTGGTGTGAGACATGAGTGGGGACCTGGTGGAGGCTGCCCCTGGTGGCTGTGGGATGGGGGTGGTGGGAGACATGAGTGGGGGTCTGGTGGAGGCTGCCCCTGGTGGCTGTGGGATGGGGGTGGTGGGAGACATGAGTGGGGGCTTGGTGGATGCTGCCCCTGGTGGCTGGGGGGTGAGGGTGGTGGGAGACATGAGTTGGACATGAGTGGGGGCCTGGTGGAGGGTGCCCCTGGTGGCTGGGGGGTGGGGGTGGGGGTAGACATGGGTGGGGGCCTGGTGGAGGCTGCCCCTGCACTGCTGGGGGGTGGGGGTGGTGCGAGACATGAGTGGGGGCCTGGTGGAGGGTGCCCCTGGTGGCTGGGGGGTGGGGGTGGTGGTAGACATGGGTAGGGGCCTGGTGGAGGCTGCCCCTGCACTGCTGGGGGTGGGGGTAATAAGGGACATGAGTGGGGGCCTGGTGGAGGCTGCCCCTGCACTGCTGGGGGGTGGGGGTGGTGGGAGACATGAGTGGGGGCCTGGTGGAGGCTGCCCCTGCACTGCTGGGGGGTGGGGGTGGTGGGAGGCATGAGTGGGGGGCTGGTGGAGGCTGCCCCTGCACTGCTGGGGGGTGGGGGTGGTGGGAGACATGAGTGGTGGCCTGGTGGAGGCTGCCTGTGGTGGCTGTGGGATGGGGGTGGTGGGAGACATGAGTGGGGGCCTGGTGGAGGCTGCTCCTGTTGGCTGTGGGATGGGGGTGGTGGGAGACATGAGTGGGGGCTTGGTGGAGGGTGCCCCTGGTGGCTGGGGGGTGGTGGTAGACATGGGTGGGGGCCTGGTGGAGGCTGCCCCTGCACTGCTGGGGGGTGAGGGTGGTGGGAGACATGAGTGGGGGCCTGGTGGAGGCTGCCCCTGCACTGCTGGGGGGGTGGGGGTGGTGGGAGACATGAGTGGGGGGCTGGTGGAGGCTTCCCCTGCACTGCTGGGGGGTGGGGTTGGTGGGAGACATGAGTGGGGGCCTGGTGGAGGCTGCCCCTGGTGGCTGTGGGATGGGGGTGGTGGGAGACATGAGGGGGGGCCTGGTGGAGGCTGCCCCTGGTGGCTGTGGGATGGGGGTGGTGGGAGACATGAGTGGAGGCTTGGTGGATGCTGCCCCTGGTGGCTGGGGGGTGAGGGTGGTGGGAGACATGAGTTGGACATGAGTGGGGGCCTGGTGGAGGGTGCCCCTGGTGGCTGGGGGGTGGGGGTGGTGGTAGACATGGGTGGGGGCCTGGTGGAGGCTGCCCCTGCACTGCTGGGGGGTGGGGGTGGTGCGAGACATGAGTGGGGGCCTGGTGGAGGGTGCCCCTGGTGGCTGGGGGGTGGGAGTGGTGGTAGACATGGGTGGGGGCCTGGTGGAGGCTGCCCCTGCACTGCTGGGGGGTGGGGGTAATAGGGGACATGAGTGGAGGCCTGGTAGAGGCTGCCCCTGCACTGCTGGGGGGTGGGGGTGGTGGGAGACATGAGTGGGGGCCTGGTGGAGGCTGCCCCTGGTGGCTGGGGGATGGGAGTGGTGGGAGACATGAGTGGGGGCCTGGTGGAGGCTGCCCCAGCACTGCTGGGGGGTGGGGGTAATAGGGGACATGAGTGGGGGCCTGGTGGAGGCTGCCCCTGGTGGCTGGGGGGTGGGGGTGGTGGTAGACATGAGTGGGGGCCTGGTGGAGGCTGCCCCTGCACTGCGGGAGGGTGGGGGTAATAGGGGACATGAGTGGGGGACTGGTGGAGGCTGCCCCTGCACTGCTGGGGGGTGGGGGTGGTGGGAGACATGAGTGGGGGCCTGGTGGAGGCTGCCCCTGGTGGCTGGGGGGTGGGGGTGGTGGTAGACATGAGTGGGGGCCTGGTGGAGGCTGCCCCTGCACTGCCGGGGGGTGGGGGTGGTGGGAGACATGAGTGGGGGCCTGGTGGAGGCTGCCCCTGCACTGCGGGAGGGTATGGGTAATAGGGGACATGAGTGGGGGACTGGTGGAGGCTTCCCCTGCACTGCTGGGGGGTGGGGGTGGTGGGAGACATGAGTGGGGGCCTGGTGGAGGCTGCCCCTGGTGGCTGGGGGGTGGGGGTGGTGGGAGACATGAGTGGGGGGCTGGTGGAGGCTGCCCCTGGTGGCTGGGGGGTGGGGGTGGTGGTAGACATGAGTGGGGGCCTGGTGGAGGCTGCCCCTGCACTGCGGGAGGGTGGGGGTAATAGGGGACATGAGTGGGGGACTGGTGGAGGCTGCCCCTGCACTGCTGGGGGTGGGGGTGGTGGGAGACATGAGTGGGGGCCTGGTGGAGGCTGCCCCTGGTGGCTGGGGGGTGGGGGTGGTGGGAGACATGAGTGGGGGGCTGGTGGAGGCTGCCCCTGGTGGCTGGGGGGTGCGGGTGGTGGGAGACATGAGTGGGGGGCTGGTGGAGGCTGCCCCTGCACTGCTGGGGGGTGGGGGTGGTGGGAGACATGAGTGGGGTCCTAGTGGAGGCTGCCCCTGGTGGCTGTGGGATGGGGGTGGTGGGAGACATGAGTGGGGGCCCGGTGGAGGCTGCCCCTGCACTGCTGGGGTGTGGGGGTGTAATAGGGGACATGAGTGGGGGCCTGGTGGAGGCTGCCCCTGGTGGCTGGGGGGTGGGGGTGGTGGTAGACATGAGTGGGGGCCTGGTGGAGGCTGCCCCTGCACTGCTGGGGGGTGGGGTGGTGGGAGACATGAGTGGGGGCCTGGTGGAGGCTGCCCCTGGTGGCTGTGGGATGGGGTGGTGGGAGACATGAGTGGGGGCCTGGTGGAGGCTGCCCCTGCACTGCTGGGGGGTGGGGGTAATAGGGGACATGAGTGGGGGCCTGGTGGAGGCTGCCCCTGGTGGCTGGGGGGTGGGGGTGGTGGGAGACATGTGTTGGTGATCAGTAGTGCAAGGTGACATGTGGGTTGGCTGGTGGGCATGGCCATGGTGGATGGGTTGCCTGTGGGACATGAGCAGGGGTGCAGGGTAGTACCCTGTGGTGTGGGCTGCCTGCAGGGGCCGTGGAGGGTGTAGAGGGAACACCTGGGGGGACCCACATGGCCAAATCACGTGTAGCATTCCCCGGCACCACCGAAATACACGTACCCTGCAAAAATCGCGTGTGAATCTTCCGCGCACATCGGAATACACGTACCCAGGCCAATCGCGTGTGGAACTTCCTGCGCACCCCCACCTAGCCAGGCCAATCGTGTGTGGAACTTCCCGCGCACCCCGTAGTACACGTACCCAGGCCAATCGCGTGTGGAACTTCCCACGCACCCCCACCTACCCAGGCCAATCGCGTGTGGAACTTCCTGCGCACCTCGAAGTACACGTACCCAGGCTAATCGCTTGTGGAACTTCCCGCGCACCCAGGAACACACGCACACGCTATTTTTCACACAGCGGGTGTCCGTGTTTGTCGGTGCCCCTTTGCACCTCATTTGTCCTAGAGGGCCACTGTATGGGCCATTCATCAAGGCTGTATATGGGTGCTTTTTGTTAGCGCACATTTTGGCGCACATTTTTTTCAGTCGCAGGGGAGCTACCGCCTGCTTTCTTGTGGCGTACTTGCTTGGCCCTGTGTGCGTCTTTGACCGTGCGCTGGTTTGCCCTATTCGATTCCATGAATATGGGTTGTAGGCGAGTGTGTGGGCGTTCCGCGCACTTGCCTCCTGTACTTCCCCCGTGACGCCCATATTTTCACGTGTTGTTCCCCATTCCGAGTGTTACGCCCCGTGTTACGCCTACTTTTGTGATGTGCGCCGCGCTATGTGCGATTTCGCAGTGGCCCTGGCGCACGCTGTTGGATGACCTGTGCGCCGGCGTGCGCGGCGCATATTTTTAGCGCACATCCAATGTTTTTCTCGCGCACGGACTTCCATGAATCGCTGTGCGCTGGTTTTCCTGCGATTTTCGCACTTGTACTGCGATTTTCGCACTTTTCCTGCGATTCGCACGTTTTGGCACCTCTGCGCGGGAATTTTCGGCGCACATTAATTCCATGAATCGACCCTTAGTGTTGCAAAAGCAAGTCAGCCAGGTCAATAGCGCCAGTCATAGGATTATCACATAATGTCGGCGCACTCCAGCCTGATTTATCGTTTCTTTAGTGGACAAAAAGTCGGGTGAGGCCCATAGGAAATTGTACCATCAGCGGACAAAAGGAGGGTTCGTAGAACACTTTCAACCTGACAACAAACAATACAAACAACGTTCTCAGAACACCCCCATTTTGTGTAATTGCAACCATTTCGGGACACCGCGAGTGTTCTTAGAACACATTCAACTTGACAGATTACAATACGGACAGCGTCCTCAGGACACCCCCAGTTTGTGTATTTACGAACATTTAAATACCCCACGAGTGTTTTTAGCTCAATTTTACTTTCCTTGCGAACAAAAAGGACACATACTCCGTCCTCTGAACACCCCACCATTTAGTTTATTTACAAAATGTCAGAACAGCCGTGTTGTCCGCGGACAAATCGAACACAACAAAAGCGTCTAGCACATTAAAAAAAATACAACATTGAACCTATCTTATTCTCCCCCACCGTCCCCAAACACTCTTACACACCAACACACGCCACTAAATACAATTTTTAATTCAAGTTTCACTGCGCTGTCTGCGGTCGTCAGCGAATGCAAGATGGCGGGCGCGACAGAAAATCTGACGCGCATCACGCACCACACCGCCCAATCAGCGAACACGTCGCATGTCCGCGGACATGACGCAAGCCCATGGGCCAATCGGGGTGCTGTCCGCGGAGCAAACAGGGAAGTCCGTCCGCGAAGCGAACACAGATATCACTAATTTTTTTGCCTTACATTTTGGTCATTTTTTTACAAACTACTGGACGGATGTACACCAAATTTGCAAAAGCACGCTTTCTGGACCAAGCCGCAGCTCCTGCCGCAAATTTGGTGTAAATCCGTCCAGCGGTTCGGGCTGTAGCCGTGCGCAAAGTTTTTTCCCATTATGTCTATGGGAAAAAACAATTGTTTTGGGACCCCCCCTATAACTTTGCCCCCCCCTGGACCAAACCTCTCCAAACTTTGCAAACAAATTCAGAGTGGACCATATACTTATTTTGCAAAGTTCAGTGAGGATTCGTCCAGAGGGAGCGAAGTTATAAGCCACCCAAAATGTGCTCTTCCTATGGAAACACCAACTTAACCATAACTATATATATATATATATATATATATATATACATATATATATATATATATATATATATGCGAAGTGGCACTAAGCAACTCAGCGCCCATTAGTTCCCATTCACTTCTGACTGAAGACTTCCCTGTGATGGCGCTTTCTCTACCCAATGTTGCTCACACAACGCCTTGCACTGGGACACCACAATGGTACACTTCTTGTGTTTGCCACAACCCATGGATTGACTTCTTCAATGAGAGATTTTGATGTGGCACCCAGTGATTAATTGCACTGCCTCTCACTGAACGTCACTGATTGGTCAGCTGACCTATTGCTCTGGGCCCTGCTCCTCGCTGCCCAAAGGGCTGCTCCAGTGATGTGACTCGGCAGTGTTTCCTTTACTGTACAATGCCCGTACCGACCTGCTGGACAAGTGCTCCAGTAGCTCTGCTTTGCGGGATGGGATGCCGCTCTGCTGTCTCACACCATTGTGTTAATTAATGTGTAAGGTGATGGATCTGGAATGAAACTGGTTCAGGGTCCTTGATAACTGCTGGGTCACCCTTCTATCCCTGGCGGCACTGACCTGGGCACAGGTCTTGCACTGCCTCTTGTCTTTGTTCTTTTTTGGTGTCTCCTGGCCTGCTGATGCTGCTCCAAATCCTTTTCTTGACACCGAGGTCCACAGCACATATGCTGCCTGCTGACTGTCCCACGGTCTCCTTGCCGCTTGTGGAGGTGACCGAGCCTCAGGTAATTTGAACATGAAATGAAACACGTTTGCACAATATCTGATCCCCAATGAACTTTCAAATCACTAGCCTCAAACCTTGCCCCTTTCATCCTGCATTCCACTTTCAGCTTTACACACACTACTACTTCCTTTATAGAGTCACATAGCAATGTGCTCGATTTGCTACTGGTACAACTGCAAACAGATTGAACATAATTCCACCCATGTTCTCATTTTGCAATACATTATCGTTTTGTATGTGTTTTAAGGAATACCAGTCCCAAATGAATGAGGGGTGTGGGCCATCAGTCTGTCAGCACCTAGTAGATGAGGACATTTGTATTACTTTTCTTGTTGTGGCACTAGAAACTCAAGTTATGTGCCTACACATTGAACAGGATCTCTTCAGAATCTACTCTACGCTCATGGTTTGGGCACTAACAGTACCTGTTAGCCGAATGGAAGGTGCAAGGTTTGTGTGCAGCGTTTCTGCCAATCTGCATACACATTTTAACGTCTGACTCTCTGGCCCACCCCACACACCCACGCCCACACAATTCACTGCCGTAATGTTGGATCAGGGGGAAAATGCGGGAATAGAGTTTACCATGAAATTGGCTGGTCGATTTAAGTGTGTGGATTTGATTACTTACACTAAAGTAACAGTCCTTTACTTTTAGGCACCTGTATAAGATCTTTGACTCTTTGGTTTATGAGGATGATGAATGAACTGTGATCCAGCTAAAATCCCAGCTGAGTTCACTTTGCGGCATTCAATTTAAAACATTGAGTCATTTCCTCATTTAAGTTTCAGCATTGTGATGTGTCCTACCAGCTACAGTTTGATTGTTTCCTTTGGATCTGAAGGATGGGAAGCCCTTAGACCCCAAGTGGAGTCCTTCAGATGAGAATCCAGACAAATTAGCCGAGTAGAGCTGAAGGGATTGAAGACAGATTCCAGAGTTCAGGTGCCACACTCAAAGCAGGTGTGGTATGTGGTTCCAGTGGTGGTCCAGAGGAACGTTCTCCAGAGACCCTGAGGGGATTCAGTGGGATGGTGGCTTATTCAAAATTCACACCAACTCAGACAAATCTTTCCTTGGGGCCACACTAGAGAGGACATTGTCACCTCCGAACCCCTGGGTGGCAAGTTCAACAACGGGATTGGGTGTCAAAGGGCAGCTGAGGCCTCTGAAGGCCCAAATGGGAAAATGGTACCATGGTGCTTGCCAGATGCCACCAATGAGGAAAGCCAGGTCCAGCAGTTACAGGGGAGCACTTGTCCATCTACAGCAAGGGGGATCACTCTTCTGGGACAGACAATGAAGCCACATCCAGGATCTTTAAGTAGCTAGGGCCTTTGGGCAGGTGAAGAGATCCAGCTGGCCCCATGGGGTTAGAGGGAAGGAGCACCACAATTGGTTTCATCATAAATGCTGAAGAGGCAGAGTTCATGGTCATATTTCTCGGGGTGCTTGAGATGTTGGTGCAGAGATTCAGACACCTTTCTTGAGCTGCAGGCCTTACATGTATGCAGGTTTATGTTCCAGCAGCAAGATAAGGTAAGTGGGCAGAGGGTCTTCATTTATCCACCCACAAGAGGCTAAGGTTGGCCCCAGTCTCCTATCTCACACCAAGCTCCTTTCAAACATTTGGTGTCCAGCCAACGGCTGGTAAGTAATCAGGCATCCCCAAGCACTTTGGGAGGGGCTTCACACAGAGGAATCAAAATCCACAATCTTCCCCGGCAAGCATGCCACTCAGAACTGGTTTGGGCTATTACAGCTCCAGCTCAAGGACGGGTGCTACCACCGGTTTGCCGCCGGGTTGAAACACTGTTTTCGCCGCCTGATATCCTGCTGCCACTGGGACATTACAAGTTCCAGTGGAAAATGTTAGTCCTCATTCCCATGGAGCCATGGGAGCACCAGCACCGTTGCTAACGGTGCCAGTGCTTCCATGACAACTCTGTTTTCCGGGTCCTTTGCGCCCGGCAGGTCAGCTTTCCCGGGCACACAGGCCCAGGAAAGCAGAGTTATAGTCTGCCGGTCCGGAAAGGGTGCCGGTACGCTGCAACCGGCATCCTTATTTCCGCACTGGCAGACTCGCAATGCGGCCCATGGTCACTTCCCCCCACATACATGATAGGGACAAGGGATAGTCATGTGACTGCTCTGGACTTTGAAGGGAACAAAGACAGCCCTCCCTGTTAGGTACCTGGAGGTGTGTGTCAAAAAGGACACCAGCTAGACATTATGGTTTCACATGGTGGAAGTCATTTTGTGCAAAGAAAGCTGCCACCGGCCATGTGACCAACAGGGAATACAAATTGACCCTAGGTGTTAGGAAAGATTTCTCTTTACAGCACCATTCCCTACATTTCTATGGACCCCCAAACTTGTTGCTTTTATTTTTGAATCAGACCTTCTCTTTTTGCAGTGCAGTGAAGCCTTTAGCTTCACTATACTGGCTTTTGCTCATTTGTCATAGAGAAAATGACATATCCTTCAGGCTGACAGCTCTGGGAAATATTGTTGTCCTTAGTCTTGTTACATTGTGATATTGTTACATTGGTATCACTTTTGATAACTTTTTATCATTGTACAATGCATCTTGCAATGCAGTACAATGGGGTACACCTTTTGTTTAATCTAGACTAACACTTAGAGTATTTTTGGTTACTCTAGGTGTACCTAAGGGACAAGCTGATGGAAGCAGTTACTATTTGGTATTTTGTGGTGTATTTTACTTTAGCCTTACAGCATTTACCACGTTTGGCTACCTACTGTGACTAGATTCCAAACATGGCCATGCCACAAGGTTTTTCGTTTGTCCCTTGCCCATCTTTTCAATACCCCTTCTTCCTGACCTGTGAGGACAGGAAAATCATTATATGGACTTCCAGTGCCTGGGAAAGCTGAACCTTTTCACAGGCTACTCCAGGGCCATGTGTGTTTGCTGCCAGTAAGTGGGTTGGGACTGTCTGGTCCCAATCCACAAACTGGTTTCAGTGTGTCTGAATGGTATGCTGGAGCTGTGATTGGACCACTGCCTGGGTGTGTGTGTGTGGGTCAGATCTTTGATTGGATACTGGGAGTTTTGGTTCTTACCTGCTTTTTGAATCTGAAGAGGACCCCTGCACCCATTCTTCAGAAATCTTGGAAGAAACCTGAAGGAGCCAAGTATTCTGTCCAGCTGCAAGATGTGTAAGGAGACCATAGACCTATTGAAAGAAGGCCTGGCAACCAACTTCTGCTGCTGCTGTTCTGGAAGAGCCCTGTATTGTAGCTGATCTTCAGCAGTCCTGCAAAGGAGCTGCGACCCTTGGAGTGGAGAGAACATCCATTCTTGACATCAGCTCAGAGTACTGTGAAGAAGAGCCCTCGGAAGTGCCCCTGCATCACCCAGTGGCTGCCCAGCTCAGAGTTTGGGCTACCTTGTTGCAGCCGTCGCCATTCCGCATTGAGGCCAAAAACCTTGGTCATCGACAGCTTGTGCTACAGGACTCTTCTCTGCCAAATGTCCTGATCACAGCATTGTGGGCACACGAGATACGAGGCAAAATGAGACCGCGACAAGTGTGTCCCCCTGTGTTGCTGTGCATTGGTTACTGTCATCCAAAACAACTTTCCTGCATCCAGTCCTGTGAGAGAGTGGCCCTGCATTGGGTTCTTCTGCATTATCCAACCTGAAGACCTTGCACCAGCATTTGTCACCGACCAAAGTAATGCTCAAACCTGCAACCCTAGGTCATCAAGGAACGTAGCTGATGGTGGGAAAAATGACCTTGGACCCTCTTCTGAAGACCGGCCAAGTCCTAAGAAGAATCAGAGTACAGGGTTGAGTTGTAACTGTACTTACCCGAAACCCTAACGCCCCTCAAAAAGTTTGGTGACTTTTGAAAAGTTTTCTAACAGTTTGGCTTTGCCACTGCTTGCTCATGCAAGCATTCCAAAAGTGGGAGACACTTGTATTAGCTAGCATAACAGGTTCTCTACCCTTTGGAACTCTTCATTGGATCTGAGAAGCCCTCCACTAACTTTTTCCCCGTCTCACAATACTGTGTGGAACTCTGGTGAACTTTTGGGCCCCATACATCTTAGGGATGGACTTTTAAGGTTAGTGTTGTATCTCTGTGGGCCTGTAGTGCTGCATACTAATACTTACCTTCCTTTGCAGGGGTTTGTTATGTATTCTGCCCTACTGCAGTGATTGTATATGTGATTCTTTTATTTAGCATTGTGTGATAATATTACATGCTAGGAGTAATTTTCCATAGGGTTATATGCCATAAATAAATATTTGAATAACTGTTTCAGTTTGTTCCTTGACTTTAAACTGTGTGTACCCATTGAGGGCCCCTTACCAGGCTCACCCCTCCTGAGACAACTCACTTTGCTACCTTGAACTGGCTTGGCTACAGCTCCCAGAGTTGTCACTGTCACTAAACTAGGTTGGCCTTCTATACATGTGTTCACCAGGCCAGAGGTTAGAATATTAGTCCTAACACTGGGGCACTAAGAAGTACCTTTGGGGCACCCATGCCTTAGGAGTCATAAGGACTCTTAAGGCATAGCACAAAAGTACAACTCTCCCAAATGGGCTTCAGATTAAACCTAGCTGGGTAGATGGGAGTTAGAAACCACTGAAGCCAGCAATAAGTTCAAGAGGTCAACACTAGCACCCCCTCACTAAGGACAGGAGAGCTAATCCCCAAAAGGACGATTCTCAGAATCTGGTTGGTTGTATCTCCGGAAAGGCCATCTTAATTATCATGGTCATGACAATGACTTGCTCAATAGTAAAGTCCATTTCCTATAAGCTCATGGATCACCTGAGTAGGTTTAGGTTTCCTCCGAATTAACCAGACAAGCCTCTGTGCTGTAAGACTACTATGTTGGTGATGGACACCGTATAACAACTTTTTAACATTGCTGGACATATTCATCAGCCACTTGAGTGGCGTGTGATTAGTTTGTATTTTGAAGGTTGATCCAATCATTTATGGTCTGAACCTTCATATGGGCTACATAATAGCAAAGTATTCTTTTTCAACTGTGGCCCATCTCAGCACTCTACCCTTGAACTGTTTGCTATTCAATATAATGGAGTGGCCTCTACCTTCTCATTCAATTGGAAAAATACTGCCCCTATTACAGCTTCACACGCATCAGTCAGCACCAGAAATGGTGTACTATAGACAGGAGCATTCAGAACAGGTGCCTGACATAACATTCCTCAAGCCTTCAAAGGCCCATGGATAGTCTTCTGTGCAAACTATGTTTTTGGGGCATCTGATTGAGGTCAAGACAGTCAAAGGGGCTGCTATGGTTCCATAGCCAGCCATGAAGTTCCTGTAATATCCAGTGAATCCCAAGAAGGCTCTCATTTCGGTTTGTGTAGTGGGGCTTTCCAGTTCTGAGCAGTTTGGTCCTTACTGGTAAACTGCTGTATTTTTCTTTCTCGTAACCAAGGTAGAACACAACATTCTCTCCTATTTGGCATTATGAAGACTTGACAACGGACAGGACATCTGTTAGGGCCTGCAACACACTCAGGTGGCTCATATGCTCTTCCAAAGTGTCAGTAAAGACAGCTATGTCATCCAAGTAGGCAACACAAAACGTCTTCATCCCACTGATGCAATTATTCACTTGCCACTGAAATGTGCATGCTTTAGATCAAAAGACATGAACCTAAATTGGCACAGGCCATCTGTTTGGAGAATGCAGGTGTCAGATGAGGCTGTTTTTCAGTAGCCTGAAGTAAGCTCAAACATGCTTAAGAATATGGCTGCACCAAGCTGGTATACCAGCTCATCAACACTGGGTACAGGATTCGCACCATTCCTAGTGACTGCATTCAGTCCAAACAGCACCTTAGTTTCTTAGTTCCCGCTCTAGGTACCAGCACTATAGGACTGGATCCAATGCTCTTAGGGTGCTCTAACACACCAACAACTTGGTGACCTCAGACTTGATGTGATCTCTGATTTTGACAGGCATTCTATAGCTCCAACATTTGACAGGTGCACTGTCCCTTGTGTCTGTACTTTACATAATGATGTAAGACCTGGTTCTAGTGAAAAGGAGAGGAACATTTCTGAAGTACAACTGCACTCCCCAGCTGATGAGTCAGCTGTGGGTGAGAGATTCACTCTCTCCACTAAGTGTTTTTTTTGTTTGCTCTGGGGAAGATCTGTGAGAGGCTCAATTTTGCCTGCCTCTTGGTCTGAGGTCAGAGCCAAAGCGGCCACTTATTTGTTCTTGAAGCAGGGCTTTAACCTACTGATATGAAATACTTTAGTAGTCTCTCTGGGAATCCTCAAATCAATATGGTAATTGACTTCCTGACATCATGACTCAACTTTTTGGGGCCAATTCATTTGTTCACCAAAGTGCTGGGCATGTGGAGACTCCATGATGCCACTGCCTGACCACCTTACTGGCCATCTTCCCTCTAGGAAGGTCTCTTGACTGATGTTTAATAAGTTGTCTGTAACCTCGCTGTGACACCCAAGGGTCTGGACGTGTAACAAATGCAAATAAATAGATTCTAAAAGAAGTCCACCACATTCAATGTTGGACTGTCGGCATATGCTTCCCAATCTTCTCTGACCATGGTTAGGGCCCTCTCAGTGTGCAGCCAGAGAGTAACTCAAAAGGGCTGAAACCCATATCTTCTTGACATACCTTTCTGTAGGCAAAGAGCAAGCATGGTGAGAGGTGATCCCACTTCCTCACTGGAGCACTTTCAATGCAACATCATGCAATTTAAGGTCTTGTTGAATCTGTCAACTAGTCCATTGGTCTGGAGATGGTAAGCTGTAACAATGTCTCCTTCATCGAGTGAAAAATGAAGTTGGGTCCCCTTTCAGAGACAACCTCTTTAGGGAATCCCACCCATGTGAAGACACACAGAAGAGCTCTGGCTGTTGCTCTGGCAGAAATAGATCTCCAGGTACTTCCATGGAGTAACCAGTGGCATGATCAACAACCACCAGAAAATGTACTAACTGAGGAAGTGGGAAGATCAATTGGACCACATATGTCAATCCCCACTCTCTCAATTGAACACTTACCACTGGAAGTGGCCAAAGGGCTCCCTATAATTTACCAGAAACATTTTCTGATGCCTGGTAAGTGTGACAAGACCATCAGTACCTTTCTATTTCAAATTTCATTTTGGGCTGACATAAGTGAAGAGTTCCATTTTATTTGGTTTGCTATTCACCAAGGTGCCTAGTCAGATGTTCCTTGTGGGGTAACTGCATAAGCCATGGCCTGTGAGCCTTGATTGCCACCAACTTCTTGGTGGCACCAGTTTCTGGCTCTGTAGACTCACTCTAAAGCAACCCATCCTCCCAACAGGATTCTGTGCTTCCCAGGGGATAACCGTTGAGACTGCACAGGGGCCTATTTCCTCAGGCCACCAAGAGTGGAATATTCTTTCTCACCTTGACAGATTTCTTACCTGGATGGATCCCCTTTTGCAAGAAGATTATGTAGCTCAGGGTGGTTTCCTAGGAAAAAGGGTTCTGCCACTACATGATCCTCCAGGTCCTCCCTTCCTGCTGTGGATGCTGGCTCAGGCACAGGTACAGTTGGAAAAGTTACCTTTATGCTCCTGGAGGTTCTGGGTTTTCCCTTAGCCTTGGCAACTCTGGCTGACTTTTGGGCCTCATCATAGCCTTGGCAGTATCCCGACAGTAATTGTGCTGGGATACTGCCAACGCTATTAGCGTTACCACTACTCGGTCTGGCGCTGTTAGTGCCGGATCCAGAGTAGTCGTAAGGCAGTAAATCTCCATTTCTTTGAGAGTCCATATGACTCTATGAGGATTTTTGGTGATATTAACGCTGGTTGTAATAGCGCCGGCGGTAATAGCACAGAAAATGGACCGAAAGCTGGAGATTTATCTCCAACTCAGAGCTGGAGGTGAATTTCTAGCTTTCTGCCCAAACTCGGGATTGGGCGGAGCAGTAATGCATCGGTAATAGCATTACTGCCGCAATTTTGCTGCTACGCCCAACCCCTGATGAGGCATCTTCTTAAGTGCTGGGACAGCCTTTTCAGCTTATCTCTTCTTGGCTTGTGATGTGGTGACCCCATCGGCTGCCAGGATGGTTCACCACTTACCACTCCAAGCTTGTTCGGATAATTTCCAACAAAAGTGTAGTTGACAAATTATCCTACACTAAATGTTCTTGTACACTCAATAGAATCAGGGCAGACATCCCCTACTTGGGCAATCACTTTGGCAAGAGGGACATTTTTAGGGGGGACACCAACTAGCATGGGGTTTTTCAGAGCTCTGTTAGGTAGTGCTGTAGTTGGATTAGTGTTTTATTTACTACTGTCTCTAAGGCCAGAGAGAGTTTATTAGGGGACCAACCAAATATTTATTTATTTATTTATTTATTTGTAATGCGCCGAAAGCCTACCGGAATCAGGGTGCACATGCACACAAGACAACATAGAAAACATTCAAGACAAAAGGCATCAGGTGATCAGAGGGCCAAGAAATCACTTGAATAAGTGAGTCTACAACCGACTAGCAACTAGCCTGGTTGTTTGCAGATGCGCCGGTAGGTAGTACTGTGAAAATATATTTGACATAATACCGCCTGATAGTAAATATTGGCCTAAGCACATTCGCATCGCACTGTAATATCGCATTGAATGAACCTGAAACATGCTGACTACGCCGCCATTTTGAGTTGTCCACCATTTTGATCACCTCCTGCTTTCTGTTCTATGTTCAGATTTTGTGTTTTCGGCTTCAACAGAGCAAAATGAACTTTGTGCTGCTTTATGATGTTCACATAGATAAGAATGTTGAAGCTGCTAAGGTGGATTGTTTATCCTACACTGAAGAACCTTGGAGCTAAACAAAAGCTGTACTAATCAGTAATTTAGATACCATCTGTCCCAACAGTGCCTTCCCCGTTCAAACAGCAAAGTAAAATAATGAATAGCTAAATGTGCTCTTCTGCAGAAATCCTTGTTTTCTCTCCTTGGAACTAACTGACTTTAAGCTCAAGAACAAATGGTAGACAAATATAAGCGAGTAAAATGAGGAATGTTACCTCTGTGTCTTGTATTTGGAAAACATGTGAATTGTTTGATGGAAAACAGCAGACTATGCAAAGATGTTTAAACAAGAATTAGTTATGTAGTTAGGTCACGAACCCTAGGTTATGTATTACATGAAGAGGGGCTAGACGATGTGTTCAAGGCTGTGAAGAATTTGTATAAATATGTGAATTTGTGGAATGTTCAGCACTCTCTCATCTCACAGTGACTGCTTGCACACACTGCGGGGTATTGACGCTGCGGGTGTTGACAACCAAACAGCTGTTTGTCAATAAAGTACAATTGTAACTTTGACCTCATGACTGGGGTATTTCTATTATGAGGTAGTAAGCCTTGATATTCATTAATCTTTCAGTACTCTAGTTGGATTAGTGTTCGGCCTACCACTGTCCTGCTCTCCCCGGAAGCTCTAAGGCCAGTGGTCTTTATTGTGTTTCAGGGTCATTAATGAAGTGATCTGTGGGAACCAAGGAGACTAGAGTTAATTCTGAGGAGACCTCAATCGGCTCAACCTTAGGCAGAAATGTAAGGCTTTTGGGCTGGATCCCTTTAGGTGTTCTCCAACACCTACAGGACCCGTCCTTTGGTCAAATGATCCACACTGGCCAAAAATAATTGTGAATCTAGGGAATGGTTACTGCCCATCCTGTTTGATAGCAGGTATCCCACTAACCCTATCATCACCTTACGTGGCTTAACCTGACCCCTACTGTCATCCTTATGAGGGAGCTCACTTTCTCAAATATCCTAGGGGATACCCAGAGTTCGGCTGCATTTGACCGATTATTTAGATCTGGCCTTCCAGAATCAGCAAGGTGCTTACAGACCTCTGGGGAACAGGCATTCCAAATTTACTCAGCTATATCTAAATGAATAATGCATTCAATTTAGTCAATTTTGTAACCTCTACCCCATACATTCAAGTACTTCAAGAAAGCTTTCAGCCACTCAGACCAGGCCACATTTATTTATTTTTATTTATTTGTTTATTGGACATTTGTATGGCGCCTGTACACAAGTAATTCCAGGTGTCACAAGAAAAGATGGAGTGTAGGGGAGAACATAGGAACCATAAAAGTAGAACAACATAAACGGTGATATTGGCCTTGAGACAATCCTACCGTGCAAGTGAATGACAAGGTGGTAAGTGCAGGGGGGAGAGGGAGAAGTGCAGGAGTGGGGTGGGCTGGGGCGGCAAGTGCAAGGGGAAGAGGGGGGAAGGGAGGATGAGTGCAGAGGACAAGGAGAACCAGCTTGGACTACTCCGACCATAAAAGTAGAACAACAAAAACTATTATATTGGCCTTCTGACAATCCTACCATGCAAATGCAAGGTGGTAAGTGCGGGGGGGGGAGAAGTGCAGGAGTGGGGTGCCGAAAGGGTGGGGGTGGGCAAGTGCTAGGTGGGCCAAGGCGACAAGTGCAAGGGGAAGAGGGGGGAAGAGAGGCTGAGTTCAGTGGACAGGGAGGAGAAAAAGAAAGTCTTGAGAAGTTTCCGGAACTTAAAATGATCCGGCTCAAGTCTGAGGGGGGCAGGGAGGCCTTTCCAGAGGAGTAACTAGCCGAGGAGTGGGATCTGCCTCCAACACTCTGCTTGGAGAAACATTTAACCAGCAGAGAGTTGGAGCCAGTGGAACGAAGTACTCTGGCCGGGAGGTATTTAGGGAGGGAAAGCTGACAGCCTTGTGGATGATGCAAAGGGTCTTGAATTTGATCCTTGCAGTTACCGGGAGCCAGTGGAGAGATTTCAGGGCTGGAGAGATGCAGTCACTAGGCTTGTGGCCAAGGATACGTCTTGCAGTCCTATTCTGGATTAGTTGAAGGGGCGAAGGGAGGAAAGAGGCATACTGAGGAAGAGGCTGTTGCAGTAGTCCAGTCTAGAGAGATCCAGGTCTCTGGAGACACTGAGATTCTGGGGGAAGGTGAGGAAAGGTAAAATACCCCTGAGGAGGTGAAGTTAAAAGTTGGACTTCTTCGCAAGGTCTGTGATGTGTGGAGAGAAGGAGAGAGCGGAGTGAAAGATGCTTGCAAGGTTTTTTGCCTCGCAGGAGCTTGAGGGGAGGGAACCCAAGGAGTCAGGCCAGAGAGTGGAGAGGAAACAAGGAGCAGTCGTCCCCATGAAAAGGATCTACATCTTACTGGCATTAAGGCAGAAATCATTGGCAGAGCACCATGCCTGAATAGCAGTCAGTCAGGCGGTACTGTATGAGGGAGGAGGCATTTTAAAAGAGAATTGTGTGTTGTCTGCCTAACACTGGAAATGAGGGGAGAAGGTAGAGATCAGTTGGGCCAGATAGATATTGAAGAGGCATGGTGATAGGATAGAGCCCTGGGGACGCAACAGGTAGAGAGTGGGGTGGAGGAGAGAAAAGGACCCATTTAAACTTAGGATGGTCTGTTTGAAAGGAAGGAGAACACACATGCCGGCAGAGCAAGGTGAGAGGCGCCTCTGACATACGCGCACCATCCTGCAACAGTGGCGGAGACCCCCCTCCCACGGAGATCACCCACACTGAACGTGGGGCAGGGCAGTCATAATCATGGTCGCCCCCCCAGCCAGCAAAAGCATCTGCATTACCTCATGCTCACAGCATCAAAGGCCACAAACGTTCCCTCTTCCGCCACATTACTGGCAAGAGGCTAAAAAGAGACTGGCAGCGGGGCACCACCTGCGGAACACTGCTCCCAGGGGTACGCAGATCCCCAATGCCCAAACCACCATCCCTGCAGGACAAACAGCCCCAGATGATGGACCCACATGCAACTCGCACAAAGAAATAGACTCTGAGGCTATTGAAAGCACCCAAGGCCCGAACCTGGGGGCGGTGCAACCCTCTACACAAGGCACAAGACAAGCACTCTATACTGGAGAGGCCTCTGGCTAGACCACACATCTGAGACAGCGGGTGTACAGCAACAGTGTGATAGCTGGGTAAACCCCAAATTAACTACCACAGGGGAAACCCACCCAGCACTGGCTAAGCAGTAACCTTTCTGGAGACCCTGACCACACAGTGGCGACCACCACCCACATATGGGTGAATCAGTAGCCAACCTATGAGGCTGCAGACCGCACCCACACCGAGGACGACGCCCGACTCTGCCCAGCAGGCAGAATTGCAGTAAGCACCCTACCCTTGAGCAACAGGAGGAAACATCACTGGCACCAGAGCGGTCCTAGGACCTGGTGGTCCCCCCACCACAGCGTAGGCCGGAACAACAAAACAGGACACCCATATAACTCTCAACGCCGGGTCACACTGGGTAGCCGTAACGAAACTCTCAGACCCAGTGCAACAGGACGACCCTAAAGAACAACACTGCCACAAAGGGATCAATACGCCCAAGGGCTACTAGCTAACTTCATCACACCACTTGCCCCACCGAGCAACATAATGGGAAAAGACAAAACCAAAAGACTAACCCTCCAAAGCAAGATGGACCTCTACACAGTTGAACCCCTCCAGAGTCCCCCAATCATAAACCCTGTAAAAGAAGGGTCTGGAGAGGAGGAACTCAACATCTCGCTGACAGACGTTATGAACGCCATCAAGGAGTCAAGGACGTCCCTTGAGGCGAAAATAGGGGGCCTAGCTACAGAAGTGTTCTTTCTACGGCAAGACCTCCACAACTTATCCTCGAGAGTGGGAGAAACAGAACAGAGAATTTCCAACTCGGAAGACGCCATTGGACGGATAAGCAAGCAGCTTGCCACCATAACACAAAAAGTAGCACAACTTGAAAATAGGGCTGAAGACAGTGAGGGACGAGCGAGGAGAAATAACATCCGGATTCTCGGAATTCCCGAAAGAGAAGAGGGACCCAGCGTCAAGCTCTTCCTGGAAGATTGGCTAGCCGACGTATTTGCACCCCAAAAATTCTCCAAGTTCTTCTCCATAGAACGTGCCCATACAGTACCAACTGGTCCCATCACGTACAACGGCCAGAGTCGGCTTCTACCCGGACTATACCAGGGAGGTCCAGAAGGCCCGACAATCCTTCGACTCAGTCAAAAAGAAACTACAATCCCTGTCGCTGAAATACGCTCAATTCTTCCCAGCGCTGCTCAAAGTGCACCACGAAGGAACCACCCATCTGTTCCACACACCAAAAGAAGCCTGGGACTGGATGGAAACCCAAATCCTAAACACACCGGAACACCAAAGATCACTGAGAGGACCCCTGAGACAGACACCGAGCAAGGCCGACCCTCCGATACAGCAAGACCCAAGGGACTACGACCACCCTACAATGTCACAAGACAAGCCGATCAGAGAAGGAACTGGATGAGAGTCACCGCAAGAATTCCACTCTCAAGGACAGCACAGTACTGAGGGGACCACACACCAGCGGCCGCCATGGGAAGATGGTAACTCACTCGCAGTTGGCGTAAGCTTCCCGCTACCTCTGAGAATGTTTTGGTTACAAGTTAAGCACCCAGTTGGCGCACAGTTTGGGCTACAGGTGCTTCTAGTTCGGGGGAAGTAAAGGGAGGGATAGAGGAAGGGTGGGCCACTCACAACGCAACCATTGCAGCAGACAACCCAAGTAGGCACCTTAGAGAGCACTCAAACACGGCACAAGTGCAAACTCATAGAAGTACTAACAACACCGGATAACTGTCTACTGAACAAGAATACCAGAAATAGTCAGAATCGTTGGCCCAATACAGTGCGCAGAACACAAAAGAACCTCACCGCATATATTGCACCCTTCAACAACTCCACCCCATCAGATCATGCCCACATGTAACACCACCACCAGGAACCTCTGGCTCCTGACCTGGAATGTGAATGGACTGGGGAACCGAATCAAACAGCGCCTGGTCCTGCAACTTCTGAATAGGCACACGCCAGACATAGCATTCTTGACCGAGACGCACCTAGCAGGCTCAAACTGCTCTTTCTTCAAACGCACAAACTACCGAACGTCCAACCATGCCGGCTACACCATGGGCTCCCGTGGCGTACTAATACTAATTAACAAAAATGTGCCCTTCCACCTAACAACTGCCACACAGGAAGTGAGAGGCAGATACACATACACCACAGGGACACTATGGGAACAATCCATCTCACTGCTAGCAGTATATGCGCCGCCAACCCTACTACCCGCACTGCTCACTGATATCTCCCCCCTAACCACTTGGAACACACCGGAAATCCTGGTCATAGGAGGTGACTTCAACGAGGTTTTGAACGTAGAAATGGACCGCACACATCTACGGTAGAAGAAAACCAGCCAAAAACACAAAACTAGCCACATTCACAAGCGCCTTGGGCCTGCAGGACGCTTGGCGCAGTGCGCATCCAGACCGTAGAGAATACTGCTACCACTCTGGAGCCCACGCCTCACTTTCCAGATTGGACTATTTCTTCATCCCATCCATAGATACACATAAAATAAGCGAAGCACATCTACTCCCCAGAGGAATCTCTGACCACTTCCCTCTGGTAATAGAAATCAGCACCTCCAGACCAAATCCCCCCACCCACATTTTGGCGCCTGAACAATTACTACCTGGGATTCCGGGAACTGGTAGAAAAGATTCAAGAGACCACCAAAACATACTTTGAATTGAACACAGGGTCTGTAGCCGATCCGGGTACTATAAAACAGTGGTAAGGGGCTACATCATCTCTTGGTCAACCGTGCACAAGAAAAAGCACCTTGCCGCGGTGCGCAAAGCTGAACAGCAGGTCCAGGGCACAGAAGAAGCCCACCTAGCACAGGACACGCCCGAGACACATCGGCAACTAACACTAGTGCAGAAACGCCTCCAAAACGTAGCCCTAGACAATGCCAGGCAAGCACACAGAGCCCTACACGCTACAATATATGAGACCGGGGATAAAGCCGGCAAAATGCTGGCGTGGCTAGAACGCAGGGATGATAGCCACAATCATGTTAGACAACTCTGCAATGGTGACTCTGACCCACTAACGATGGACAGAGACATAGCAGAGGGCTTTGCCACATACTACGCTAACCTATACAGGACACCCTCCTCACCCATAGACACATCAATATTGGACAGAATCACCCTCCCCACTCTTACCACAGAGCAGCAGTCCCTCCTCGACAAGGAGATCACCGAAGAAGAAGTGAGTGCAGCCATGTCAGGACTCCAACCCGGGAAATTTCCAGGTCCGAATGGCTTTCCAACAGAAATCTGGCAGAGGATAGGGGCAAATGAGATCGCCCCACACCTAATGCGCATGTACCAAAACGCGCGAGACCAGGGCTCCCTGTCACCGGACCTCAGAGAAGCCACTATAATAGTGCTATCCAAGGAAGACAAACCCCCCGAAAACTGTGGGTCGTACAGACCCATATCCCTTATAAACGGCAAAACAAAAATCTTAGCGAATGTCTTAGCCGACCGACTACAATTGGTCATTACATCCCTGATCCACCCGGACCAATGTGGCTTTATGCCACAGAGGTCAACCCGAATGAATTTATACAGACTACATTCTGCCTTAGAAAGAGCAGACAGACTCCTGGGACCGCTGGCACTACTGGCTATCAACTTTGAGAAAGCCTTCGACTCGGTACACAGGGAGGCCATATGGGAAATAATGCTCTGCATGGGATTCAGTCACCAATTCATGATATGGGTAAAACTCCTCTACAGCTGCCCAATGGCAAGAACTAAAGTAAACGGCTGGCGGTCAGAACCCTTCACCATAGGGCGAGGCACAAGGCAAGATTCTCCCCTATCAGCGATGATTTTCGCATTAGCAATTGAACCCCTTGCAGCACTGATGAGGGAGTCGGAGCTGTGGGAGGGCTTCCGATGGTCGGACACATGGGAAGACAGGGTCTCATTGTATGCAGACGACCTATTAATCTATCTGAAGCACACTCAAGCCCCGCAATCACACAAATGCTAGAGGAATATGGAGTATTCAGTGGTCTACGCATCAACTGGTCCAAATCTATACTATTTCTGATAGGGAGGACAAAAGACATAGCCCCGGATAACTGCCCATACCGAGTTGAAACAACACAATTCAAATACCTAAGCATACAGATCACAAATAATCTCACAAACTACATACCCGAAAACTTACATCCCATCACAACAAGACTCGTGGACGACACGCGGCACTGTTTATCACTACCACTAACCCTACTAGGCAGAGCGTCCCTTTTCAAAATGATTGCCCTACCCCGCTTCCTGTACATCCTACAGAATGCCCCATTATATATTCCAACGCTTGAGTTCCAGAAAATTGACCGAGCCCTCCGGAAACTGCTGTGGCGTGGCAGTCACCCACAAATAGCACTTGCCACGATCCAAAGGTCCATATGAGAGGGAGGAATCGGTCTGCCTAGACTACAAACATACTATTGGGCCAGCCAGATGGCAGTCGTGCACGACATGCTACACGGGGACGCAACACTGCCACAAGTCAAAGCTATAAACTCTAACAAGGAACTGCCCTCTCTCGAACTCCTATACCGTAACCTGAACAGAGCAGCTCCCCCGTCCATGTTAACACACCTGTCACGAATCTGGACAGAAACACACAAATACATGGATTGGGACATGAAACTAACCCCTGAGCAACCACTGTGGAATAATAGATACCTCCCAGAAATTAACAAACTGCCTAAATGGCCCGCCTGGGCTACACAAGGAATCACGAGGATCAAAGACATCATACAGGAAGGCAAGATGGTCACATTCAATCCGGCTACTCTCTCCCACCAACAGAACAATACCACTACATGCAAATAAATCACACAATACGAGCTCATCTCCCGGCCATGACCAATATGCCGGAGTACACCCCGATGGAACGCAATATATTCCTGGAGCAAATCAAGCACAAAGTCACCTCAATCATGTACAATGCGATTGCCTCCTTCGCCACAAAGGGACTATCCAGCCTTAAAGCCAAATGGAAACGAGATGTAGGTGCATTACAACCAGAAGACTGGATAACCACAATGATGTACCCTAGGGAGGCCGCAATTTCATCAACGCTCCGGCTCGTACAGCTAAAGATCCTACATCGAACCTACTATCCGAGAATGGCCCTATTCCGATGGGGTAAAACCTCAGACCCACGGTGCTCACGCTGCAAATGGGAAGATGGCACCTTCTTCCAAATTTTCTGGGAATGTGATCACATACAACAATTTTGGCAGGCATGCTACGAAGAGCTATCTAGGGTCATGGGCAAAACAAAACCGAAAGAACCAAAGCAACTAGTGTTGGGGGTGGATGACGAGAGCGATTTGACAACATACGAAAGGTTATTCCTGGCAACTGCCACTGCAATACTCAGAAGAAACATTGCACAGTTATGGGGCTCAGAAGTCACCCCCAGTTTCGACCAATGGGTTACGGACATGGACATATGCGCCGCAATAGAACACAGCGTGTACACCGCAAGAGGCTGCCCTGAGAAGGCAAACAAAATATGGCAAAAATGGGAAGACTCACACTGACCAGGATGGGACCTAGTCAGGTAAATACAGGCTTGTGTACATTGTGAAACAGGAAAACGCCAAAAGAAAATTGCCCAATACTGACAGCGACTCTGTGCTCTAATCTGCGCTGTTGTTGCCCGAGATGCAAAGGGAGTTGGGGGGTTTACGTAGTTACTTTCAGTAAATGTACGTTTAAGAATGTTTGTGAAAAACCAATCAAATTGTTTGATTAAAAAAAGAAGAGGTAGTGTTAGAGTCCAAATTCGAGAGTAGGTTCTCACAGGTGTTCGGGAGAGCAGTTTCCATGCCTCTGGATGCCCTGAAACCGGACTGGTGGTCATGGAGACGACCAGCCACTTCTGTGTCGAGGGTTAGTTGGGGGATGAGAAGCTTCTTCATGACATTGCCCATAAAAGGGGTGAATGAGTGGTTGTAGAGGTTTGCCACGGCTGGGGCAAGAGACGTGATATTGTCCTTCATGGTTCTGGAGGAGCGGGGGAGCACCTCATCTGGTACAATGGGAGAGAAGGAGTATCTTATGGAGGAAAAGGGTGGCAAAAGAAAGGGAGAGTGCAGGGGGGTGGAGCAGATGACAGAGAGGACAGGATGTCCAGAGTTTGAGGAGAATGGCAGCCAATGCAGAGCAGAGGGCCTGGGAGGGAAGAGAAGAGTGGGAGACTGCGGTAGGGTTGGCAAGTTCCTTGCAGATTTTAAAGAGTTCATCCATGTTATGGGTGTCTCTAGAGATGCAGGCTTGGACATGAGCCCTCTTCTTGGAGCAGTTGGTGAGACGATATTGCCTTTGGAGCAAGCGGCAGGCCAGTTTGTCAGAGGATGAGCTAGATGCCTGCCACTTCGGCTCTGCAGCTTTGTATTTGCGTTTCAAAGCTGCCAAGTTGGAGTCATACCAAGAATTGCATTTGGAGGCAGGCTTCATGGGGATACTCATGACGGGGGCAAGGATGTCCAGGGTGTTAGAGATAAGGAGAGGGAGGTTAGCTAGAACATAGTCATAAGGAGAGTCAAATGACGGCGGAGGAGGTATGAAGAAAGAGGCAAATACAGCGACTGACACACGCTTCATCATTGAATGACTGATAAGGAGACTGGCAGTGTGGGAGGAGGCATCTTCAGGGGACAGGGGAGGTCAAGGTGGGATGAGAGGAGAGAGTGGTCAGACAAGGAGAGAGGCGTAGTAAAAGGTTTGGAGAGAGAGATGTCTGTTGAGATGAGAGCATCCAAGGTGTGTGCGGCAGAGTGGGTTGGGCCAATGGGAAGGATAGTGAAGTGAGGGAAAGAGTGTTGCAGAGGTCGCGAAAGAGAACAGTAGCCGCATCTGGAGAGTTGAGATGGATGTTAAAGTCCCCAATGAAGATACGTTTGGGGGAGAATCCAAGAAGAGGGGAGGACAAGTCAGCCCATTCTGAGACAAAGAGGTTGGTCGGTCTGGGGGGCCTGTAGATGGTAGTAAGAGTAAGAGAGGATGTAGGCGAGACAGAAAGCCTACAGACTAGGCATTCAAAGGATGAGTAGGTTTGAATGGGGATGATGGAGGCAGGAATCCACTCAGGGGAGATCAGAGCCACTCCACCACCAGGCCCGGAGGGCCTGGGATTGGAAAGGATCGTGTAGCCCGGAAGAGTGTCAAAAGCAGTGATGGAGCTGGCCTTAAACCACATCTCAGTGAGAGCAAGGATGTCGAGGTCAAGGTCTTCAGGAGGTGACAGATGCCAGGGGAGTGTTTGATAGCAGACCGAGAATTGAGGGTAGCTAAGTGAAGCTGGTTGCCTCCTTTAAAAGATTTGTGAGGGGAGTTTGGTGGGGGGCACCAGATGGGCGGATGGGGGGATGAGGGATCGAGTGGCAGTAGGAGAGGGGGGGAGTTGAAGAGAGATGAAAGTCGCCTGTCAAGAAGGAGGAAGTTGGGCTGAGAGCCCTGGGCCATGATAGTGCCATTGTGATAGACATTAATGGTGCATTTGGAAGATGCAAAGTGAGCCAAGAACACTTCCTATTTGGTGCTGCCAGCAATGGGTGAGGAGGAGAAAGGGGCGAGGACAGAAACCATATGGGGAGTCCATAAGTCAGAAGAAGGAACAGCAAAGAGAATGTTAGTGACTGTCTGGAGGAAGCATTGATTTAGGTGTCTGTGATGGGCTGGCCAGGGTTGGAACTCGGGAGTGCCTTTTTGAGTTTCCTCCTTCCAGACTTCATGAGAGAGGGAAGATAGGTGATGGAGAAGCAATTTGAATAGATAGGAGAGACGGAGAGCACCATGAGGGCAGAGACAAGAAGGGGGTTGGGGATCAGCGGATAGCAGGGGAGAGGGTCAGAAGCAGTGTGCAACTATAGAATTTCACCAGGCGGACAAGCGGAACAAAAACAATGAGCACACTGCAAATACCAGATTTACAAATTATTAACAAATTGGAAACCACACCTAACTTTAAATTTAGCCAGAAAGAACTATAAACAGTATAAAATGGAGGATGCAAAGATATTACAGCACACCTGAATTCGATTTTGCAAAGGATTTAAAGGTGCATTTGAAGGAATTATGAGTTAGGCATAAAAAGTAGGAAAGTGAGTAAGATGTAAATGTGAGACAGGTAGGCATGTCAAGGGGGCAAGAATTTACAGGTTGCATTTAGATGGGAAGGGAAACTAAATTGAGAAGGCAGCCAGGGAGGTGGGTGAATCCAGGAAAGTGTGATCCGTGGTGCTTACCGATGAGCTGTAGATGTTAGAAAGTCATGGTTTTGAAATGCAGGGGTAACAGTGAGTCTGTCCATAAAGCTGCATGACCAGGGGGAAAAGTAGCAGGGACAGCAACAATGTGGGGGGCTCCCTCCAGCTCCGAACAGGGCCTGACAGGGCCTTTGTGTGGGCCTTTGTGCTAGGGGCCGACTCCTGGTAGGCACAAAATCAGGCACTGGCAACCAATCGGAAGAGCAATATCAGGGCTCCATTGCAGCACTGGGAGGCACTGCAGTGCTGATGATGAGAGCGGCCATTACCAAGAGAAGGCAGCCAAGTTGAAATATTGCCCACATTCTCTTTTTTCTTGTGTTGCACACAAGAAATGCAGAGGGGATCTTCTCAAATTTCACAATCAAATAAGTCGTCAGTATTCCATGATTTTTTTGCTCTGTCTCACTCAACTCCTACATCCACTCTACAAGCCATTTGAAAGGATTTTAACCACATCAAAATATCCCCTCACAAACCGCTTGGGAATTCTTAAGGGTGGGTTTGACACCTACTATCACTTAACTGAATGGATGGGACAATTGGCTTTGGCAGCTTCCAGTTACAGTTGCCTGTCTCTGTTGTCTTTGCCCTTCTTCTGCTCAACTCTCTCTCCCACTATGTTGTGGTCTCTTGCAGTTTGAGAGGTTCCAGATCCACATGTTTTCCACTCTATGTGTGTGTCCTTTTCCAGCTGCTTGAGTTGGGCCTTCCAAACATCCAACTCCCATCTCTTGCAGTCTCAGAGAATCTTTATCAGTAGTGATAGAGGCGGTGGGGTGAGACCAGCTAGTGCAGGGGCAGAGCTAGGGGTGTTGTTCTCTGAGGAGAACTGATCTTGAAATGTGGTAATAGTTTCAATCAGCTCAGCCTTGTCATGACTGGAAAGACTCTGCCGCCAACGCCTTCCTCCCCACTGCATGCTAGAGCTCCCAAGTTAATGGTACACCATGAAAATCCGCTGACATGGGGAAGAAGGGGAGTCAAAAGAATGGTAGGTCAGGAGCAGACACTTCGCAGGATTCCTATGAAGCGCAAGGGGACACCAATTAACTGCCAGCTATCAGTAAGGATCGAACTTCAGGTGAGATATTTAGTGGACTTACGTGGTAGAGCGAGCTGTCACCCACCTGCCCTTCCCTGTTCCTTGTTGTCCATATGCAGTACTGGAGATCCATAAAAAATGCAGAAAGATACTGAATAGACTTGAGGGGAATGTAGGATTACTAGGAAGTAGTCAACATTAAGAGTACAGCATAACCAACAGTGTGCGTATAAAGAGGTTAAGAATAAGAATTGGACATCCTGAAGTGGCATGTTTGCAACACCTGGAGACCCATTCCACAGGAGCCGAGAAGGAACATTCTGCAGGAGCTGGTGTGGGCGGTGGGGGCAGTGGTTCAGCACGGAAGTGGCTTGACCAGAAATAAACCAGGGAACACAGAACTGGACAAAAAGGTGGATGCAAGGGGACAGGGGACGGGAAATGTGAGGAGGAGGAAAAACTAAAAGAGAAAGAAGCAAAGCAAGGCTGATCTAGAGTGGGGAGAGATAGTGGCCTGAAGTGCCAACTAAATCCAAAGAAACAAGTGAAGTAATAGCCAAGGCACTAGAATGGGACTGTGGGAAGATCAACCAAAGAATGTTGCCAGGCAGCTCCCTAATACCAGTCCTGGTTATTTGTAGTCATGTCAATTCTCACAGCATGCTGGTCATTTGTCTATGTTCTTATAAAAGTCTAATCTGGGGGGTCATCTTCTAATGGAAGCTCCTGAAAAAAGAATGCTTTATTCACAATCCAGAAGGGGCTATTACCCAGTGTTCTCTACGTTTTTGCTCATTTTCAATCTCATCCCAGATTTTATAACCTCCTCGGGGTCCTTTTCCCAATCAGTAGCCCTTCCGCTTACTTCCTGTTCCTTGGATTCTGACAAGCCTTGAAGCCTGCTGAGCTGATGCCCCTCTCTTCAGCCGACTCCAAGTTTTTCAACTCTGAGCTTGTGGAGGGCACAGCAGTGAACATTGCCATCTTTTATAGATTGACCCCGCCAGATAGCTTTCTTATTGGTATCTATTTGGTGTTCACTGAGTTCTTAAAACCATTATCTTACCACTATGCACCACTTGTTGGGGGAGATTTTCCTAAGGCACTGTTGGCAGCGCTTAGGTCTTCCCAAATTTCATAATCAAAGAGGTTTTCAGAATTCTATGATCCGAGGTAAACCTACATCAATTGAATCACAAGGTACCTCTTGGCGAGTCTGATGCACTTAAAGGATACACTGTGATCCACGTGAGGTGGGTCTACCTGGGCCCTGGAAACAGTGCCTAGTGAAAATCCCCCTCACACTTGGGTAGAAGGCCTGGAAGGCTGAGATTCAAGTCATGGGCAGGGTGCCATGGAGAGAAGGCTAGGAACTGGGACGATGGCTTAAGGTGTGAAGATGGAAGGAGCACTGGCATTGATATTTGAATATGCTGTGGTTGAAGGCATGGAAGACGCTGGTAAGAGTCATGGGTCTTTGTTGCTTGAACTGTGCAGACAGCTCCTCATGCTCATTTTGGACAGCTTCACCTTACAGGTGTACTTTATTTCTAAGCAGATGCAAATGTTGCTTCTGGCTACACGCTTCATTAAGGATCCAACACATCCAGAAGTGTGGGGAGGCAGAGACAGACCTGCAGGTGCCAGGCTCTATTTTGGGCACCCAAAATATCCTTTAGCTGGGTGTTTCGCTAAAGAAAACAAAACTATAGCATGTTAATATCATGGAGTTTACAAATGGGAACAAAACAAGAACACAGCACAACACAAAGTATTGGGCCGTAAATCAAAATCTTCAATTGGCAGAATAATAATATGAATGCCTCATCGTAAATTTAAAGGATGCAAGACAGTTCTGTACCCCAAACTTTTCTAATGCTGTGCTGTAGAAAATGTCCTTGTTTATAACAGGAAAAGAGACAGTAAATAGGCACAGTAACCTATCTTTGGCGAGTATCACTGGATTTTCATGTTGTATTCCTCTTCAGCAGTGGGAATATGTTCTCCTTATGTCTTTTTTAATTGCAGGCATATGAAATCCCAATGCTGTTCTTTCGATAATGTTGAGCTGTTTGCGTGGCCTGGTCTGCCTATTGTAGAACTTATTGTTCTACATTTAAAGATAGGTGTCATTAACAAAACAGGCTTCTACAAATACAATATTTAGACTTGAACCAGCAGTACTGGTAACACATGGAATCTCCCATGTAGCATGATAAAAAACCTACATTGTCCCCTTGAAATGCTGCCATTCTCCATTCAATCCCTATGGTGTTAAGGAGGGGAGAGATTGAACTGAAGCTCCTGCTTCCACGGCTAGTGACAGCTGTAAGGGGAGTCACCATGAAGGGCAGATTCTCAGGATTTTGATATCTGGAGTGGATCCCTGTGTTTATGTCCAGTAATGTTGCAAAAGATGAGCACAGCATAAACTGCCTATATGAAAAAATATTTGGAAAAAAAAACTCAGTTCACTACAGTCAAGTACTGTTGCTTTCCCCCATTGACTTCAATCATCATCACACATGCTTTTTGGCTGGATCCTTTATAATTTATGGGATGAGTAATGATCTTTTTCCTCCCTCACATGCTTGTCTGATTTACATAAAATAACAAAACACCATCAGTGGATTGCTAATTGGAAACTTAGTGTCTCTTTAATTCTTCTTTAGTTAACATCCAAGTTACTTTGTGATGCGTACTAAACAGGTTGGTGGCAGTCCAGTGGTTTTTTTTGGGTGAAAATTCCTTTTTGAGTACCATAAACATACAAGTGCTATTCCTTGTTGTACGAAACCTGTTTTTGTGCCATCTTCTTTGTTAGCTAGGAGGATAGCTCGGGCAACATGCTTGTCTTGGAAACAAGGCACTGCAGATCAACCGAGGTTTGAATCCTGGTTCTGCACTTGGAGACTGGTTCCTGGTGTTTAGGTTTTTATAAAAGATTAATTAATTAATTAATTTGCCATCTTTCTTAAGCCAGAAATGGTCATATAATTGTATATGCATGCATTTTAGTGGTATCCCAGCTCTGGTCTCTTGTCCCTAATCCACACTTCAGCCAGGGTTTATCATGTTGCGGGGCAGATCGTGAGTCAGCAGGCTGTCCCTGACTGGTCAGACTGCACCTGTTGGACTGTTACACTTTCTTCCGTAGGTGGACTGGTGCACCCCACAACCCAAATTCTGGATAGAAGGAGAGGACCTGGAGACAGTTGAGATTGTGGACCACAAGATCCACGATTCTGTGGCCAAAGGACCGCTAGACACTAACCGAAAGGCTCCAACCCGCATTGTTCAAACCGATCACCATGATTTGGACTTCTGCCATCAAAATTACTAGGAAGGCCTGCAACAACTGCCATCTTGCTCTGCACTGGTGTGACCAATCTGGCTGCAACCCTGCTCTAGATCCATGGCTGTTATAAGGTCAGAGTATTCCCTGAGTCTGCATTCAGCCTGTACCTTACTGGAACTGGTTGCAGCTTTGCCAGGTGCCTTCCAGCCTCATCATTTGAAAATGTGCTGGCATGCTTTATATACATGTTTTTCGGATCCTGTTGTATTTCTGAATCATTGTCAATTTGATATGCTTTGCAACATTCACATGACATCTTCTACACCATGTGTTATCCCATATGAGAATGGTTATCAAGCCAGTGCTTGTAATGAGTTCTGAAAGATACCTCCATGTTTGGGTGATATTGAGAACAATTGATTCACATATAGACTAGATTGTAAGCATGTGTTGTTTCCATCCTTTTATCCTTGATGGTTTATTAATTTCAATGCCTATATAGATGCCGAATAGCGCTCTTGGGAATCATCTATTATTGGCGTACGCAAATAGACTTTAATTCATCCGAACAAGGTGGCATGACATCTATATAATGTCATTGCGTTGCTTTTGCCAATGTGGTAACACTCCTTAGCAATACACGTGGTATGCCTTTTTATATTGCGGTGAGCTACTGGTAGACCATACTCCTATGCCCCCTTTTCTTACCACAAGTTCAGTTGATATTTGTGTATTCTGGTCCTTAACTTTAGATTGCCACTGTCACAAACCTTCGCCTTGGAATTTTTTATTTATGCTAAAATTCTGAATTAGGTGAGTCTTTCCCCATACTCCTTGATAGAGTGGGAGGCCTTGAATCAGGCTATTCTTATTTTTTCATTCCAAACTTCTTACATATACCCTTTACCATTTCAGACATTTGGGAAACATTTACTAGAGTTCTCCCACTTGGGAGGTAAGCATTATATATTCAATTTGGACTAATTATTAGGTTTCATAATATACGTAGTTTATATGTCTTTATGGAGATCATGCTCCTTATCTTTCAGACTCAGTCTCTATTAGCGAGTTTACAAGATTGGAGCGTTTGAAGATTTATGGCGAATTTTCCTTATTACTTGAAAACGCACAAAAAACACCCAGGTGAACTGATGCAGATAACCATAAAAGGCTTTGATGAAAATTTTGATTTGTCAATAGAAGTTTATTTTACTGAAAACGTTTTCTATATGTTCTTTATCAGCAGGTGGATTTCTGTACTTTGAAGATTTACTTATATCCGCTCCTGACGAAGGGATCTCCCGAAATTCGCTTAGTTCTATTTTGTAATTACATTTTAAAATTCTCTCTCATGTATTGATTCTTTTGGACTATTTAATTGAGAATTGTCTTAATAACTATATTTCTATTATAGAACAATCCAAATTTACGGTTGGTTTATCAATTTTGAAAGTGTGCAGGGGATGGGAGTGTCCGTGACCATTGGACACCAGTTGGTTTATGCACCATGCCAGCCTGCTGCTGCCATCTCTGACCAAGAGGATGGGCCTGCTGGAGCATGAAGTCTGACCGCTTCACTCCAGGGTCACGCCAACAATCATTGCAATCTGATGATCCTGAGGGGTCCTCCCGTTCTGCCGGGGCTGAAATCAAGGACTCTTCATCCAGTCCTGTGGTATCTGCCTGAGCACAAACTAAGCATAGCTGGAAGCATTGTGAAATGCATAGGTGGGGGTGTGCATTCTCAATCCCCTCTGTTAAACTCTGGAATGCCTTGCCTGCTAATCTTGACCTTATGAGTAACCATTTGGAGTTTAATCAGAAGCTAAAAACGTTCTTGATACTGCATTAATATTTGTTCTCATTCTAACTGGTTATGTGGCTTCATTGGGCACCAAACGCCAAGATGCATTTTTAAGGCGAACCTGAGCTCTATAAGCATCTCAGACCATACCATACTACAGCAAGCCCCTGGTGATACTTGTTGTCCCAGCAGATTACCCATTTCTTGGAGTCTGTGGGATTGCAAGTCAGAATTTGGGTATGCAGATATAAGGTATCTTTTCTAACATCCCTATCCTCATTAACCTGCATTGGATGTTAAGATCTTCATGTAAATTAAGCTACCTTACCAGACCAAAAGTGGTAGATCCTGTTTTATTTCATTTTATTTGCATTTTTAAAGCACACAACTGCCCTGGTGCATCGTGGCGCTGTTACAGAGGGCTCACTTGTCATAGCATAGTGTTAACATTGACATAGGTACAATAATGAAGAGGCGGTAAACAGGCTTAGTTAGAGACCTTGCTCATGTTCCAAGGTTACATGGGAACAGTGGTGCAGGAAGGAAATCTTATTTGAATAAGGTGGTCTTCAATGCCTTTCTGAAGGCCAGGAGCGAGGTTTCCGATCTCAATTTAGGTGGTAGTGAGTTCCAAGATTTTGGTGCTAGGACTTCAAAACTCGACCCACTGGCTTTGGTTCTGTTTGGTGGAGCTTGGTCAGAAATCCTCCCTTCATTCAACTATGCAATGGGGACTGGCACTCTACTCCCTCCATAGCTAAAGAGCTAACTGGGAGCGTTTTACAGTACCTTTTTACAGAAACCTGCTTGATAGGATCACCTGCTTGTAAAAAACTGAACGCGGAAAAGGGCAGGAATGGTGTTCCTTACAACTGTTTGTTTGTGTTACGGTATACTTGCCCTTTTTGGATTTGTGAAATGTCTAACCTGTTTTCCCACACTTTGGCTATTTACAGTGCAAATTCCTATTGCTACCTGTACTGTATTCATAAGTGATAGCTAGACCATTTTGATGTTACCCAACTGTGGGTTTCATAGTGATTTTACTTACCAATAGTGTGATTTATTTATTTATTTATTGGGCATTTATAAGGTGCTTATTCATCAAGAAAATGGTGTTTCAAAAACAATGCCTGCTTCTGTTTATTAAATAGTATATGTTTCTACTTTCCTTTGTGGATCTCTATTCCTTAACAGACTTTGCTCCTGTTAAATGTAAGCTTACCCCCTCTTGTAAGTGTAACTGCTCAGCCACCCTCCCTATGAGAGTTTGATCAAAGATTGCACTTAAGTACAGTTCAGTTAGTGAAGCCTGTGATGTGCTTAAACGTCTGGACTCTGGATCATTTGAATTTGAACATATTTCATCTGTTCTTGCGTTTTTTTATGAAGACAATTCCACAGGTTGTGGCAGTTGGCCACTAGAGTATGACAACACATCTGTCCGCAGTTAATTATGGGATAAACAAGACTGAGACACATTCAAGCACATTGTTGCCAAAACTGGACCCATTGTTTTTCTCCCACTTGCACACCGTCAAGGGGTGGTACTACCCTTTGGGTGAAGACAAGGCACTAAGACGGTGGCAGCATCAGGTAGAACAACTTTGAACAAATAAAACTAGAAGAAGAGCTACAATCAGCAGACATTATGAATGGAACAGGCAGTGTTTATGTCTGCATGGCTAACAACGCTAACACATGTGTGCACAATATGATTGTAACTGCAATAATCTGTGTGAAAACGAATTAAAATTCCTACAGAACATATCAATGAGGTTTATGTTGTTACTCACTCAATCACATCAGCTTTTAGGTCTCGAAAGTTGGTGTTACACTGGATAGGAACTAAGATTTAAAAAAAAACATTTTGTCATTGACACGTAGAGGGCAACGCTTCCTGAGGTCCTGTGAAGGAGAGAGACATAGATAGACAAAGGCAAAGCAAGAAAGGCGGGAGACAGAGAGACAGGGAGAGTCAGAGAGAAGACACAATGGTAGAGAGAGACAAACAAAGACACACGAAAACATAACCGAGACTAGAACACAGGGAGAGACACAGAAGAGGCAAAAGGAGAGAGAGACAAAAGGAATACAGGCAGAGGGAGACACAACCTAAAATACGCAAGAAAATTATATACAAATAGCGAATGAATGAAACAGAGCAATGCAGAGGTAAATAATGATATAGGAAGGCAGAGAGAGACACTTTCACAATATGACCAAATGAACAGTTAATAAGACAGCAGAAATGACATTTGGACCATCACGCATCCAGCATCAAGGATATAGCTGGCAAACTGAGACGGTGAGAGTAGATGAGTCATCTTGCATCCACCCAGGCCTTACATCTAGTCTATTCCTTGCTATAATCTTTCCATTATGAATGTATGGCAATGCCAGGGAGAAACGACAACCTCACTTGCTCTTATAGAACCCAACATGTTTTATTCCTCCAACTGACCATTTGTTGTATTTATAACCAATCACATACCCAGAACTTCCTACTCAGTGCACTAAAGTACTATAAAATTGTCTGAAGACACAAAATGCACAGGAGGTGGAGAAGAATAGACAATAGCAGAGCCCTGTTGAGGAATAGTTGATGCAATAATGAATGGCCGCTGCTGATCAACATATTTTCACTTTGTCGCTCGTCACATTACTCCCGGTATGAAAATTCAGCAAAGCAGTAACACATCTCCAAGTGAAACCTCCCTGACTCCCCCCACGCCCCCCACAACATTTCATTCAGAAAATTATGCAACAGTCTTGGGGTTCCTGGGACCAATAGAGAGGCGGGAACAATGGCAGCAGGACAAAACTCCAAGCTTAGAGCCTACACCACAGAAATAAAATGAGCATCTAGTAGAGATTCCTCTCAGTCCCCCATATTGTAGCGCATTACAGCACCTTACGCTGCAATCTCACCATTAGGCTGGATTAATCAAACACAGGGGACAAGGGACACCGGGTGCTATGACACAGCACAGTAAGTCAGACTGTCTACTGGTGCTTGAAATCATCCTGTCCAGACTGCCCTGAAAACTTTCGCCTGGCTGCAAGACACATCCGGTTAAACAAGACAGGAAAATAAGAAATATTTAACATCCAGAGGGATTCGCCAAAATCTAGGGGTGCCATAACTAACAAATTTGGGTTTATCAAATTTCACCTACTCCGGATCTGGAAAAATAGATAATAGGAAAGCCTGAACTTGGAAAGTGAAGATGTGGATATGCCACTAAGCATAAGGAGTTTGGATTTCAAGAATAAAGTCAAGCCCGAACATATCGAGATGGATCCTGCCAGAGCCAGAAGGGCCAGCCTTGAAGGCCATCATGCCATGCTCATGGAGACCAATGCGAGAGGAGAGATACCATGGCCGCTGAAACCAAATAAAACCAGTTAAAGACATAACTCATCAAATCTTAAAGATATCACAAAGTTTCTAACAGATTTTAATAGAAACTGCGAAAGCACACCATGACAAGAAATGAAAAGATCTTGGGACCACCAGTCAGTAGACCGCACATCGCCACCGGTGGCACAACCTTAACCATCTCTGAACATTTAATGCCTCGGGTTGAAAAGAGGCTGAAACATAGATACAACCACGTGGTGGTTAAGCCAACCTGAACCAGACTAGGAAACGATCATGCACAATTTTGGGACACCTGTCTCGTTATTTAAGGACAGTGGCAGAAACTGGAAGGCCATTCACAAAAACCAAAACATATCTAAAACAACTATGCTCCTTTTACATTGGGCCACAGTCTAAATAAAGAACACCAACCTGGTGTTAACATGGTACCCCCAAAAACGTTCAGAGAACTCCTGCATATCTATATTATACTTGTGCTTGTATTGCACACCCAGCAGGGTCAAACAGTACAATGGGGGTCATTACGACCCTGGCGTTAAGGGTTTAACGGCGCCGTAAAAGGTGTCGGTGCCGTTAAACCCTTAACGCCTGATTACGAGGTCCCTTTGCGGGACCCGACCTTAACGGCTGGTTTTACCAGCCGTTAAAGTAGGGTGCCGCAAAGGGACCTCGGTACTTAGCGCCTTCCCCAGTCCCATTGAGCCCTATGGGGCGAAAATGGGAATGGGGAAGGTCCATGGTGAAATGGGGAAACACCGCCCCGCCAACCTTGGAATGGGGCGGTATTTCCCCATTTCACCATGGCGGACTCGTTACAACACCGGCACCAACCATGGTGCTAATAGTGCCATGGTTTAGCGCCGGGGGTGAAATGAGGGCCAATATGTTTAACTTTGAAGAGAAGCCCTCTGTCACGTGGCACCGAGAGGATACACCCACTCCTCATGGAGAACTGGAAAATAAGCTCCCATTGGTAGCCCTGGCCCAAAGTCGCCTAGTTGGCCAAGATGCATTTCAAATAAGCATTGGCAAAACCAATATGTCTGGCTTTATTGAATTCCATGTGCAGTCTCATATGCTCAGCTTCAGTCATCATATGCCCAGGGTCAGAGTCTCATCTACATGTACTTTCATCATGTGCCATCTCATCCAGTGGGTTAGTGCCATTATATGACAGGTGCAGCATCACTTGCCAAGGTGCAGTCATATATATACCCATCTGTGGTCAACCCATGCCCAGGTCAGGTCTTGTATGCCTGGTGTAGCCATTTTATGCTCAAGTGCCACTCATTTTCCAAAGACAACATATATATTTAGGAGCAACCATAAAAGACCACATATTCCAATAACATGCCCTGGTTTGTCATCATATGCCTAGCTACCCCAAAAGAATTCCAGAGTGGTTGCTCCTTCATTATGTTCACAGGCACCACAGGACTACACTTGCTCATTAAGTGCAGAATGTCAAACATACACTCTGCCTCATTCTGTAGAAATGCCCAACTGGACAACACTTTGAACTCTTGACTGGCATAGTACAGAAGCCTCAGAGGACGTCAATCAAAAATAGTGCATCACTCAGTACTGATATCGCAACAAGACTGTGTTAATGAATGTCTTATGCCTCGCTCATTATGGAGGTCGCCACAGGCGTTCCATTTGCCTCCTCCCAGTCAAGGTTCCCACACATGAATTCATGTCTAGCATCACAATTCCCTTGCCCTGTGTAATCCACTAATGGGCTGTTTACTTTAGAATAATCTCATTCAGTATGCAAGCCCACATAGAGAGGTCTATGGGCCTCATTATGAGGTTGCCGGTAACCCGCCAGTGCTACAGGTGGGTTACCGGCAACCTTGCATTACCGTTTCCGCTGCCTGACATCATGGTGTTACCAGGATATCACAGGCGGCGGTACGGTAAGTTCCCATTCCCATGGAGTCCCATGAGACTCCATGGGAATGGGAACACTGAAGCACCAGTGCTGGTGCTTCAGTGAGAAACCTGCCCGTAGGACCCTGAACTACCGGAAGGTCAGGCCTGCCAGTTATTCAGTGCCTCTACAAACAGAGTCGAAGTTATTTCCGGACGGGGTCATTCGAATGCACTCTACCTCAATAGAGCTTTTTCCACAGAACTACAGGTCCCGGATTGCTCTCTGTTTCTCATGCTGAAGATAAATACATCAGACTACATATTCCAGAATGCAACGTGGCTCACTGAATAAAAATGCCTCCACAAGACACTGAGCCTCATTACGAGGTCAGCGGTAACCCGTCAGTTCTACCGTCAGTTCTACTGGCAGGTTTCCGCCAACCTCGTAACACTGTTTCCGCCACCTGATACGGCAATGCCACTGGGATATTACAATTCTGGGATGTCAGGTGGCGGGAACTGTAAACCCCCATTCCTGTGGAGTCCCATAGTACTCCATGGGAATGGGAATATGGAAGCACCGGCACCTTTGCTAATGGTGCAGGTACTTCTGTGGAAACCATGCCTGCAGGGGCCAATGCTCACGGCAGGTCAGACCTGCAGGGAGCACCGGCCCTTGAAGGCATACTCGTAGTCTGACGGTCCGGAAAGGTTACCGGTATGTTACTTAGGCACCATTATTTCCAGACCGCCAAATTTGTAATGAGGCCTGTTCTCTGAAACCAGCTGTCATACCTCGACACAGATGCCTCAACAGGGCTATATGTCACAACACACATTCTGCTCCACTTATTTCCCTCCTCCCCAACACATACACAGAACTACATGTCAAGAAAGGCACGTACCTGCACTCAGTACAGCAGTTAGCATCACTAAGTACAGATGCCCCTATGAGATAACCTGTCCAAAAGCACTCACTCTCACTCAGTTTAGAGCCCACCCCAAAAGGCCACATTCTCCCTGAATACATGCGGTCTTGCCCAGTGCAAGTCTTCCTAGTGGACTACACATATTACAAAACACTCTACCTCACTGCGGGCAGACACTCTAGCCGAACTACATAGCACCGAAAGATACCTGCCTCCCCTACATGGAACTCAAAACGTATCAAGCTAGGTGCAATCTAAAGTATGCCCTTCTGGGATTCAACCCCGTTGAACGCAGGTCACACACAGACACAAACAAGCACACTTCTCAAAAGGAAGCTATACTTTCCAAAGCTCCCAATTTCCTGGATTCAGTGCTTTACCATAACTCACTGAGCTAACTGTTCTTGGCAGTTTAGTAGAATTTAATGATTGCCCCCCCCAACCCCCCAAAGTTGCGCTTTATAATTCTTAATATATACGACCCACAAAAAAAGCAGATTAGTAACATGGTGTACAAGTTGATCAAGATTTGTGCCATCTAAATGATATACGGAACATAGAGTCTCCACTTTTTTTATAAACATCATTCCAAACAGAAATGGAATGAACTGGGTAAGGAAATTGCATGCTAACTGGTCGCATTCTAGGAGGCATACTAGCTCATTACGCCAGACTGCCTCTATAATATTCTATGCAGTCAATCTAGGAAACGACATGCAACACGTCTCCAATATGGAGATCCAACATGGAATAGAAAGTGACCATGCAGTCAAACCAATACCACAGCAATGTGAAGCTGCCCAAAATGTAATCATGAGATTGAATTAAATATGCAACCAAATAGAACTAAAAGGTTTGACAAGAAAGTGCAATCAGGAGCAGTAGTAGTGTATAGCAAAGATTTTCTGAAAGCATCTAAAAGATTTACAGACTAATAAATAAAGTTTGCCGGGTACGTATTGTGAAAATTTGATACAGGAATTCATGATCAACCTAACCACAGAAATGTCTCTTGACTTCAAACATTTAGGAAAGAGAAAAACACAAAACGTTTGCAATAGAATAGGTAAGAAAACAAATTCAGAGAAAGGAGTGTGAATATGAGGAATATTTGGAGATGAACTTCACAGAAATTGGAGGCAAAAAGTAGCTAATTACTAAATGATACAGAATAACAGAAACTGGTTAAAGTATCAAAAACCGAATGAGTAGCCCACAAATGACAATGAACGCTATTCTTTATTAACTCCCAGAATAACCATTTATTCTGGGAATTACTAGATACTAATGAACAGCAACATCAATATGCACAGAGCAATCCAATAATGAAAAAAGATTTGGCTGTGAGTTATTAATCTTAACTTTGGACCTACCCAAGAATATACCTATTTTATCAAAAATTCAGCAAACAAGAGTTATCTTAATTTCCCAATTGAAACTACTGAAACAATAATTAATATTAAATGAATCCTTCTCACAGATATTCTTGGTAGCACAGTTTTATATGATTGGCCCCACAAATATGGCCACCTTTACTATTTAAGCTATATGTGGTAATACATTGATTACAAAATCTATCAACCCCATGGGAAAAGATTGTCATACCTATAGTCGAAAAAGCATTGACAATGCCAAAGGTTTTGTGTGTGCCTACACAAAACTGTTTTGTGTAGGCATAGAAAAGGCATTTGCCAGGAACTGGGGTAGTGATATTAACTGGCCACTGATTGTAGCATCTATGGTGCGAGTACCTAGGAAAATAATAACAGTGCCTGGCAAATGCCTAATTCTTATACACAAGCCAAAACAGTTGTTTTTATTTATTTTAATTCTTATGACGCGCCGCATGCCCATAGACCTCAGGGCACACAAAAAACAGAGACATAGACAGGACAACAAGAGAGAGCAAGCAGGATCAGAAAGGGGTCATAAGGATTACTCCATGTTAAAAGGGTAGGTTTTTATGGCTTTTTAAAATAGGAGGTAGTTTTTGATTTGTCATAGCCCTGCCATCAGAGCATTCCGAAGTAGAGGGCCCAGAACGTCAAGTATGGTGGCTCCAAATTTTGCGGTCTTAAATCTGGGGGAAGCAAGGACTGTGGCAGAGGATGAACGAAGATTTCTTCCATTGGTCTTGATGTTAATGCGTTCAGACAAGTAGATGGGACTGCTGAAAGAGAGGCATTTATTTGTCGTAGTGCGCATTTATGTATAATGCGATGTTTGACTGGTAGCCAATGAAGCTTCTTCCTGAAGATGGAGATATGGGAGCGACGAGATTGAGTGTAGATGGTCCGCACGGCATTGTTCTGGGCCTCTTGTAAGGATTGGATATTTGCGGCAGTAGTACCAGACAATGGGCTATTGCAGTAGTCCAGTCTGGAGTTTATCAACGCCGTGGATAGAAGAGCACAGTTTTGGACTGTTAGAAATGGATGGATGTAATTGATTCACTTATTGATCAGACCGCAGCTAGACCTGATGTAAGAGACATGCAGCGTCATGGATAATTTGTCGTCTAAGACAACTCCCAGAGTTTTTACCTTCCTCTGGACTGTGATGATGTTGCCTGCAATAAGGAAGTTGGAGTAATCAGTATCTAGTTTGCTCCTGGTGTTCTTGGAGGATACTATCATTAGTTTGGTTTTATTGTTGTTTAAGGCTAGAGAGTTGCAAGCCATCCAATCATCCTGGATGGCTTTGTAGATGTTATTGATGGCCTCAACATCATTTCTGTACTGACCACTAAGCTGTATGACCACCTGTGTGTCGTCTGCGTAGTTGGTATACTGAACACCAAGTTTGTTTAAGAGGTCCAAGAGAGGGCGAATGTACAAATTAAAAAGCAGTGGCGACAGGCAGAAGCCTTGTGGGGCACCACAGGTTTGAGAGATAGGAGTGGAGTGGTGACTCCCTACACAAACCCTAACCATGCGAGGGCCCAGAAAGGTGGCGATCCAGTTAGATGCTATCGAGGAACAATTTGCGACCTTCGAGCCTTGTCAATGCTTTTTTTTAACAGGACCTCAGTGAAGGATACGCATAGTGCTTATAAATCGAGTCGCTGAATATCCTATTTGTTTGCTTACTCTGATTATTTGCAGTGTGTTTAGCAGCAGAAATTGGCCACCACTACTAACAACACTGCAAATAATCAGAGTAAGCATATGAATAGGCTATTCCTTTGAGAATTTAAAATCTGAGATAAATAAAAATGTGTTCAATTAATTAGTGAAATTAACATGTATCGTGTTTTTCCTTTGTGGCAAACGACAATATTTTGCTATCTTTTTTGGTGGGATATGAAAAAACAAATCTGAGAATGGACATCCTGGGCGAAGCCGGTTATTTAAGCTAGTATTACCTATAAATCAGAGAGGGTTTAGAATGGGATACCGACCATAGTTAGGACGAACTGTATATGTAGCATACAGAGATTTATCTGCAGCCTTTGATAAGGCGAAACAATCAAAATTATGGGCAGACCATGAATGATGGGGGATGGACCGATTTGTATTCAATCAAAATATTGATTTAGGGATTCTAAGATGGAGGCCGGCAGAGGAGGACGTGTGTGGGTGATTCTCCCTCGCTGCGCCAATAAGCAACGCAAATAAGCGATTCCATAGTGATTCCCATCAACACCGCAGACTGTCAAGGAAGTTAAGTGAACCCCAAGCCAGGGAACGCTTGCAGAATGCCTCACATACAGCGAGGAATACGAATTAAGAACGTTCGTAGCACAGAGCTGGAGCAGAGAAGACACTGCGAACAGGCCGAAAAGAGGGACGGTTGGAAGCAATTAGCTGCGTGTGTTGGAAGACACCGCTTGAATCCTCACGCCACTTGGTACCACTCGCATCGACAAGCAGCCGCCGACTAGAGCGTGAAAGCCCTCAAGCCATTCGGAAATTCTCACGTGGTGTGGGATATCAAACGCTGAGACACAATGTGGCCCTTGAGCAACAGGGAGTGATCGGACAGGCTGTGAGAGGGGACGTAGCAGCCAAAAAGGGTGCTTGGCGGTGGTGGTCAAAAGGCACAAGATAGCCCCCCCCCCAATGGCACAGGAGCCGGTGAGAACCACAAGCAGGGCACGAGAACCACAAGCAGGGTACACCATACTGGCCCGGAGAACTATCCCTCATCAAGGCACAGGGGCAGAGTGAAGGCAAACAAACCATGGCCAATCGAAACGACCAGGGAGGGTCACAACATACTTAAGGTCAAAAGAGGCAGCAGAAGAAGGACCTGGTAGACCTTACAAGACCCCAAAGGGGGATTGATCCAGACCATCATCGGAGCACTCAACGCTCTCAAGGCTCCATCGAACAACTGGCGCCCAAGGCAGACCGCAGCAACGACCGCCATTAGATCAGGGCTCCAGCAGCAAAATATAAGGGCATCACACCCAACAATCCAGAGGGCAAGGCGTACCCACCAAGAGCATGCCCGAGAACAGTGGAGCTGATGCAGACAGACCCCGCGCAACTTCGAGGAACAGATCCCAGGAGAGAGAGGTGTTGGCGCAGTGAGTACAAGGAGCGAACAAATAATGAGACTTCCCCCCGGAGCAGTAAACAGTGCAGTAGAGACAGGCAAGCCATAGGGCAGCCCAGGGGGTGCAAACACTCTCCCAACCGAAGAAACGAGAACCCCCAGAGGCAAAGAAAAATCAAAGCAAGAAATGCTGTACGTGGCCATGGCCTTGGACCCTTCCCTGTGGACACTGAAGGTAGGGAATGCAGCAATCCCACGATAAATGGGAATACCGGGAAAAGCTGCAGAAGAGCAGACGGGCCCGCCAGAGCAACACTATGGAGATCAGGGCTCTCCACATCAAATGAGGTACAAAATAAGTGCTTTGAAAAAAATAGTAGGCAACAGGGGGAAACGTGCCTGATGCACGCCACCATTCTTAACGTGCCTCCCTGTAGGTACATACCCTTTAGTTGAGACCGGTTGCCCTTCCGGACTGTAACTGCTAGTTTTTACCATTAGGTCTGTGCTACAATACTCTGCAGCAATTCAGCAGTGGTAAAAGGCCCTTGTCCTTGGTCAAGACATACACAAGCAACCATAGCCGGTTTGGTTAATGTGGCTACTCATATTGTGTTAGGGTGTTATTCCATTTTTGACCACTGGTCTTCCTAGTGCGCTCTTTTTAAGTGTGATCCGCGGCCCAGAGGTTGTGTTCCCATAGCAACTTGGACACACAGCTAGAAGACACTCTATCCACAGGACTCGCGTCCGCACTACGGTAAGCTTACAACTCGCGGCATGTTCGCAGCAGGGTAGATCTATGCAACCGTGCTTACCCGGCCGGGACCCCCTTTTCAACCTTCTTTTTCATCTGCTTCGATCTTGCAGTGATTTACATTTGGGAGCGCCCGCTGTTTGACTCCGAGGCGGCGGTACTTGGCGGCCGTGATTACAACATGGCTCCATTGCCAGTAGCATTATAATGTATACTTAGACATTTTCTTTGTGTTCCAGTTCTTGCCTAACAGGTCTTTTCTAACAAAATGAGCCTGTGTATACCGCACCTTAGTGGCTCTCTGGGTATTGCGTATATATCACAAACATATTGTTTTCTTTATCTGTTGTTGGACGGGTTGCCGGCATGAATTGCAGTTTACCTCTACGCTCCCCAGCACGCTCGTATTTCCGTGCACACATTGATGGACTCCATGTAATACACAGTTGCCTCCACAACGCTTAGTGCAGGTAATGGTGCCATTTCTTGTCTTGGGTCACTGATCAGCATGCACATAAACAGCATGAAACAGAGCACGTATGTTTTCAGGATAGATGATGTCCCTTTATTCAATATCTATTTATTTTTTATGCTGATTTGTATGGCATTGGTACTATGGTCCCACTATAAGAGGCTGTTTAAGTTGGTTTTTGTCCTCTTGGGCATAGTAGATCAGGAATTTCAGCCTTCAGGGGCCGCTCCCTGGTGGACACTCACAGCAGCAGTTAATTTAGTGTGCATGCTCACTAGCACACTTTATACCACCTAACGATAAGATACCTCACTTGGATGGCCACTGTTTCACCATTTTGACATTCTGTCAGACTCCAACCAAGCTCCCTCTCCTCTGTCCTCGGCATGACGCTCTGATGTGCTTGAAGTGTTGGCATTCTCTCTATATACCTATCTATATCCTATGCTTTGGACTTTGGGAGAACAAGCTCCCCTTACATACTGTATCTCAATATGACTAAGCTCTATGCTTTTCTACACTCAAGAGAAAACCAATTATTTTTTAGTTTTCCTCAATTCACTCCTCTTCATTTTAAATTCTTAGTGGTGTTCGGAGAGGACTGGAGAGCCAGACACTTTCATCTTTCTATTTTTAGTGACTTGTTTTTTTCCCCTTTTTTTGATCTCCTTTCCTTTAGGGGTATTGCTCTTACACATCTGACCTTAGGTCCTGAGGAAGGCGATCTTTTTCTGATCAAAACGGTGAAACGTATTTCACCACGCCATTTTGACTTTTCTAGCAGGTGTGAGTGATGTGCCTGTGCATGGAAAGACGGGCCATATACGTAGACCTTTAGCAGAGCTGTAAGAAAGAGTGGGATATTGTTCACACATTAACCACTTTCTACCAGCTATAACCCTAAGTTCTACAACAAAAATAATCAAACATTTTTTGACACTGTGGGACTATTTCGACTCTCAAATTGAAGTTGAGTTGGAACACTATTCAGACTTTGTTCTCAAATCCATTAGCTACCAACGTTATGGCAATTGGATGCCGTTTTTGGAAAGAAATTAATCTGCTGTAGTTATTTTTCAGCATTCTTTATTATAGGATTCCAATCCAATATTTGTGATTTTTAGTGAAATTTCATGCTCATTGGGAAGCTTCTTTTTTCTTTTCTGCTTTGCTTGTCGATATTTAATTATTATTGATAATTTTGTTTAACTCAGATGATTCTTCTCTTTTTTCTTTTTTTGAAATAATATCAAAGTTGAGTTTGTTTTAAACAATATTGCTATATGTTTTGTAAAAAATTTTGAGTTTTTGTACAAAGAATTCATATATGTTTTGCAATAAATTATGAAAAGCACTTCTGAGTTGATTGTTAGATTTCATGTTCAGTTAAGTGAAAAAACTGAGTGAAATGGCTCAGATAAATGTATAAAGTTTGGACTTTTACATATATGTGATGTTATCTTGAACATATAGAGAACATTAGGACACTATCTGGGAACACTGATTAGAACATCCAGAGAGGAGTGATCCATTATTTCCCATTTTTGCACTTTTTCTGTTCGGACAAAATGGTGGGGGTGTAGGTAATTCATATACCGCATTACCCAGAGACCATTACCTGTGGGGACAAACTTTGCTGTTTTTTTAACAGGGGGAAAGTGGCATCAGCTCAACAGAGCAGAGCCCCACCAGCTGGACAGTGCCCCACACCCAGTGAACCAGAGAATGGAACACGCCCGCCTGAAGAAGAATCAGTGGGAGAAAGGAGCAACGGTGAAGTCGCAGTACATTCAACACCTGGCGGGGAACCCCCCTAGCAGAGCTAGCAGAGCGTGGGGAGATTAAGCAGCAAACATAAAGAAGGAGACCCCCAGAGGCAGGAAACGGCCCATCAGGAGCCTGGACCTCACAACGGAACACCAAGTGACACCACTAGCCAAGGCATGATACCACACGAGAGAGAGACAAGTGACAAACAGCCCGCCAGCACCAACAAGGGGAGACCCAAGACTGAGACCAGTAACCCAACAGGGATTACAACCTCTACAGCACTACAGGTAGAGCCCCCCCCCTTCCATAACACACAAGCACCTAATATCTACCGGAGCAGGGGTGGCCCAAGAAAGGACGAAACCGTAGCAGGTAGCAGAAAAGAAAGCAGGCCACAGAGTAACACACACTAGACCACAGGGGAAGCAGACAGGCAGGGGAAAAAAAGGGTGAAGAACTGAAGAACCCCCCACAAAGTCACAGCAAGGCCACAGAGAAGAGGAGGAGGCCACCCTTACATATAGTACCAGAGCACTCAGCGAGAAAAGCCCAGAGGGGGGAACCTACCAAGTGCCAAAACACTTCTAAATAATCACTACCCAACGAGCGCCACTGATAGGGAGAGCAAAAATAGCAGCGCATCAACAGCATATATGTCCAATTCCAGACTGAAAACCACGACCCCAGCGCAAGACGCCCCCCCAAGAAAAGCAACCTAAAAATCTAAAAGAGCTCTGGAGCACGGACAACTCAGCAACAACGTAACGGGGCGGGGGGTTCAGCCGAGAAACCCCTGCCCAAGAACCACAGGAAATGGGTGAGAACACTGACCAAAACGGACATGCAAAATTGTTCAAAGAATTCCTCCTTTCAGGAACAATTCAAAACGCTGAAGGAAGACATGAAACAATCTTTGCAGGAGGTAAAGAAAGACATTGCAAAACTGGAAGAAAGGACAGATATGCTGGAAAAAGTGGTACAACAAATATTGGATGAGGTGCTTCAACAACTATTCCGCCTCTCTAGCAACTGGAACTCCAATGCAAAGATTTGGAAAACAGATCAAGAAGATCCAACATCAGAATTAAAAGCCTTGTGGAGTTTGTGGAAGACAAAGACCTAACTGAAACGGTTCTTCAACTCTTTTCGGAAATTCTAGCAGAGACACAGGACCCCAGGTCTAGGTGGATAGACTGCATCGAGTAGGTCCAAGAAGGCTAGTGGAACCAGGGACACAACCACGGGATGTCCTAGTGGCAGTGACATCATACGCCCAAAAAGAACACATTTTATAGAGGGCAAGAGCAGTGGGCCCTCTGTGAGTAAACGGAAAAGAAGTACAACTCTACCAAGACCTAGCTCAATCCACACTCCTAAAAAGAAGGATGGGTCTAATAGTCCAACACTTAATGACCAACCATGTGAGATACAAATGGACATTCCCTTTCGGTCTCCTGTTTACATGGGAAGGGAGACAGCACAGGATCACAACATGTGATGAAGGGGAACACATTCTATGCCTGCACCAGGAAGAGGGACATGACCAGGCCCCAACATAAGGCCGAACAACAGGTCTGGGAAATCTGGAGGGCTGGAAAGCAGTGGTGAAAAGAATGTGAGGAGGTTGGAGGAGATGAAGATCATCTAAGCGCAGACACCACACAAGTATGAAAACAGAGTTCACCAAACTTTGACAAGGGGTTGGGGATCCACCCGGAATCACACAACCAGCAGCCCAGGGGGAGAAGGAGGGAAGGCGATGTTGGAATCCCAAATGGGGTTTAGGATTCCCCACAAGTAAAACCTGAAGCTGTTTGGGGGTCAGGCGCGAGGGACAGATCATCCGTGCACATCTAGGAACCTAGCCCCTCCTCAGGGGGAATGGGAAGTTGGGGGAGGGAGGAGGGAAGGTGTGGGTCAGTGGGGGGGAGGGGCAGGGGGTGGTGGAGAGCAATAGGGACTAAGGGGAGAACATACCGGGGATGGGGCAGTAGGGACACAAGAACAGGATTAGTGGAATATGGCTAGCAGGAACACAAAACCAATGAAAGACCTAACACATAATGTACGAGGAATGAACACCCAATTAAGAGGAAAAAATTAGAACATCATGCCTGGAGATTACAAGCAGATATCCTTATTTATAAAGAAACCCACATCAATAAGGCAGTCAGGGCCCAGGTCAAAATTAGAGGAGCTACACACATTTATCAAGCAAACGCCAGGGAAAAGAGAGCGGGTGTCCTAATAGCCATGCAAGACAGGCTAAATGCACAAGTACAGAATTTCATACCAGACCAGGAGGGGCGATATATCTTCCTGTGTTAGGCAGAATCCTGTGCAGTTCCCTTGGGGAACACTGCAAAAAGATTAAGACTACAGGAGTAAGCAGTAAACCCAATTGGTAGCAGTCTGTACCACCCATATTTACCTGGCAGCTGTGGCTGAGCAGTCAGACCTCTCTCAAGAAGAGTAGGGCAGTATATAGACTATACACAATAGGGCTAAAAACACAGTAGAGCAAACAAACACTGACCAGAGCTTTGTATAAAAAGTATATAATTATTTATTTAAAACACACTTTAGGCAATATACTAGCACTCTAAATCAAAAGCAAGTTAACACACAGTCAGGTAAAGTATACACACCTCCCTTAATAACTATTAGACAAGTCAGAGTTAAAACCCCACGATTTGTTAAACAGATGTGAGCGCGTAACTTGATGACACTCCAATAGTTCAGTTAAAGGGAGAGAAAAAGGCAGAGCATAGAAAAAAAAACAGGTCCCAACACATTTAGGCGTTATCAGCAAGGGAATAAAGGCAGTATATACTGTAGAGCCAAAGTTCATGGGCCAGGCCCACTTTAAATGGAGCAAAGCGAAATGTGCCCAGGATCACACGGTTTAAAATGCACTAAAAGTCTTTGCAGAATGTTCAAAAGAGGTTGGGGCGATTCAAGAAGGTAAAGTTAGAAGGTCTGGGGCCAACCCAGTTGGAAAGCCAAGGATTTAAGGGTCACCTTGGGCAAACCGAAGAAACGGAGGCCAGGCAGGACACAGTACCTTAAAGAGAGAGGAAGCTCCAGCTGTGGCAGTTGTTCCTGGCAGTGGTTGCAGTTCATTGTTACGACCAGGGGAAGAGAGGATCTCGTCGAGGAGGAAACGTGGAGTCGTTGCACTGCAGAGGGATGAAACCAGCTGCGGAGTTCGTCGATAAAAGGTGCGTTCCTTTTATTCGCGGTCAAAGTGGTGAAGCTTGGCTATACGGCAGCCGGGGTGCTTGGCACGGGTGATTCGACCAAGAGACATCTTTGGAAGGCGAAAGGGGTTAACTGGTTGGTCCCACCAGCTCAGAGGAAGAAGACTCCTCCAGCAGAAGATCTTCTCTTGTCGTCAGGAAAGTGGTGAGGTAGTTGCAGCAGGGCTTCACCGGTGGTGTCATCATTGCAGATGGCTCAGCTTCTTCCCTCTTCAGATTCTTAGGTCCTGTGGCAACTTCTGAAGTTCCAGTCCCAAAGGCCCTGCTTTTATGCAGAAAAAACCCCATTCAACAGCCTAGCTGTCACTCAAACATGCTAAGTGGTGAGCCGGGCAATCAGAACAGAGTGTGACTTGAGTTGCTAAGGCAACACAGTCCAGGGTGCCAATTCCCCTCCCCACACATCCTGTGGAATCCAGTCAGAGTGGCACCATTTGGAGGGCTTCTGTGGAGAAGCCCGCCAAAAAGTGGAACAAAGGGCTCGACCTTGGTCTGACTTATAGAGACGGACACGAATGCCATTTTAGAAAAGAGTTCTGGCAAAAAGACCCAACCGTTGATTTAATATTAAATAAATAAACCGGCGGTATTTTTAACATTGCACCAAATAGTGGTGCGTTTAAAATCAATGGGATAATCCCATAGAGAATATTCCGGTGGAATATTTTGCGTGGTAACCACTGCCACCAGCCAGAAACTCGACAAGGGGGGACTGGACAGTGCCCCCTTGAAAACAGACCCAGGGCCAATATAATGAACCTCTTCCAGTAATTCCACAATATGATGGTCTGTACTGGTTCTGTTCACAATTTTGGACTAGTAAAGCCAATGGTGACTTTACATGCCCTGGGAGACAGTAGTCAGTCCCAGGGTATGGAGGCTATGTTTGGGGGTCACTATGACACCCCTGTGTTACTGCACTGAGGGTGCTGTGTAACACACACATAATAAATAGAGGATACCCTATGGAGTAAAAAGAAAACCCCATAGCCCATAAGCACACAAAGAGTCATACCTCAAATCATGCCTAAGAGTGGGAGGAAAAGAGTCTCACTCTTAGCAGGAGAAAAAAACAAACCCCAAAAATCCAGCAACGCTGCTGGGGGACTCACTAGGTTTGGGAAATTAGCCTTATAAGAGAGTTCTCCCTAACATCCTGAACATAGAAATAGGAGGTAAACAACTGACACTAGCCTCGATCTATGCCCCCAACACGGGGCAGGACAAATTCATGCCGCAGGGGAAATCATACTGCGGAGCGACCTTAACCTGGCATGGAACCCCAAACTTGACAGAAGCTCGAAGGCACAAGTAGGGTCAAATGAGCCATGAAAAACCCTGAAAAAAGCATTCGAAAACCCTAGCTCTCCACGACATATGGCATGCCACGAAAGGGGAAACTCTCCCACTTCTCACACGTCCACAGCTTCCAAACAAGGAAAGACTTTGTCTGGGCATCGACAGGCCTAGTGGGGAAGGTGGACAATGCAGAAATAGGACCAATATCCCTCTCAGACCACGCCCTGATAACAGCAACATTTAACATTAGCAGGGGACAGGGAGAGATTTGGACATGGAGATTCCCAATAGACATACTACAGGATAGTCTCATGGTAGGGACAAAAGAAAAGATTGAAATGACTTCTCTGAAAATGATACAGGTGCAACCCCCCAGAATATAGACTGGGACGCTTTCAAAGCAGTATTTCGGGGCAACCTAATAGCCATGAAATCACGAAGAGACAAACTACGAAACAAATGAGAGGTAGAACTGAAAGTGAAACTAAAGGGACTGCATAGCGAACTAGTAAACAACCCCAGTAGGAAAACGAAACTAGCCCTGCAACACATACAAAGCCAGGTAGGGGTGCTACAAAATAAAAAAAGCGGAAATAGCACTCCTACGATTGAGACACAGATATTACATAAGAGCCAACAAGGCGGACACTGGCACAACAACTTCGGGAAAAGGGGCGGAAAACAACAATACTAAAACTAAAAGACAAATATGGCCAAATAAAGGCATCCAACGAGGAGATGGGGGAAATAATGTGGGACTATTACCAAACCCTATATAAGTCAGAGGAACCAAGAGTAGATAAACAAAAATAATAATACTTAGAAAAACTCACCCTCACCCAGATTTCAAAGACAGATACAATTATGTTATACAGGGACACAAAGGTAGAGGAAGTCCTCAACATAATTAAAAAACTCCCAAGAAACAAAGCGACGGGCCCTGATGGCTACCCAGATGCCTTATATAAAAAATATCAAGACATGCTAGCCCCAAAACTAACAAACCTGTTTAACAGCTTCAGAACCAACGGGAACATAACTAACTCCATGAATGAAGCAAAACTGGTGGTCTTCTCTAGACCAGGAAAAGATTCATCACTCCCGGAGTTATATTAACCGATTGCCTTAATAAATTTGGACGCAAAATTGTTCACAAAAATCCTGGCGGAAAGACTAACACAACTACTCCCGACACTAATAGGCCCAGATCAATCAGGATTCATACCCACAAGATAAATCACCGACAATACTCACAGAGTGAGCCACCTAATTGAGAAAGTAGAATACACCCGCACCGCAGCTATTCTCATGTCCCTAGACACAGAGAAAGCTTTTGACAGAGGGGAGTGGATAGAACTCTTTCAAACAATGGAAAACATGGGATTCGGGCCGAAATTCCTACAAATGATGAAAGCCAACTATAATAAACCTTCGATGCAAATATCCCTAAATGGAACCCTGTCGAGACAAGTACCCTTGAGTAGGGGCACCAAATAGGGATGCCCCCTCTCACCCCTACTGTAGGCAATATTCCTGGAACCGCTCCTGATGCGGATTCGAGAAACACACCAGATAAAGAGAATAACAATGGTGGGTACCGAACATAAAACCATGGCCTTTGAGAATGATTTGCTGATAGCTCTAGAGTCCCCAGATCTCTCACTCCACAGGCTGATAAAAGAACTAGACCAATTTGGCGCAATATTGGTCCTAAAAATAAACAAACAAAAATCAGAAATATTAAACCTAACCGAGGACCCTGCAAAGGTATACAACTGGCCCAAGCTACACAACTGAATAGCACCCCAGAAGGGAGTACCTACCTAGGGATCAAATTAACGCCCTCGATAGACCAGATTTATAATGCCAACTACCCAAAACTCCGGGGCAAGCTGAAAATAGACCTAGGGAAATGGAACGCCCTCAATATCTCGTGGTGGGGGAGGCTAATAGTTGTAAAAATGACAGTCCTACCAAAGCTACTTTATTACTTCCAAACACTGCCAGTAAAAATCCTGAGATCGTTTTTCAGGTCACTGAATAAAATGGTGAGCACCTTCATATGGAAACAAAACACTCCCAGAATTGCAATGTCAACCCTAACAGCTCAGAAAGATCAGGGTGGACTAACACTCCCCTATTTCCATAGATACTATGAGGCAGCAAAACTGCTAGTCATAAAAGAATGGGTAGCGTAATCTCCTCAACACATCTGGGCAAGACAGCACTGGGCTGTGGCACGCTCCCCCCTCTCTCACCTACTATGGCTAGACAAAAGCTATAGACATCCTAACATTAAGATAAGCAAGGTTGTGGGGGTGAGGATCGAGGCTTGGGACACAGCGGTCAAAAGAGGGGCCCTAACAACAATTCCGTCGCCTTTCACACTGATCTTCCGGAATGAATCCCGACTTTCAAGCAGGGATGGAAGGGGGCACATACGATAGTTGGATACAAGCAGGATGCTGCATGATAGTAGATATGTACAGGGATCAGACAATAATGACTTTCAAGGAATGTAAACAATTATTGGGCCAAGGACGAATTTAAATATACCCAACTAAAACATTGGATTACTCCCCCCCCCACTCAATAAAGAAGCTGCCACAAGACAATTGACCCCGTTTGAAATGTATATGACGACAGACACCGGCTCAAAGAAAATAATCACCAATCTTTACAAATTCTTGAACAATCAAGGGGAAGAAATACAATAGAAATATATGAAACGATGGGAAAAAACATTGGGTGAGCCCATTACAAGGAGACAATGGGAATATGTATGGAGCTTAATCCCCAAATTAACACGCTCAATACAGATGAGAGAAATGTGACAGAAAGTCATACTACAGTGGCACTTCAACCCAGAAAGGCTCCAGGCAATGTATCCAGTCACATACGACAAATGTTGGCGAGGTTGCCCCACGAAAAGGGGACTGGAAATACACAAGGTGGAGCTGCCCAATCTCCAACAGTTCTGGGGAGATGTCAAATCTCAAGTAGGCAAACTGATTCAGAGGTCAGACCAGCTGCAGGACAGAGTATGGATGGCGGGACTATGGGAACCGGGCCAGATGTCAAATACGAAAATATCACAACAAAAGGGGCTAATGACCCTGATGATTGCGACGTGGCTGACAATAGCCCAACACTGGAAACAAAAAACACTGGCCACGATTTACGACTGGCTGCAAAAAGTATGGAGGTACGTCTTGCTTGAATGGATGACATACAAACGCCAAGGGACACCCGACACATTTCGGAAAGAATGGGGATACAGCATAACCTACCTGCAAAGTGACTATACGCTCCAGTGGTGCCCGTACAATATTAAAATCCTGGACATTCTGTAAAACTACCCAGCCCCGGAGGAAGACTCAGACCACACCACCCAAGGGCAAGGGAGCAATGGGGAGGCACAAGGGAGTATTGTTGATACAACTGTTGTACATGCTTAACTGGAAAACCAATAAAACATGTTTTAAAAAAATATATGTATTAATTTAGATACTATTACTACGCTGCAGATTAGATTGCATGGGATGGCACTGCATCTTGACCAATTAACACCTCTGGTAGCTAAAAAAAGAGGTCAGTGTATCTTAGCCCAGACTTTGTTTAAATTGTATATGGCTGATCTACCTCTTTATTTAAATGAAGCGAGAGCTAAGCTCACTGAGTCATTGGGTAATAAGTGTGGCGGCTCGGAAATAAGGGTGCCGGTCGCACCGTATCGGCACCCATTCTGGACCGCCACACTGCAACTCTGCGGGCGGGAGCCATTGCACCCGACAGGTCTGACCTGCCGAGTGCAACAGCACCCGCCCGCAGAGTTTTCACAGAAGCACCAGCACTGTTGGCAACAGTGCTGATGCTTCTGTGTCCCCATTATGCGGACTAACATTTTCCAGCACCTGACTTCCCGATCTGCCAGTACTTGTAATGTCCCGGTGGCACCGGGAAGTCAGGCGCTGGAAAAGTGTTACGAGTAATGAAGCCCATTGTATCGCTTTGACATGGTCTTGTGAGAGTTTGAGAGGCACTATTCCTTTAGCAGCATTCAGAAAGGCATAGAAAGGTTCCTGGTGAATGCAATTCTCCTCCCCGGCTTATCCTTGTTTGTGCTGTTAATTCTTGGTTACTATGCGCAAAGCATTGAGTGGCAGAAGTGCAGAAGACAATACTCTCTGATCCTGAAAATAATATCACTATTCCTTTTCACCAAGAGCTCACATCTCCCCACATTCATCTGTGAAATTAAGAGAGGCCCTACTCAGATTGACAAACCAGGTGGCTTTGTGTTCAACATGGTCACCAGAAAACCTGCATCAGGCTTTCTTAGTAACTTGGAAGAGAGCCTTGCTTGATGGGCAGAGATCTTCTCTACCCTGTGGTACCCAGGGGATGCCAACAGACAATGGGAAGACCATAACGAGCTATCCAGGCAGGTGTTAACTGAATACTCTCAGCTCCTTCGCTTCTCTCCAAAAGAGAGGCACTCTTATGGGGATTAAGTGTGCCTTCTCCCTGCTGGCCAGAATTGTGTAACCTACTTACTGATTTGACAGGTCTCATAATATCAACTGGATAACTGGATGCACATGTAATCACAATATAGACGAATTAGGCTTCATGCATCCTACAGTAACCATGGGAATAGGACAGGGGGTTGCACTAAGATCAGACATGCAGGGACGCAAAGGTTGAATTAACAGTTCACCAAGATGGGAACACTTTTAGTGATAGTGTATTATTCATTTGAAAAAGCTTTGACAGTCTTCCAACAGTCGCAATACCATGTTCACTTCATGTACTGACCTGACTGCCCCAGGGGCATTAACGTCATCAGCAACAGACAGAGTAACATTGTTCTGTAAAAGAAAAAAAAAGTCTTGGTTAGGAAATGTGAGTGTCAATAATCCAAACATGTTTATTGTGTGCTGTTACCCTTAGGTCCCGATAAATGGTCCCTGGCACCTCAAAATTTGATCTCAAACCTGGAGTCCTTCAACTCAAACAGCTGTCAATAAGATGCTTGCCACCCCATACCTGAAACCTGGAGTCCCTCGAGTTCAATAAACTAGCCTCTGGGCCTCATTACGACCCTGGCGGGGCGGTAAATCCCCAATCCCCATTTACCCTTCCCCATTCCCATTTTTGCCCCATAGGGTATAATGGGAGTGGGGAAGGCGTTAATTACGCCACCGTAAATTACAGTGGCGTAATTAACAAGTCCCGTAGCGCCATGGATTTTTCCGCCTGCAAAAAGCAGGCGTAAAAATCACCATGGCGCTACGGGAACTCGTAGTCAGGCGGAAAGGGGCGCCATGGTTTACGCCGGCGTAAACCCCTTTCCGCCAGGGTCGTAATGAGGGCCTCTGTCTCGATCCAAATGGCAGGCCATTCCGGAAACATGATCTACAGCACAGAAGGCACAGGTCAGAATGCAACCACCCCACCAAACACCTGATGTGAATTGACCAAGTGGGAATCCCATTCTCTGTGTCTTTTCCATCCACGCACAAAACAACCGATCACATTGGGATAGAACAACTCCATCAGACGTTGCGCTCGACCAGGTATTCTTCAATTCATGGCATAATATTACCATTGACTCCCTCAATGCTGCCAGAACGATCATCTTTTACAGCAGCAGAAAGTCCTCCACTTGGTTCGCATTACAACTGCTTCATGCAAATTCTTTTGGCAGATTCTTAAAGATAAAATGGAGGCATTCCTACCGCTCAGAATTAAAGTTGACTATTTAAATGATTAATAAACATCTAGATCTGCAATCAGATTTGTGAAACAGGCCTGCTGCTTGAAAATTTCCCCAAGCCATCTTTCCCCAGAAATAGGTACTACACATGATCAGTGAAATCCCCACACTTTCCCCAAGCAAGAGCTCTTCAACAAACTGTCTGCCGACTTTACTCATACAGTCATCTTTTACTGATGGCAAATCCTCCTGGCTGGGTAACAGCTTACCCATTCCCACCTTGCAGTTTGACTCCCTAAAATGACACCAACAGTGCATCGTTCAGTCCTTGCAGTAACCACACCAAAATCATTTGAAGCACCAAATCAGATACCACTGTTCTTTACTAGACCCCTGCCCACCCATACTCTTCAAGTGGAAGAGAGAATCCAAAGAGATAGGGTTTCACATTAGTAAAGTGAGAAAGCGAAATGTGAGCTGCTGTATTCAGTGTAAGCCAGTGGTGGGAGTGCAGGATGGTGACCATGCTGTTTTGCCTTTTTAGAACTGTTCATGTTTTTCTATGACTTCTCGTGCTTTGTTATGCCTTTCCATGCCCTTATCATACCTTGCTATATATGGCTTCAATTATTTCTCACCGGTCACTAATTCTACTTTCTACCTTATACTATACTGCTCTCCACATATTCTACTACTGTGATTCTCCCGCTAGGATTTGCTTTCATGTGCACTGTCATTGTGCTACTGTTGGCCCCACTGGAAATTTGCCCCTATGGTGTTTTTGCTCCCTGTTGTGTAACTATAATTTTGCTCGGGAGCATAGCTCAGGGGCAACCTGCTCGCCTTGGAAGCAAGACGACAGGGAGCAGCACAGGTTCGATCCCCGGGTCCCCGCTTAGAAAGCTCTGGGTATTAAGCGCCTCATGAATAACCTATCATATCATATCAAGTGCTCAATGCAATTAGTGCTTTATCATGATTCTGCTGCACGATGCCCAAAGTTATTCGCATGGCTGGCTCCTAGATATCGCACCTTGACCTTGTGGCGTGCTGCGTTGTTCCTAGGTTTCTCAACAGGGCTCTGCCCTCTCTATAATCCCTACTCTGAACTCTCCCAGTGAGCTATTCTCACCCATTGCAGGGTTCGAAATTGCTGGGAGCTGTTTAGCTGCTGCTTTTAGCCTTGGAGAGCCTGGTTAGCTTGAAACAAATCACTACCAGGGGCTACATTTGGCTCTCCTGGTGCAATATAAGTATACATATGTGACATTAAACTTTGAGAATGTTAATAAAGAAGAATTGGAACACATCTAGAATACATTAGAACATAATGGATTATACATAGTGCCCAAAACGTTAAGGTTTGCCTCTCCTGTAGAAGATAGATTAGCAGTGCGCTGTGTACTCTGTCCTAGTTTCCAAGCGGTAGCCCCTACGTTTTCGACGATACCTGACACCCATGTGCTGCTTTTAGCTCCTGCTCATTGAATTTTAATTACGAACCCCACTGCTGCATGCTCTGTCTTTCACTCCTCCCTTTGTTCTGCCACTCTCATCCAGGACAAATTGTTACACACTGTCCACTGCCAGAGATACCAGCCAACACCTGGGTGCCTTGCAACATCACATCACAAGTACCTTACCCAAAGGGCACCACATCACCTATGGGTCAACCCTACCAAGACATTTCCACGGCCACACTGGATGGATGCTTCAAGTTGCCGATCAGACCATCCACCAAATGCACACCAACTAATCCAGTCACATGCAGCAATTCAATAACCCTTCCAACAGATATCAAACAGCAGAACACTACACCTGTACAATCAACTTATCTATGCCCGGGGCCAATGCATTCTAGCGCAACAGGCACACAAGGCTTTCCTCTGGACACAAACGTGTCTATGCTCTCAAAACAGAACACTTAGATGCAGACCCACATGCAGAGCTCAGAGTACTTCCTTACTTCCTGTCCACACGCATCAACACAACAACAAAGCCATCTTGCATTTTTCCACTCCCTGCAATAACCTAACCCACCCGTCTTTCAGATCTGCCCGAGTCCTTGGAGACCATGCAGAGCGAAACAGTTTAGATATTCCTAAACACCTAACATGTCAAATAGATGTTCACATAATGCATACTTTTAAAAATGCTGCTATTTTTTATTTTCTCTCTCCTAAAAATGTTGCAACTCCAATGCAGTCCTTTCGAAAAATTCAATTCTCCCACGTTCTAGGAGATAATCTCATCGTCTTCCTAGGTGCTCCAAAATGTTGGCATGTATGCATAATGTATGTCCCCCAGAACATACACTTGCTAAATGCAGGAAATGGGGAGGACCCCATAAATCTCACACTTGAGAATAATCAAAGAGAACATCCTATGAAGACTGTGTGGTGTGTAAAACCTAATAAATTAACTTCAAAGTGCTTGTGCTTATAATTGAGGGAGACCTTTTTGGTTTGCTTACAAATGTAGGACCACTGTGCATTCTGAATTTTCATTCCAATATCTTCGCACTGCTCAGCACAAAATGCCTTAGACAACCGCACTGGAATAAAGAGTCACTGTTCGTAAGACCACCGTCTTGATGAGGGAAACACATTCAATCACTGAGAGACATACGTTGAACCACTTCTCAACTTGCAGTTTCCGCCTGACTACCATCAACTTGGAGCCTACTTCATTTGCTACATCTGGCAGAAGAAATATAAGGCAAATCAAACCCTCTCGTACCAATTCTTGTCTCTTTTTTTAACACCTGCCATCTACTTCCATTTTTCCCACAGTTTTCAAACATGCAACTATTATTCCCATTTTAGAAAACCCCTCAGCCAATCCGCTTACCGTTTCTAATTTCTGTTCCATCTCCCTTTTACCTTATTTATCTAAGCTTCTGGAGCACACTGTATACTCTCAGATTTCCTCTTTTGTCAATGATCTACCTCTTCTTCCCCGCTTTCAGTCTGGCTTTCGCCCCCGTCACTCCACTGAGACTGCTCTGATCTGTGTGCTTAACTCTCTTCTTTTCAGCTCACTATTCTAAACACTCCTTTCTTATTCTTCTCGATCTATCTGCAGTTTTCGACACCGTGGATCATTCTTTGCTCTTGTAATCTCTCTTCCTTTGGTTTTAGGGGTTCTGTTCTTTCCTGGTTTTCTTCTTATCTGTCTAACAGAACCTTCTCTGTCTCCTGGGGTGGTAAGACCTCCTCACCTTTTGCCCTCGACCGGGGTCCCTTTCTATTTTCACTAAACGTCACTATTCGCTCCTATTATCTCTTCTTTTGGACTTTCAAAACACTTTTACGCCGATGATACACAACTTTTTCTATCTTTCTCATCTTTCGCTCCTGAAATTTACCACACTCTTACTACCTGCCTTTCTGCCATAAAATCTTGGATGGCTTCTCATTTCCTCACTCTAAACGCCGGGATGACAGAGGTCTTATTCTTCCCTGCTAACACTCTCCCCTCTAACCCCCCATCACTGTCTATTTCCTTTCCTCCCTCTACTCTTTCTGTTTCTTCTACTGCATGCAATCTTGGTCTCCAATCTCTCTTTTGCTCACCACATTTCTCTCACGTCTCGCTCCTGTCGCTTCCATCTCTATAATATTTGCAAAGTTTGTCCTCGCTTACTTTCCACGCTTCCAAACTTCTTATCTCTTCTCTAATTTTTTCTCAACTTTTCTACTGCTCTGTCATGCTTTTTGGCCTCCCATGCTCTCGCCTTGCCCCTCTAAAATCAATCTATCATTCCTCTGTTCGTCTACTCTATCTTCTTTCCTATCGTGACTCTTATTTCACCATTACTTGCCTCGCTTGGCTGGCTACCTTTCCACTCAAATGTTCCTTCTTGAACCTTTACACCACCAGTATCATGGAGTGGGCCAGGCCAAGGCCAGGCTTGAGGCCCAATGGGCAGAGGAGAGTGGAAACTTGAAAGTAAAGAAATGTGAGGCCCAGCCCATGCAAAACTTGTTGCATGTTACATAGTGCCTTGAACTCAATTCAATGCTTGTTGGCCAACCAATGAATCAATATAAACGGAAGGGAAATATGTGCATGAAGATGCACTGCTGAGGTCCGATCCGCGGCCACACTAGGGACACGCTACAGCAGGGGCGGCTTGTCCATAATGGGCGACAGGGCTTCGACCCAGCCCCATTATGGATGATCCCAGCCAGCCCAGTGAAAACACTGAGGGCTCGCCGAGCTGCACCAAGCAGCTGAAGGAGCGCTCTTATGCTGGCTTCAACTAGTAGCACTCCCAACAGTGTTTTTCCTCCCTAGCCTTGCAGGGCCCATTGGGGATGCTGGCTGGAGGTCTGCACACCTGAATGTGCGAAGGTGCGCCCTTGCATCCCCTCAAACATACAGGGCAAAAGGGGCACCATGAGCAAAGCACTACAGCTCCCCCGTGCATCTGCAGCAGGTTATTCGGGGTTTGCGTGTTTACTTGAGAGTGTAGAAAGGCTATGAGTGCAAGGATGAATGTGTGTGTGTGTGTGTGTGTGGATTTGAGAGTGAATGAAAATAATGAAATAATGGTCATACTTGTGTGTGAATGGAGAGTGAATGAAGAATGACTAATGTTTTATTATTTATATTTCACACCAGACCCGGAGGTATTCGGGCGCGAAAGCATAAAGAGGGTTGTTAAGCTTAGGTTACATGGTTACATACAGGAATAGTACAGCTAAGGTTACAATGCTGTATATGAAAACAATGGGCAGAGCAAGTAGGTATATACAGTAAGTAACAGGACTTAATATGAGGCACATGGATATAACACAAGTAATGAAGTCACGTATATAAAAGATCCTAGGAGGGATGCAGGTAATAGTACCTGTCAGGTGGGTCAGACAACATGTTTCTTTATCCATTGAATGAGACTAGATCTGAATTGTAGGTAGGGTAAATCTTCTCTCAGAGCAGGAGGAAGGGAGTTCCAATATTGAACTGCTTTAACAGGGAAACTGCTCCCACCGGATTTAGTGAGCTTAACTCTAGGTACTAGTAGCAGGTTGGAATTAGCTTTTCTTAGGGGACGGGAGGCTGTTTGTCTAATGAGTCTGTCCATGAGGTATTGTGGAGCTGCATGGTTAAGGCATTTGTGTGTTAAGGATGTGGTTTTAAGGAGGATTTTATCTTTTGTGAGAGCCAGTTGACCGATCTTCTGAGATCAGATATGTGGGCGTTTTTGGGGAGATTTAGAACAGCTCTCAGGGCGTTATTTTGGAGAGTTTACATTTTGGAAGTAATTAATTTAATTTATTGCTGCCTAGGTATAAGGCTTTGCAATAATCTAGTTTGGATAAGATTAGGGCTCTCGCTAAAGTGATGCAGTTGTTAGGTGATAGGAATGGCTTGGCTCCTCTAATAAGTTTGCAAGTGTAGGATGTGGCAGATGCCAGTGCGTTTACTTGTTTACCAAAGGTGAGCATGGAGTCTATGTAGAAGCCAAGAGTTTTGACTACTTTGGCAACGGTATTGTCAATTATGAGGGAGGCATAATTAGGACCCAGTTTTTTAATGTTGGCGGGAGTACCTAGAATGAGGAGTTCAGATTTGTCATCATTCAGGCACAGACCGTGGGTGGCCATCCATGCCTGGATGATGAGGTACACTCTGTTCACAAAGGCCAAATCCTTATCATAATCTCCCGTAAGCGGGATGAGGATCTGTGTATCATCTGCATAGTTGGTGTAGGTGATACCTAGACCATCTAGATCATCGAGGAGGGGCTTTGTGAAGATAATGTACAGAGTGGGCGAGATGCAGGATCCTTGGGGTACACCGCATAATAAACGGTGAATGATGCTGTATGAATGCTGATGAGTGTGTGTGAATGTCACAGTGACTTTGTTGGGGTAGTTTTCTCAGGTATACCAGAGGATGGCTGGGGATCCGCCTGACTCCCTTCCCCAGAATAAACTGAGGACTCAACCAACGGCAAGTTAGAACTGCGATTTATTGCAAAAACCAACAGGGATCATCCAAGACAATCAAGATTCTCCAGTACTTCTCAGCTCCCCATGGTGTGTGCTCCAGTTTTGTACACATTGCATCATCACTTGGCCCTTCCCCGAAAAACCTATCATCACAGGGGATTGGATACCAAGAGTAATAATACCTATATGGAGGTACCCTATAGAGGTTATTCTACTGGCCCTTGCATGTCAGGTGGCTGGCCTGTCCCATCCCCAAGAAGCTATCTATTACATTATGGCAGAGTAATGGGCTTACCATTGGTTCTTGCACCTTGCCATTCACCCCTGATTTTCTGTGCTTTGATTGGTTAGAGCTGATCTCCACAGGCTTGGGACTCAATTCGGTTCTCTGCCCTCTGTGCACCTCTTCAAGGTGATGTGAACGATAATGGGTCTGTATTGTAACTTGTATTGTACCACCTTTGCCTATGAGAGTGCGTTCTGAAATTGTAACACTTGTTGCTTCCTTCGTCTGGCTTGGCTGGGACTGGCTCTGCTTTCCCACCACAGGTGAATGCCCATTGTTTTGTTCGGCTGCATCACATGCTTAGAGACCACAAAATCGAGCTCTTGGATCTGGATTTATGAGGATTTATTTCATTCTCTGCAGCTGGTCCCCTTGTCGTCTGAAGATTGGAATGCGACCATGTATCTCTGACCTTGGCTATGAGCTTGCTTTGCGCTCTGTGCAGCCTTAATCAGCTCTTCTTGTCTCAGGCTCTGTGACTTAAAGCCTTCTGTAATTTTCCTTAAACTTCATAATATGATTTCTACATGCTCATGCTTTGCTAGGTAACCTATAAGTTAGTCACACACACTCCTATCAGGCTCCATATATACTCCTGTAGTCCCATAGGGTTATTCGAGTTAAGCATCTGCAAGCTTGCTCAGGATCTCTTGTTGCCTTGCATTTCTGCATTACTGCATTTGGCTAATGATAACAATAATAAAAGCATTGACAGTATGTATATGTATCTGTCCTCTAGCTATAGAACTGTGCAAGCATGTTCTTCGCATATGCGAGTGTGTTTGTGTGCTGTGGTGCAGGAGTGCAAATGTGCTTCATGACTAACGCAACTATGTCGCAGTGTCACTAGTGACATCAACATCGTAGCTTCCTGGTACTTAATTGAGACTTCCATCAAGGTATTTCGGTCCATGATCTCCGTTTCCTCTCCTATACCTGTCTTTGTTATCCCGCCAAGGTGTCCATATAATTTGCATGATCGGCAAGTCCAAGACATATAACTGTAAACTCCTACTGGGTTGCACCATATCAATTTTCCTTCATAATTCTTACAGTCGAATGGATTATCTAGCTTCATCGCCTCATGTGGGAAAAGTGGACATTCTACTATTCTTTCTCAGCTTGTCTCTTTCCTCCACTATTTTGTCCTTTGTGTCTCCTATATTCGCATCCATCATCACCTTCATCCCTGTCGATTTCTCTGTCGTCTTGCGGCATTGAGTGATGCAGATCTTGATCACACACAGTGCAACTAGTGCCAATATTAATGCCCCTAGTAATACTTTCAGTCCATCTGCTAGCCATGAAGGCTTCCATGACCAGAGGTATGCTATCCAGCTTTGATCTTTTCCGGTCCCCTTGGCTTCTTCCTCCATTTTGGCATGCATCTTTGACAATTGGTTGACTGTTTCTGTCAGAGTGCCACCCTCTCCGTCACTGGCAGGTGCATACATGCAACAGGAACTCCCAATTTGTGCGCAAACTGCTCCTTCAATTGCTGTGAGCAGATCCAGAATTTATCTATTCTGGAGCGCCATCAACATTACTAATCAGAACTCTTCTTTTATTGCGTTGAATCCATTCACTGTAGAGTTTATTGTCAGCGTCAGCTCCCACCTGGTAATCTGCAGCAATTTTCCATTAGTATATGTTTGAACTGCTGGAACTATTGATGTGAAAAACATGTTCTGGTGGCACATCCTCTAGAGCTGTTTCTGACAACTCTGAGAAATATTTGCTTCTTTTCACTTTACTCGCTTCCTCTGACCCTTTCTCGCTTCCGTTTGCTTCTGCTTTCACAAACCTCTTCTTTCTTGAGTTAGTGTCGACCTTTGGGAAGTCATCGAGCTTTATGTCCTTGTGGGGCATTACCAGTGATGGCATATTGATATGTATCAACGAGCAAACTCCTCCCCAATTAGATGGCAGCTTCTCGTATGCCATGGATCCACAAGCCCAGAAGTGGTCCATCAGTACTGCAGTGCCTATATTCATTGCTGGGTGTTTTTCAGTGTATCTACACCCTGTGTTATCTCCAACCTTCACTTCACGTTCATTCTTGTAGGACAATGCTGGTTTCTTCAGGAGTATGATAGGCATTGGTCCAGCTTCATTTTCTACCCAAGTGATCAGCTTTGCACTCGCACCCCACTCCTTCAGGCACTTGTCATTTTCTCCTTGTACTGTATTCACTGGTGATTGTACTAGGGTGTGTGCTCTGCTTCCTACTACTCCATCCATTCATCCTTCTTCTGTGTATACTTGGCCATACACAAGCATTTGTGGTTTCTCCCAACATCCAGGTTCTCCACCTATTTCCTTCACCCCCCTCTTCGGGCAGGGCTTTTCCTTCAATGTGCTTGTTTATGTGTCACAGTCAGATATGTACTGTATAACTTGGTCTAACTGCCAATTCCTCCTCGAGTTGTTACCATATACAGGTACATAAGGCATTGGGCTCTTGCTGCTGGTATTTTAGTTGCTATAACTGTTCTGGAGGCACTCATGGCGTAGGGGATCATGAGCAGACATAATAACAGCTCTCCCCAGTGGTGTCCTTGCCTACTTTGGTCATGTGCCTGTACAACATGTTATTAAACTCTCGAGCATTTTCAGTGAGATAGAGATCCACCCCCTCATGTCTGTGTCAGCACTGCACTTACCTCTCCTTACCGTGCTTTCAGTGGTCTCCTGTACACTTGCTGGGCTTGGGGTAATGTTAGTAGAGAATACAGCGGTTTTACTAGAAACAAGCAATATTCTCCAGAATATGAATAAGAATACCCCACAAATTTTATTTATTTTAATTCTTAATAACACGCCAAATCGGCCACAGGCCTCACGGCGCACACAAAACCAAACAAGACATAGACGAATCAGAATTAACAGAAAGGGTCAGAGACCAAAGTAGATATCGACAGTCGAGCCGTGGGACTAGGGGGCGGTAAAGAGGTGAGTCTTGAGATTCTTTTTGAAGTTGACCAATGAAGTGGAGCTCTTGAGGTGAAGAGGAAGTGTGTTCCATAGAGTTGGCACAATGACGCTGAAATTGGTTTTTCCAAATTTGACTAAGCGAAAGCGAGGCTGAGAAAACCTGACTTGCTCGGTGGACCTCAGTGATCGACCTGGAACATAACGCTGAATGCGCTGTGTCAGGTAGCTGGGTGCAGTGTTATTCAAGCATTTAAATGTAAGAGTGAGTATCTTAAAAGATACCCTATGCTTGATGGGAAGCCAATGCAGTTTCTTCGGGGCTTCGGTCATGGAAAGATGCCTTGGTAGGCCAAGCGCGGCTCTGACCACGCTGTTTTGAGTAATCTGAAGGGTGGTGATATTAGCAGCAGAAGTGCCTGCTAGGAGACTGTTGCAATAGTCGAACATAGAATTTACAAGAGTGGATGCAAGAAGGGACATTTGCTGACAGATAGGAAGGGACGCATTGCGCAAAGTTGCCTGTTTATCCAACCACAAGTGGCTTGAATTTTTTCGACATGTGGGCGAATTGAGAGTTCATCGTCAATGGTGACCATGAGTGTCTTAACGCTTTGTACCACCAGAATGGACACATTGGCAATGATAAATGAAACATATTCCTTTGAGAGGTTCTTTAACATGTGACTGGATCCAGCAATGAGGATCTCTGTTTTGTCGGCATTAAACACCATAAAATTTGGACTCATCCAGGAATGGATGATGGAGTAGATGGCAGAAATGGCTTTAGAGTCAGTAGAATAGGAAAATGAGAGTTTGAGGATGACATGGGTGTCATGATCAGCGTAGTTGGTATACAAGACACCCAGGTCATCAAGCAACAGAAGCAGAGGAAGGATATAAATATTGAAAAGAGTGGGGATAGACAGGATCCCAGGGGAACACCACGTGTAAGCAAGGAGAGTATAGAAGAAGAATTTTGAATGACCACGCGGGCATTCCTGGGACCAAGAAAGGAGGCTAACCATTTTGTAGTAAGTTTTGTACAACCAACAAGGGATTGCAACCTTGTTGCCCGGAGCACCTGGTTGACTAAATCGAACGCGGCTGAAAGATCTAACAACATCAGGAGTGCTGGATGGCCGCGATCGATGATGGACCCTAGATTAGGTTTTAAATCTAGCATGGCTGTTTCTGTGCCGTGACGGGCTCGATAGCCTGACTGACGAGGACCAAGGATGGCGTTGTCGTCGATAAATTTCTGTAGTTGAAGATAGGCTACATGGTCTATACCTTTGAGAAGGAAGGGCACATTAGTTATTGGCCGATAGTGCTTTGCAAGAAGGGGGTCGAGATTGGCTTTCTTAAGCAGAGGCGTGATCCAGGCTTCCTTAAGGTTAGCCGGTACTTGTCCCTCCGTAAAGGACTGATTCATCAATTTAGTAATCCAAGGACTAATAGTCTCGAGGCATTGTACAAACAGCCTAGACGGGCATGCATCGCCTTTACATGAGGTGGGCTTCATATTGAGTATGATCGTGTTACCTCAGATACAGTGCAAGGGGTAAAAGAAAAAGAGGGCTTTTTAGTGGGAGAGTTGTTGGTAATAAGAGACATGACAAAATAAGCACATTTTTTATTATTTCACCCATTTTTACCTGTGCTGCTAGCTCCTTGTGCAGCTTGAAGATATCAGTTGCCCGCCTGAAATGTGCAAAAGTGAGCGTTATTGTGTTAGTGTCGAATTAGTTTTAAGCCCCGTGGACCAGATAATCGCTCATGGCGAAGATGAACAGTTCTAATCCCAGGGTCTCTTAGTATGGCGAGAACTGAAGGGTTTCCTCGATCAAGTTGTGAGTAAGCTTGGGGCAAATATGCTGTGAAAACAAGATAATATACTTTAGGTGGACATGCTCAGAATCTATTGGGTCTCCTGATATAATGGACAAAATGGCCCAAAAAGGTATCAGGTTGTAAATCATTGGGCAATATGAACATGCATCAAAAATCACAGTCAGCTTTCATGAAGAATATATGTAGAGAATAAAATAACAGACATTGGACGTCATCAAAAGTTGGGCAGTATTTATGAGGATTTATTCCATTTCTCTGCAGCTGCTCCCCTTGTCGTCTGAAGATTGGAATGCAACCAAGTATCTCTGACCTTAGCTGTGGGCCTGATTTGCGCTCTGTGCAGCCTGAATAAGCTCTTTTCGTCTTAGGCTCTGTGGCTTGAGGCCTTCTGTAATTTTCCTTAAACCTCATAATATGATTTCTACATGCTCATGCTATGTTAGGTAACCTATAAATGAGTCACACATGGTCCTACCAGGCTCTACATATACTCCTGTAGTCCCATAGGGTTATTTGCGTTAAGCATCTGCAAGCTTGCTCAGGGTGTCTTGTTGCCTTGCGTTTCTGCATTACTGCATTTGGCTAATGCTAAAAATAATAAAAGCATTGACAGTATGTATATGTATCTGTCCTCTAGCTATAGAACTGTGTAAGCATGTTCTTCGTATATGCGAGTGTGTGTGTGTTCATGTGCTGTGGTGCAGGAGTGCGAATGTGCTTCATGATTAACGCAGCTATGTCGTGGTGTCACTAGTGATGTCAGCATCGTAGCTTCTTGGTACTTAATCGAGACTGTCCATCAAGGTATTTCTGTCCACAATCTCCATTTCTTCTCCTATACCTGTGAAAACATGTTCTGGACTCGGTCTGTATGGCTAAATGAGGGGATACATTTCTGTGTATTTGTCAGCCATTGGTGCACTTGGTATTCGTCAGAAATAAGATAGATGGCCGCAAGTGTTCCTGGCTCTTCGTCCTGTCAAGAATCTGGAAGTGAGGAGGGGCATTCTCTGGACCCTCGATTCAGAATGAAGAATGAATGTCGTATGAATGCTGATGTGTGTGAATGGAGAGTGAATGAAGAATGAATTATGCCATATGGAGAGTGAATGCAGAATGAATGATGCTATATTAATGCTGACGCGTGTGTATTTGAATTGAGAGTGAATGAAGAATTAATTATGCCATATGAATGCTGATGCATGTCAATGTAGAGTGAATGTAGAATAAATTATGCCATATGAATGCTAATGCATGTGTATATGAATGTGGGTGTGAATGAAGAACGAATGTTGTATGAATAATCTTGATGAATGAAGATGCATGTGTGCCAGCTGGATATTCGGGTGGGGAAGAGGAATGTGGTATTTGTCCTATCTGGACACATTCATTTGGTGTGTCCAGGTTGGACAAATATTCACTTCAACAATATTAAAAAAAAGGCCCTGCTGGCTGCCGTGTAGGGGGGCAGCCAGCAGAGCCTTTTTTTTTATTATTGGTGAAGTGAATATTTGTCCAACCTGGACACACCAAATTGATGTGTCCAGATTGAACAAATACCACATTCTGACACAGGGAGAAAACTGCAGGAGAAACTGAAGAAACAAGTCTAGAAAATATTGTTATTCAAAAATGAATTATTTAATTATTTATACAAAACTAGTCAATAATGAAAACGTTAATATAGTGTTATTTACAGTACAGAAGGACAATAGAAAAAATCAAATCGAAATCCATTTTGACACACAACAGCACTCCAAATACTCTATCATACCATACTCATATATACACATACAGTGTTATTAAATCAACACATTAATTGAACATAAAATAAATAAATACATAATTAGAAAACATATAGCCTATAAATGAAATGGTTAATTAATTTTTGCTTCCATCTTCGGGTTTTTTCCAAAACATCACCAACCGGTTTCGATGTTGCTAAATATTTGTAAAGTCTTCATCAGGGGAACAGAAACTGTAGGCAAACTGTGGCCAAACATTATTGGTGGCCTTGATGTCCATTCATTGTTCAGTATAAAGTGTCTTGTTTGCGTGATGTTGGGAAGCCAGGCCGCCTAGCCCATAACATCAAATGGCCACCTCGTTCATATCGTCAGCGTACTGCAGTCTCTTTGACAGTGCTAGCTACCCAAGCAATGGAGTCGCATGTACAACAGGCAAAGGTAGAAACACGCACCTAATGAAAAGCATCTGACCTTCCCAGCGTTGGTACAGAAGGTAACGAATGGAGAACCCTGCTGTGGGGGTGTTCACGTTAGCCAAGCTGGCACAGCCAAATATTCACAGTAGCATGGCATTTTATTTTTTGGCAACAGAGGGGAAGGCGGCATAATGAGAGTTCTTAATGGTACTGGCCCACATTGGTGGATACAATCTGGATATATTTTTTTACTTCGGCATGTTATTTGGCACTGGTATATCCAACAGGTGTATGTTCTTATATGGTAATGCTGGCCTATATTGTTGCAGTCTCCATGGACATGTATGGGCACAGAGCTTGAAAATGTTTTTTATAGTTGCATGTACTGTGTGCAAAGGCATCATGAAAATGAGGTGGAAAATGCTCCGGTGCAATCTTGATGACTTGCATCTATTGAATTTGATGACGTTTTACCCTATAAAACAATTGCAAACAGTTGCTTTTCGCCCACTTTTTTTTTACAGAATGTGCACATGATTTGACCCCAATAGTTGAAATGTTCTCAGGGGGAGAACCCCCAAAACCTGCATGCTTGGCTCGGGCTCCCTTGATAGGCTCGATTGTTTCCACCTATTTGGGGGAAACGTTAACGCCCCTCTAATTCACCAGAGTCTGCACAGTGTAAGGATGTGGGCACAATATAGCCTTGATGCAATAAGGGGCAGAATCGTGGTGATTGTTTAAAGGATGCGAGGATAAGCAACACCATATGCAAAACTTTAAGATCACAAAAACAGGATTTGGTGGTAGTGTCAATTTACGTTGCCTGGGATAGGATGTCATCCATAATAACCCCCAAGCTCCTGACATGTTGCACATGCTTTCAACATGCCATATCTACCAGTCAGACATCGAGTGGCTAAGGTTTTGTGGGCATTGAGCTGCAATCGTTTGCACCCATCGTCATGCTTACTGGAGCATGGCAGTCACAGAGTGGCAGTCTGGGGATAATCTTTGTCAATAACATGAGCTTCATCCACCAAATCACCAAGTATCCCAGAAATCAACATTTCCAACTCCACGTTGTAAGGAAAATCATTTCCTATCTTGAAATTACCCAGAAAACAGAAGTGATCTGAACATTGATCTCATCCAGACAAAATAAAACAGGTCTTTTTCCCTGCAGCTTTGGGACTCCCCCTCGCCTAGTGCACTACACTGGTTTTCTTTTGAGCAAAGTATTCTGTAAACAAAACCTCTCCATTCGCTCAAAGGCCTGCGGAACACCGGTCATAACTCCTTATCACCACCTAGAACAGGAGACTTCGATCTTTGACCCTCCAGATGTTTTGGACTACAACTCTCATCAGACTAAGCCAGTAAGTCAATGTTGAGGGATCATGAAAGTTTTAGTCCAAAACATCTAGAGAGCCCTAGGCTGCTGACCCCTTTCTATAAAAAAAACACCACTCTACAGGGTGATCAGATCTTCCACACACCATCTAATGACAATCCCAAAGCTCAAGAGGAATCATCATTGTAGCCAGATACTTGCAGTTTTTGTTCCAAAGTACTGGAATCAACTATCCATGGACATTAGATCAACATTGATATTCTGGAGATACAAAAGAAATATGGAATCCTAGCTACAGTGTCAATTTGTCTGACAAAATAGACCTGAACCGGGAGTAGTCGCTAAGGGCTGTATTGTTTGTACGGCCTTTACTGACTCTTGTATTGGCCTATCATAACATTTTGAGAAATTAACTCCACTCAATCTGGTTAGATCATCTTTCCTGAACAGTAAGGACCTCATGTGAAGGATTTAGTTTCAATATTCCACTTACATTGTCTCTGTAAACCCAACATTTGTATTGGTTGCCTTGTTATGTAAGGGGTACTTTCCTAACTTTCAGATCATTGTCATCCAACCATGTATGTGGCCATTGTTGTACTGATATCTAGTCATTTGCTTTCACACTGTGTTGAGATGAAGGTTCTTTGTTCCGCGTGCTACTTCGTACCCCTTTCCTGACATTTATCAGTTTACATCAATTTGGCACATTACTAACGTCCAATTAATAAAGACACTACTGACATAGCTAAAGTAATGGGACTCTGGCATCACTAACATTGTATTTTGTCTGAAATGGCATTGGCGATTAAAGAAAAAACACACTACTTCCCACTACCTGGCCTGAAATCATGAAATAGGTCCAATAGATTGGCCTAAATTAATTGGCTAATATAGGAGGCAGCTGCTCTCTCAAGCAACTTCCCCGGTTAATGAAGATGGGAGGTGGAACACTAATTATAAGCAATTTACAGGCCTAATGACATTTTGTTTCAGTTGTTGGGATATGCATCTTTACTTGTAAAATAAGTTGATACAAGCCCACAAGTAAAGAGTGCTGGTAGGTGCTAGAGCCATCAACAGGTTAGTGAGGCATGGCACATGGGAAGAGCTGGTGCATCCAATGTCAGAGAGGAGTGTCTTTGTTTTATTGTATGGAGAATAAACATTGTTTCAGAAAGATATTTTTGAAAAGAGTTCACATGAGATCGAGCAGAAAGTCATGCCTGATTGGGTGCAATTGTACAGTTGCAAATGGACGCCTGTTTCCCAGAAGGGCATACTATGCATGCATTTGAGGAAAGAGACATTTTGAATGTTGAGTGCTTTGAAAGAAGCCAATCAGCATTCTCAGTAATAAGCCCTTGTTTGTTTAGAACATTTATATCGCACACACATTTACCACCCCGATCCCTAGGTCTGACTTGGTGAAACTCCAATTTGGCACCTGCCAAGGGAGAATGAAATCCCATTTGCTGTTAGCACCCTGGCAATCATCTTCTTCCCTTTAATATTTCCCTGCTAAAGATTCCTTCTTGTCCAGTAATGGCACTCCAGATAGACTGAATAGCCCTGTAGAAGGTTGGAGGGAGTAGCCAATAATTTCTTAGGCGTGTGTGATGTGAAAGCTAGGGCGGATCTGCGTCATACTAAATACCGTGATTAAACGAACAAAGAGGAGATTCTAAGATGTTAGGGAAATATGGACATTCTGGTGGCTTCAAAGGGAGATGTATTTGATTGATTTGAGGGATTTATAAGCACACACAAGGACAAACCAAATCGTATAGGGATGTAGATGGTATTGAAAAAACACAACAGAGCAGAGAAACCATCGAAAGGGCCAATTTGTCAGAATAGGGATATATATAAAAAAGTTAAAGGCCTCTAGCATCCCTTTATTTGAAAAGGCGGGTTTTAAAAGCTTTTCGAAACTGGCAAAAAGATTCTAGGGCTCTGATTTCTCAGGGAATGCTATTCCACAACTTGGGTCCATAGACGGCAAATCTTCTGCCTCCTCTTGTGACACAGCAAGATCAAGGACTGTTCAGTAACAATTGATCCCCTGAACGTAGCAGCCTGGTCAGTTGATATCGATAGACACATTACAACAAGGCATTCATTGTGACACAATGAAATCAATGGCCACTTTATGTGCTATGGTCAAATATTTCTACACTGTACACAAGCTTTTAGGCATAAGGATTTTGTCAAGTGACCGAGGACACCAGGATGGAAAGTCTTGTGATGATCATAGTATACTACAGCAGAAAAAAACATGCTATAACTGCAACTTGCAAAAAATGAAATACATAGTCCGTAATAGATGTTTATTCTACTCTAAATGCCTTTTGGAAGTTTTTGTCTGCATTGTGAATTTGAGGTGTTTAAGAACAGACTACATCAGTGACTCACCTCCTGAATTTGTTATTCCTATTCCTTCTTATTTAGGGTCACTACTCAAAGTGGTACACTTGTGGAAACCCCTGTTTTTTAAAGAGAGCTCAACAAGAAAGCCAGTCACTACAGAAATAAAGAGCCGCATGGTGCTGGCGCCCCAGTCAAGGAGCTTCATTTAAAAAAAAAAAAACATTTAAAAATATTTTTTTATGGGTAGCAAGGGAGACCTCAGGGGTCGGAGTTGCGACCCCTGGCAACCCCTAAATTACGTCCCTGAAACGGAGATCATTTTCTTTTAAAAAAATACACTGCATGGAAGAGAGCATGTACGGTGGAAATTATGTGCAAAGAAGTCCCCTACGTGCAATTATCAATGGACACAACTTACTAGGCATTCCCATGGCATCCGCCTGCTTTTTGTAGGTGCTGATAAGTCATGAATCCAATGCACAACAACAGCATGAACAAGTTGCTGCTGATAAAGCATCCGGTTAAGTATTGTGAAGCAGATGGGGCGGGGAATCGGTAATCCTCTACAAGCCTCCAGTGCATAATACAAAGCAACACAAATTAAGTTTAAACATGAATTGGTTAATATTAACTCTCTTGGAGGGCGGACATGAATGTGGTATTGTGCAACATTCAGTCATGATGATTCCGAGGAAAATGAAAAGGAAGAGAGCGGTAAGCAGCATAAGCGCAGAGTTGGCAATCTCTCCCACCCTGCTTCTCCACATCCTGCCTGAACTCCTCAGGTGCCGCCTGGAGAGATTGGTAGGCTACTAAACTACACACACTGGAGTCAACACTGGTAAAAGGCTGCAGATAACAGGATGCAGGTGGACCTTTGTTCTGCCAGTGAGATAGCTCTCAAACTGAACAAAAAATAAAGAACTGGTGGACGTATGGACTAGAAGGAAAAGTGACAACTTCACGATTCCTGTGACAGACCTGAGAGGATGCAGTCATGGCTCAGCCCCTCATAGAAAAGCAAGTTATGTCAATCATACACGTGGTCCAGTGTGACACCAGATGAGCAGCACATGAAATCACAAAGAAAGAGCATCCGACATTGGGCAGAGCCCCCTGGTGTAAGCTGGGGTGGTACCATATGATGTCTGCAGTCTGACCAGTGAGGCTTCCCCTTGGTGCATAATGGTGGAACCAGAGGAGACGAGGTAGTTCCCGTATGAATGATGGTGGTGGTATCTAGGCATGTGAGGCAGTAAACGAGCACAATACGATGTTACATGAGTATGTTGTTGTCTTGTAGTTGTTACCTTGTATGGGTACAGGAGACGTGACTGGGGCCTTTGATGCTATATCTTAACATATGAGGCGTTTTCTGTGCATAAGAGTTAGCACCTACGCAAATGTTGCAGATAGGTATATGAAGGGAGTGGCGACCCAAGCACATGAGGTGGCACCTGTGCACACGATGCTATAATTGGAATATAGTAGTGTGCCTGGTGGCTACGACTGCACCAGGGTACACGATGTTGTGCCAGGTTGCATATAGCTATATTTTAGCAAACGAGGAAGAACCCAATATAACGTGGTGGACCTTATGAGGCATTAACTGGCATATTATCCTTAGCCCTGTTCACAGGTGTTCAATTTGTGATGGCCCTCCATAGCTATAAAGGGTAGAACGTAGATACCTTATGCTAGTATGTACAATAAAAAGAGCGATCTAAGGTGATAGATAACCCTGTGGTGCATAATGGCGACACCTTCAGAATATGATAGACGCTACTAGCATATGAAGTCCATAACTTTGGAATATATCATATCATGGGATCACCGTAGTTACTATACAGTTACACACTAGAAAAGCATTTAATTTGCTATATCAAGGCACTTTGGTTAGTTATGTATTTTAAAAACATTTGATTCCCAACAATGATGTAACAAATTTGTGTTTTTAATTGTTTAGGTGGTTTTATAAAGTGCAATCTTTTACCAAAAAGGGATGAATCATGGTGCTGCAGAAGGAGAGATACTGCTGCAGTGAGGTCAGACTCAAGTGATCGTAAATTAGCTCATTAAAGAAGTACCATCAATAGAGGAATATAGACACGTTTTCAAATATTTCCTGAACGATGATAGAATATCTTTCTTCTTAAGAGTTGGGGGCACATTATTGCAGGCTTGGATGGCATACCTAAAAATGTTCGGGCACCCATCCCACTAGATCGATTAAATGTAGGTGTGAGAAGAAAGGAGGGATGTTGAAGTCTGAGCTATCTACAAGAAACAAGTCAATGTATTCTTACCCATGAGTGGTTGCTGTGGTGCCCATGAGCATATTTATGAACAAGGCACATGCTTTTGAAAATAACCCACTGTTTAACAAACAGGCAGTGAGTGCAGGAGAGACAGGGTCGTATTTCCGAAAACCCATTACAACCCGGGCAGCTGTACTCTCTGGAATCTGGACAGATTTTCTGAAGATACAGAGATGACAGTTTCCAGAGTTGGAAGAAACCGGATTTGGAAACTGAGATACCCGTTTTGTCAAAGTCAGATATGAATCAAATGAAATGCCATGGTTGCTTTTTACATAAGAGCACAGAACTGGACACTCGATGAGTTATAGACAGATTTTCTTTAAAGTAGGTAGCCTCCATCCACTCTTTAACTTCCACTAGGCAGTTCCTAAGAATCGGATAAAAAGTGTCTTCATCTCCAAACAGTTTTATAAACAGCTGTTCGTCAGCATAATTGAAGACGAAGAATCCATAGTTGTTGATGATATTTCCCCGACCATATAATGATTCAAATGCAAAGGAGAAAGGGCTGGTCCCTGAGGAACACCACAGGTTAAGACTTTCTTACTGCAGAGGAAATTGCCAGATTTAACACTTGGCCAGTGATTTGGCAAGAAGGATTTCATCCACTTCAAAATGTGATCCCTTATTCCCTGCTGCTCAGGACGAGCCAGTAGGATATGCATCAAAAGCTGCTCGGGTCTTCTCACTCACTTTGCTGAGAAGGGGATGCATGATGGGGTGATGGTTGGCCAGGTGGTTGGTCCGTGGTGAGTGTTGATTTCTTCAACAGAGGGAGGATATGCCCCTTTTTCAAAACATCTGTGAAGGGGGTGATGATGATGTTGAAAAGTGGGGTGAGGGCATCACCTCTGATGACTGTCACAACGGAGGGGGGAGAACGTCATTTTTGTATGTGGTGTGCTTTATGTCTGCGAGAGTTTGGGTCACTCATGTCTTCTGAAGTAATTATCCTGAATTCTGTCCTTCTTTGCATGTTGCAGGTTGGTATGTATGGGACATCTGCAGTGTATTTGGAGTGGCCAATGTGGTTTCTTATCTCAGGGGTCTGCAAAGTGCAGCTTTCCAGATGTTTGGACTACACATACCATAATAAGTCACCATTGACTATGCTAGTTAGAGATGATGGGATTTGTAGTCCAAAACATCTGGGGAGCCAAAGGTTGCAGACCTCTGCATTATCTTGTCTGTCATGTCTCTGAAGAAATTGTTGAGGTGCTGCATTTGACAGTGGATTCCAGTATTGTAGGGTCGGTCATGGGTTGATGCACTGATTCTGTGCTTCAAAAATTACCATTTGCTTTTGTGGGAATTCCATGCTAGTGGTTTTGTAATAGTTTCCTTTGGCTGTGGTAATGAATTTCCTGCATGCTGAACGGAGGGGGTCTTTCTGTGGAGGTCTTCTTGCTGGTAGGAGTTTCGCAAGAAATGTTGTTTTTCTACAGATGGCGTGCTTGATGTCGATGAGTCCATGTGTATACTATGCTGCAGGGGGGATTATGGTTGTTGATTTGAAGATTCAGTGGTGCATGGGAGTTAGGGGTCTCAGTAAGGGTATGGCTGAGTGCGTTGAACTGGGTGTTGCATTTTCCTTGGGCTTGGACAAGGAGGACTAGTTGATGAGGTTTCCTTCCAGGGCGTGCATTACGACGTTTTTGAGGAGCTGTGGGGTATCTTGCTTGGTTTGGGATGGACCGCAGTGGGGTTTGTAATGCATTATTTTATTTGGAATGGACTTCAACAACGTATCACTGCGGCTTTTCATACCAAAAGTAGTCTATATCGACATATAGTTAATCTATGCTGAAATTGGTTGTATAAATGTTTTTTATTCAAAATGTTACTGTAAAGGTGTGATGTAAAAGTTAACCGGGTGCATTTTCCACTGTGACCGCTAGCTCTATATGTTTATGTAACGCAACCAGAAATCTTTTGGTCAATGGTCTGATTTAAAAGTAAATTGATTTGAAAAGAAAGCATTCTATTTTTTTATTATTTGTTGTTAATTTTATTTTCATGGGTAATTGTTGTGTAATATATTTTATGGTGTAGTAGGTGCTTTGGAGGGCAGTAAAGAGGCTGTTTGTCTGGAAGGAGCTGTTCGCTCACCAGATATCCCGGTGGCGTCTGGAAGGCTCTGAGATCTGGAACCCTGGATGCGTAGTTGCCCAGTGCTGAATAATGAATCTTAGTTATATGTAGGGTGAGCTATCAGTCCTGCGTTTCTTGTGCAGGGCGCTTGGCGTTTGTTGGCGAGCTGACCGAGTTGCTTCACTGGTGCAGTTCGCCTTCCTTGGTCCTAGGCCTGCTGTGACCCTGAATCTGCTGGTAGGCAGGTAGGTTTGTAAATTGTAAGTCTTTGTTCTGTTTATGGTAACCTGTGTTTTCTTCTTTTTCTCCTCACAGGCCGCTGTGGTACTGCGAGTGGATGAGAGCGCGATGAAAAACAGGCCCCCGGAATCCGTTAGGTAAGTACAGCGCTGTGCGGTTCTTTAATATTGAAAGCGAACCTGAATATGTCTCTTTTCCTTTGCAGATGTTGCTGTGGTGCTCCGGATGGAAGCGTGGTGTAGCGCGATGGAATTCAGGTAATGTTTTGGAAGCGTGCGTTCTAATATTGTTTTTCCCTTTCTCGTTATTGCAGGTCGCAATGTTCGAACAGCAGCTGTGGTAGCGGTTCGCCGGAAGTCCTTAAGCTAGTACTCACAGGTGAGTGATGTTTCTTCTTCTCTCGGTTTCCACAGATTGCAGCCTAGATGAGATGCTGAGTGCTAGATGGTGTTTTCTCAGGTAACACAGAATAATCTTGTTCTTGCAGGATTACAGGAAGATGCTGAAAACCAGGAGCTGGACACGGTGAGTGTCACGCTGCGGGTTGCAGAATAACTCAAAGCGTTTTCTGCAGTCAGTGTGTGGTTTATATAGCCCAGGTAAAGTAGTACCAGGGAAAGTAGTTCCAGGCATGCCACACCCAAAACACTAGACCGCATGGCTTGGTTCTTAGAACTAGACTGTGTGGGTGCTTTCATGTTGGATTTAAAGGCCCATGTACATAAATGGGACCTAGTTTGAACAGCCCTTCCTTCCTACATATGAGCCTGGTGCCAAAGGCAAAGGCCAAAGGCACCAGGACTGGCTCGAGGAGCCCTTTTGCAGTGGTTTTAAGGCCCTCAGGGTTCTGGTGGGAGCTTGCTTGTGGCACAACTTGCGCCCCCTCACAGTGGTCATGACAGGAGCCCTGTAATGTGAGCACTGGAGCGTAGCACACCTGGCATCTATAAAAACAGCAAAGCACGGTGGAAGTGCCTTCAGGGCAATCTGGACAGGTCAGGAGTCAGGAGCTGAGTTTGGGTTAGAAAGGAGTGGAGTGATTTAGTTTCGGGATGTGACTATGACTGATTTTTAGGGGGAGAGTGATGTGCGCCTTCCTTTCTCCTCCCTCCTTCTGTGGGCGCATTGTAATCTCTCCAACAGCTTACTGGGGGACTGTATATCTCTAGCCTCTGGTCTGATTCCTGAATCTAATTCGAACTAGCTGTTTTTTTTGACTATTTTATTTGGGGCTTTCCCTGATGACATATGTGGCGGAGTGAGGGGGAAGTGACTGTGGGCCTAGAGCCTTTCAAGCTCCCCTCCTTTCATTCTTGCTGCCTGTACCGTTTAGAAGTCCTTGGCTTGATGGTCGTGTGGGATAAGGAGCAGAACTGAAGTGAAAGTAGTGAAATTGGTCATTCAAAGAGATCGATAATAAGACTGCAAAACTTTTTTCCGTTAAATTCAGAGTAATTTATACATGGTATAAAACCATTTTAGTCTCTGTATAGTATAGCATTTTTTTGGGCAAATGGGAATATTGAAAGCAATCACTGACCCGAATCATGTAACTAGCAAGAAACTAAAAGGAAATTTGAGTCTCATAAATATTCCCTTGATGTTGATCTGTCAATTGAAAGAAAGAATTCTGAGAAACAACGAGGCATTACAAATGATTTTTAAACAGTGGGGCTTCTCATTCTTGTTAGGGTAATGACGAGAGCGGTGATGAGACTGCTACCACGATGCCACCTAATACAACTTCGGATCTTATAGCTGATACAGATAACTCTTTCAATAACACATGCACCCAGGAAATTGTGAACGATACAGAAGCTTAGTAATTGAATCCCATATTGACATTGTTCTTGGCATCCTCATATTTACCAACCAACTTGCCTTTTAAACATACTATCCATCCCAACTCGACAAAAGAACTCAAAGGGTCTGTGATGTTAATAAGGAAGATGTTCTGTATAAGGAACAAAAAGCAAAAAAGGAGGGCCTCTCGTGTAATATCACAAAGGGTTTTGACTTCCTAAGAGTTTGAAACAAGCTGTCTTTGGATCTTTGACCATCATTGATGATATAATCCGTACACTAAAAACGAAAAGTAGGTGTAATTATTCAAGCTGCCTTCCCACCCAGAAATGCTCCTGCAAATTTGGCTACAACATCAATCCAGTTGATTAACCTCCAGTGGGTGGTAACATTTTGCAAAAAGGCACATAGTTGAAGTAAGGTACAACTCAATTTGAATCTTTACCCCCTAACACATCAGAAACAAAATCCTCACTTATAATAATAAAGTAACACAGTGGTTTAATCCAAGGCTCAAAGGTCCAAATATTAATACACAAAACATTCTAATGGCCAGACGACTAGTATGGGTCGTAATCATGAGAACAACTATTTCAGCGGATTGTATAGTGGTAACATTTGCTGAAACTAGACTAACATTTTTATTGTTATATTTGAATTTGGCTTTCAACCCTGATACCCTGAAGACTAAAGTTGTACCATTCTTCTGATCTCTATCCTAACCCTGCCCTGAACACTAATTGTTGCAATAAGTGTTTTTTAATTATATACACATAGTACTTTTAATTCAGGTACATTATTGTCTACCTTGGAGGGAAATAAATGTAATCAAATTGCACCTAAGAACAGGTTGAGCACGTTATCCCAAAAAGTAGCAGTTCTAAAGAATCAATTGAACACTAAATAAAGAGCGATACTTTCTGAGAACAGATTTGAAATTCTCTCCTTTATGTAAGAAATAGATTGACATTAATTTGATCCCGCTTGGGAATGTCTTCCTCCCCTTTAAATAACTCTGAAAACATTAAAGAGGGTGTTTTTGGGCACTCAGGGTTACCATCCACTTTACAGTTTTTTTGTGTGGAATATTGCTGGTTATAGAGGAAAACGTGATTACCCTGAGATGGTTGCAATATTGTGAATATATGATGTTATACTTTTACAAGAGACCTGGGCAAATAATGAGTTATACTTTGATGGTTTTTGAATTTTGAAATTATGTCGACGAAGAAAAGATGGGGTAGACACATTAGGGGTATGGCCATTTTATTAGAGTTGCCCTTGCCGGAAAAATGCCTGTTGTTTATACTAAGTCCTCGTATTTGCAATTTCACTCATTATCAACTGAGAAAGGAAATTTACTTTTGTATGAAGGTAATTTTTACAACAGTCCACAGCCAGGATCAGCTAATACAGCTTTGATGGTGGAGGGCGCAATGGATCCAAATAGGGAGTAATTGTGCTGGTTTATCATTGGGGGAGACTTTAATTTAAAGATTGGGAATGTGTTTCATGAAGCAAAGAATCAAGCACAGTATATACCAGCTCCTGAAATGACTGATCCACAGATGTGTGCCAGCGCTTTGTATTATATACCTGGCTAACGGAATGGGATGTAAGGATGGTAACTGGAAGGCACCCAAATGATAAGAGCAGTTAGGTTGACATTTGAAGGTCACCAAGGTAAATCTTTGATAGACTATACCTCTGTATACGTTTATAGTGGGAATATGATTTTGAACTTCAATGTGGTATCCAATTTGTGCAGTGATCATTATGCACTAGCACGGGAAATTGATTGCTCTTTTTTTTATCTTTACCCTCTCTACATTTACCTCAAACTGACAATGTTTCTTTATCAACCTCTAAGAAAGTAATAATATGGAATATGGTTCATAGTACTGCAGTACAAGAGGAAATTATTCTATCCAATCTACCTTTGATTATTGTTTTATTAGGAACTACAATTACATCTGAGGCAGCTATGAAGACTTATAATTAAGTCTCCCTGTTTTCCATTGTCTTGCACATGAATACAGACATAAAGCAATCTGTTTTCTCTCTGTATTTATAAAAATGGAAAAAACAGAAAAACAAGTTTCTGCTTGGTTCCACATGCTGTCAAGAAGGCCAATCATTTTGAAAAACTGGCAGCTTGGTGAGTGTAAAACAATGAACTCATATACCATTTGAAGCTGTTTACATTTCTGCTGAGAACCATCCCAGACCTGCAGCAGTCACAGAAGTAGCCATTGTTTTCAAAGTAAACACGCAGTTGGATTTGACGTGTAAGAATCCAGCAGCATTTGTCTACTATATGTCTGTGGGTGTACATGTTTCTTCCTGAAAACACACACTGTGGAAAAATACCAGTTGAATCTTTTTTTTTAAATATAAAAAAACAAATGTTGGTTAATACAGAACACCCCAGTTGCTCAATGTACACATTTCCACATATACAGAATTAATAATGTTTATATACATATTTTTATATCAATGTCTCAGACAATGATATTCTATCCTGGCCAAAGGAAAAAACATGATAGAGTGCCCACATTTGTTATAGGCGAGGCTATGACAATGACTGATGCTTATGATTATTTAGGCTTAACCTTTGCTTCTAGTTTTAGTGGGGTCAAGCATTGCGATAAACAATCATGCAGAATGCTTCTAGCAATCATGAGGATATTTCGATATACAAGCCTTATTCAATTGAATTGTTAAAGGTATATGAAACTCAAGCCAAAGCTATTGCAAGATATGATGCCTGTATTTGGGGACACTCAAATATGTCAGCCATACAGATTCAAGAGAATACCTTTTTTAAGAAGATTTTGGGCTTCTCAGTCTCAGCCCAAAATTACACGGTACATAGAGAATTAGATATGACATTTCTTGAAGACGAATTACGAATGGAACTTGTTCTACTCTGGTTTAGAATACGGCATAACAATAGAACAACCTTAACTAAATATATTTTGACCCACATTATGCCAACGGAGAGTAATTCTTTATCGAATTGCAGGTGTATGGGGATAATGCAGGTAATTGTTGATAAAATTCAAAATGTATTCCTCATCAATCTGAAAGAGAAGATAGAGATTATGAAACACTGTAATCGCTCGCATGATATTTCGATGACAAACTAATTTATTCAGAAATGCTCTTTTATTACCGGAGCATGTTTTAATATTTTACCTTTAACAGTGGTCATATCTAAATGGTCCACATCATTACTTTCTGGTACAAATTGTTGAGTTTGCTATGCTTCAACTGAAGATTTAGTACATTTCCTATTCTTTTGTCCTGCCTGTTTAGTGATTAGGAAAAAAAAACAAAATTCCCTTCACTTAGTTTGAATTTTACCCAATGTAGACAAGCCATGTACTGTATATTACTGGATGAAAAACTGTTGGTAGCATGGATGTTGGTCCTATCTAGGGGCAGCCTTACGAATTAGAAGCTATTTATTACAAGCAATGTAGTGCTCGTGGATATTTTATGAACATTTTATCTTATTGTAAATGCTTGTACTGTACAGTTTTATGGATCTTTTTTATCCAAAGTAAACTTTGTTGAATGACTAACAGTGAAACTTCTTGTTATTGATTTCTAACAGGTAATAAACAGTAACTTTAACCCCAGTCCCCAACCTGCTTACCCTCCCCTTCGCTCCCTATCTCCCCCCCACTCCCCCTTCAGTGGCAGCGGATGATGGGGGGCACCCCTTTCTTATCCGTACTAATAGAAGAGGTGTAGCAGTTTTAGTCTTTGGGGCACCATAGGGCTCTGTACTCCTCCTTGGGGAAGCGCAACACCTCCTTCCAAAGTGTATCAACTGATTGTTCATCGCATAGATGGTCGACTCTAGAGCCCCAAAGTCCCACACTTTCCCAATCCAGTCCTGGAGTGTGTGAATGGATGCCTCTTTCCAATGCTGGGCTGTTAGCAACACGGTTGACAGGATAAGCATTGTCTGAGCTTTTTGCTGCCCCACTGTTCCCCCTTCCATTTCTTCCCTTCCCAGCCCCAGCAACATGACCTCTGGCAGTGCCCCCTCCTCCTCCCCAAATACCAGGGCTTGGGCCTCTAGCACCTCCTTCCAGAATGGCTTAATCCTCAGACAGGTCCGCCATATGTGGGCCAGGATCCCTCTTCCCCGCAGCCCCTCCAACACTCCCTCGAGGCCTCCAGGTAGATCCTAAGAAGGCACTCTTGGGTAAAGTGCCATTTAAAGACCACGTTATACCAAAATTCCTGTACTTGGGCAGATCTGGCCACCTTGGGGATACCTTTCCACAGCCCTTCCCATGTCTCTGTGTCTAACTCTCTCCCCAGCGTCCTCTCACAGCCACCCATGTAGGCCCAGGGCTGACGCTGCAAGGCTTAGTCCAGTAGTTTATATAGGCTTGAGATCAGGCCTTTCGCCCTGTCATGAGTCATCAAGAATCTTTCAGACGGAGTGAGTTGGCGCGTGGCGGCCAGTTTGACCACCGGGTTGAGTAGCCAGTGCTGCAACAGAAAATGCCAAAGTCTTTCCTTCTCTCCTATTGCAAAGGACTCCTTGCATTCCATGAACAACCTAATAGAGGGGTCTGGAACATGTCCCTTAGCTTCCAGCAACCCCCGCCCCCCCTCGCCAGTGGGGTGGAGAATTCCCCTAATCCCCCATGGGTTGGATCGGGCTTCCTCACTGCGCTTTGTCGCTCTGGCATATTTGTGGGAAATATTTCAGCCCCTCCAATTTAAAACATCATCAGCCGCCACTGTTCATAACGATTAGTATGCACAAATAAAGTGATCTAAAGCCTTTAAGGGTAGTTTGGTTGTAGAAGGACACAGCTAGCAAAAGATAATATTCAATGCTGCATAGGCAAGATTAATGCCCCCCAGAGAATAAATTAGGTTTAATTCACAACAGGCAGCATAAGTGCATGGGCAGAAGTGAAAGCTTCTCTTAAACAGAATAGACACAGAATGTATAGATACACCTAAACGTACACAGTCCCCTCGCGCCTCTCTACTCTTACTGACCTCACTTACCTCACCCAGCTTTATTTGAATATTTTGCAGCGTTTTCTTTCCATGCAGGAGACTCACTTACACCCAGGACATAGCCTCTTCAATGTTAATGCTTGAATGATGCCCAAGTAATTTCTTCTTTCAACGTGGACCTCGGATTCTGAGACAAGTTGTAGTTTCCACGGGTATTTTGGGCCCTAAGCATAGTATTCCATGTGAGTTACTCAAGCCCAAAGCTTTAAATATAACATTTACCCTTGGATACAGCATATGAACTGCTGTTTTGAGCTAGTCTGGGCCAATTATTTCAAACCAAGGATCTCTGGCTGCATTATTTCAGACTAAGTGTTTGTCTTTGACATTTGAGTGCAACCTGAAGTCACACATTTACATTCTGACAGGGTGGAATTGGCCTTCCATCCTTCATAAACTTGATAAACTGGGTACCTGAGTGCATGAATACCTGAGTACCTGTCATAATGCCTGCCCCCGGAAGACCAGACGAGGCCCAGCAGCCCCGGAAGCAGGCATCATGCCACTTGGAGCATGCCCAAAAGCCCCAGTTAGGGGCTGCTTGGGTACAGTCCTGGCGCCTAGGGCGCCAGTCTCATAAAGATAAAGTCAGTCCTGGCGCCATGGGCGCCAGGCTCATTATTGATAACTTACCTAAAGCAGACCATGCTGCATACTCACCTGAGGCAGACCATGCTGCATGAAGACTCAAGCCAAATGAGGCTTAGGAGGGACTATTTTACTGAAGGGACTATTTTGTTACTTGGGTGGGGCTGTGGAAGAATACTTACCTGGATCTTCTTCCAAGGCTATTTAAACCACGCCCGGACAGCCACACGTGCTTCGCGTTATTCTGCTTGCTGCAGCGTAACGCTCACCGTGTTTTCAGCAGCTCCAGTCTTCAGCCACGCCCGCTTCAGTCCTGGGAATCCTGAAACAAGAAGACAAAAAGGATAAAGGTTAGAACAGGAGTTTTAACTTTAATCCTTACCTGAATCCTGATCCATTTCACCACGGAACTGAAAGACAGAAGTCTTTGAAGCATCGCTTCGCATTTCTACGGCGCCGCGCTGAACTCACCTGCTTGGTGGTACTTCAGCATTCCATCACGCTCTCTCCATCTCGCGGCCGCCCTCCGACACCTAAGGAGACAAAGACAGCAAGGTGAGCAAGGGGACTCTCAAGGCCATACAAGCTACCCCCAAGGACTTACCTGATTTACCACGGGAGGTACTCACCTCATTTCGGGTCAGCGCAGTCAACTCCGCTTCATCGCCGTACCCCGGCCCCTAAGGGGAGAAAGCAAGGACAATACCAGTTACCCTCCACAAACTTACCTGATTTACCACGGGGGTCTCACTCATCTCGGGTCGGCACAGTCAACTATGCTTCATTGCCGTACCCCGGCCCCTAAGGGGAAAAACACAATAGACTTACCTGAATCTTACCGAGTGCCATTTGGAAATCTTCGAGAGGATTAATCGGCAACCTGCAAGGAATCGGACAGAGTGAAGAGCAGATATTTGAACTCTTATGAACAATTGGACTTTAGAGTCAATACTGGAACTCACCAATTCCTTCACGCCAGTGAAGTAACTGGTCATCAAAGGGCCCCTGCGGTCGACGCAGGATGGAGAGCTCATCCTTCCAAACCATCAGGTGAGACTAAGGAGGGGACATCAAGAGTGATTAGTGGGAAGACAACGGGAGTGGGGAAGGTGGGTTGACACTCAATTCCACGGGTGGTTAATTCCTCTTCTCCTTTGCAGAAGAATATTCTTGCGAGCCAGACAAACTAGGCTGAGCGGGCCAGTCCAGTCAGTCATCTCGGCGCTACACGTCACGCTGGTGGAAATAACAGCGGCCCAGTTCCGGTCGACGCCCCCATGGGAACCAGGTGAGCGTAACAGTACCGTGCCGTCTCTACCAACAACCAAACTATGGAACTCAATGCCCAGGTGACTCGGCACAGAGGGCAGTCATCTAGTCTTCAGAACATTTCTCAAAACAAGGCTGTTCACTAACTGCAAAATACAAACCTGCACAGCAACCTGTAAAGACTGGACAAGGAGCAATTTCAACCTCTATTTTACAGCCTCTAACCCCAGGCTGACCCATTCTGGTCAACCGCAGTGAAATGTGCAATACAGATGCGCGCAAACATCTTCCCAACCTTTTCTCCCCAACACACACAGGACACTGGCACCACCCCACAATCATTATAAAATGGAACCCAGAACAGTAACACCACCTCAACAAAATGGATAACACCACAACCTGAACTCTACTGATTCAGTCTATCCCTAAAATTCTAATGGGACTTTTCAGGAGCCCCAAACCACCTCCCATTCCACATCCTTTCAATCTACTATCCCCTTAAAACTACACATGACAATAACACACAACACACACATCAGATGTTTGACCGTGAGTAGCATTCCAACCACAGGAACATCGGGAAGCAGCTCAGAGCTAATCACACATCCCGCTACCTCTTTAGCTCCATGCAAGAACAGCAGGTGTCCACAAACTTGTGGAACACTCCCGTCCCCTGCACACTGTATTGTTGCAAAAACAACCACATTCTTATACAGTGTTGTATAGTAAAATTTTATGAGAAAATGAGTAGAAAAAACAATGATTCAATTGTACATTAAGATAAATTCGTAACGAAATCATTAAACGCAAAATAAATTTGTCATTTGAAATTTACAGTTCAAGAAATAGTTATTACCTCAAAGTCTTAACAAACCAATCAATCAAATTCGAATATATAAATCATAAGTAGACATTTGCACTGTGCACTAACACATAGTCCAACTTTCGCAGTGATGTGTGTTGTTTTTAAAGTGCCAAATGCTTTAAAGTGCAATTTTCTTTACGTGTTTCGGGGAATGTAGATCCCCTTCTTCAGAAGATGTCTACCAGACCTTTTCTTTTTCAATACATCTGCATAAAGCAATACATAAATAAAAATATTATCATATTAGTAATCTTAATATGTTGTGATTCCTGTCTGTCATGACTGGATCGTTCCTCATGTATAATCACCTGTTAGTTAATTCTCTTATTCATAATTATAGACTCTAATGCCGTCTTGGTTTGCATTTTCATGTCAATCCTGAAGAATAAAAGAGACTATAAGTAAGTCCCCTCCTAATAAACCGCCAACCTAGTCTAGGGTCTCAATAATAAAAAATAGAAAAAAAGTACCAATGGTTACATGATTTGTAAATTGGTCGTAGCCCAAAAAGGAGTATAGAGTTTAATAAGTTATGAGTATTCTGTAACCTGTAAGTGGCCATATCAGTACATTCAGAACCGTGTATATCCCTGCAGATGAGAAAGAGATACCTTGATAAGGTATATTTAAAAAATATCAGTTTGAAGTCTAGATATTATATATACTAATTGACAACAATCGTCTGTAGTGAGATTTAAAATATAGGTATTATGTTACTCTAATATATATGCTAATTGTTGTTTCAAAAACTCATTTGATTAATTATGGTAGCAGCTAGCTTACCTGTAGGGACTCTCACTACAGATGATTGTTGACATTTAATATATATACTATCTAGACTTCAAACCAATATTTTTTAAATATACCTTATTACAGATGGCGGTCACTAACTAGGAGATATACCGGATTTTATCTGGAGCTCTTCAAATAATATCTGTTTAAACCACGCCATGCATATATGGTAAGAGGTGTTGACAATTCACGTTATCTTGATCACTCTGTGACTATTTATTTTTATGTATGCTATACAAGAATAGCCATAGGGTATCTCTTTCTCATCTGCAGGGATATACACGGTTCTGAATGTACTGATATGGCCACTTACAGGTTACAGAATACTCATAACTTATTTAACTCTATACTCCTTTTTGGGATACGACCAATTTACAAATCAGGTAACCATTGGTACTTTTTTACTATTTTTTATTATTGAGACCCTAGACTAGGTTGGCGGTTTAATAGGAGGGGACTTACTCATAGTCTCTTTTATTCTTCAGGATTGACATGAAAATGCAAACCAAGACGGCATTAGAGTCTATAATTACGAATAAGAGAATTACCTAACAGGTGATTATAAATGAGGAATGATCCAGTCATGACAGACAGGAATCACAACATATTAAGATTACTAATATGATAATATTTTTATTTATGTATTGCTTTATGCAGATGTATTGAAAAAGAAAAGGTCTGGTAGACATCTTTTGAAGAAGGGGATCTACATTCCCCGAAACGCGTAAAGAAAAGTGCACTTTAAAGCATTTGGCACTTTAAAAAAAACACACATCACTGCGAAAGTTGGACTATGTGTTAGTGCACAGTGCAAATGTCTACTTATGATTTATATATTGGAATTTGATTGATTTGTTTGTTAAGACTTTGAGGTAATAACTATTTCTTGAACTGTAAATTTCAAATGACAAATTAATTTTGCATTTAATGATTTCGTTACGAATGTATCTTAATGTACAATTGAATCATTATTTTTTCTACTCATTTTCTCATACAATGTTACTATACAACACTGTATGAGAATTTGGTTGTTTTTGCAACAATAGGATGTGCAGGGGACGGGAGTGTTCCACAAGTTTGTGGACACCTGCTGTTCTTGCATAGTTTGATACAACCTAGTGGCAGGGTTGATATTCTCCCCCATACCCCACTAAGTACCTTAATACTTTTACTTTACATTAAAGAAGTGTGCTCTTGGCTAAATAATTAGTAACCTCTTTAGCTCCATCACATACTGTGCTCCGACAGTGGCTCCCCGTTTCCCAGGGCTGTCATCTAGTAAATCCCAAGTTTTTTCTTCTAGCTAGAACACTTACTTAATTACCAATGCTACAAACCACAAGCAACCATTCCATCACTCGGGACCCTGGCACTTCTGGACCACACTCATCAATGCCACATGATTAGTACCTATCTCTCCCTTATAACCCTGTTTTGTTTTGGCAAAACCACCCACCACAAGGCCCCCACAAATTTCAGAGATGCCCTATACAAGAGTACTTTACGTTATACTACATTACCATCCATTTGGATGATGATAATAACACTTATTGCAACACGTAGAAGAGAGATATCAGTAATGAAGAACGAGATAGGAGTGAGATATTATTATTTATAACATGGGCCATGGCTAGATGTTATTGATTTGGTTTAAAGCGCTGAGGGAGCACCTTAAGGAAGGCAGTTGAACTGTGATGTTGGAGGAGTTGTAATATGCAAGTTTGGATGGGGTATGAATCAGGGTGCTGTGGGATGGACCATGAAGGTACCTGATGAAAGGAAAGAGTGGAGTGTGGGGGCCGGGGACGGAGGGTGATTTCAGACTATTAATTTCCTTTCTTATGTAATTTTTCATTCATTGTTTTAAAGCTACTAGAGCAACACATGATAAAATGTGTTCAATAAAAAAACACAGTAAAAACACTTGTTTACCTACATGCCCTTGCAAGTTTTTTTAGGGCTTTTTTACAACTTTTGAACAAGTTCACTTTTTAGGGGCATATTAATTTGATTCAAAACTTGTATTGCCTTAAATCAATTCTGAAGTTATAAAATGTCACTTGCTTAACTAGCTTGGCAAAATATGTTTACCTACACTATTTTGGCATGTTGAACCTTATTTGATGTGCCACTCCCCTGCCCCCTTATTCTATTTTTTACCTCCTGGTTTGCCCCGCTCCCGCCCGCAAATATTGATTTCTAGAGAGTAGTTTGGCTTTTCTTATAGGTTTGGAGCTAGAAATCCCCAAATACAAAGTGCAATTGGCTAAAAAGCAGAGACTGTTGACTTGGTACATATTTTCCTTCCACTACCAAGTGCAGAATACATGCGAGTACTAACCCCACATCACGAATTCAATTGCCTAAATATGTATATGAATGTAGGTGCTTACAATGAAATGCGTAACGTTAGTAATTACAGCATAGTGCAGGCATCGATTAACATCGGTGTCCTGTTCTGTCCGGTCACTGCTCTCTAGGTCAGCCATGCAGGTCCAGTCAACATAGCCCAACATGTAAGGGGCGTGGGGGCTGGAGCCTGGTCAGTTCAATGGTGTTCCGTCACTGCACCCCACCCATCCTCTCTCACCACTGGCCCCCAGAAGGTATGTACACAATCCAGTCGGAGCCTTCCAAAAGCGAGTTTTTTGGATGGCGGCCCTGCGCTAAATAAACATCACATCAAGTAATTTTGTTTTAGCTTTGGTGTGAGAGACTCTACCTGAACTCGCCGTCCTATCCCGAAGTTCGCCAGCTGGATGCCCGCCGTATTCACACCGTGTCCTCCTGCCTACGCGAGCCTGGTCTTCTGTACGGACGCTTCCTGCTGCGACCGGGCCTTATCTTGGCAGACCCTCGTCTGATTGGCGGAGGCGATAAGAGAGGGCGCGGAAGGGTGGAGTTCAGAAAGTGGCGGAAAAGGCCATCATTGGAGAAGTGTCTGTTCCCTGCAGAACCGCTCTCTGGGGGTACCTCTTATTAATCATTCACTTGCAGAATTTGGACTGGACATCGAGTGGAGCACAGAAGAATGTGCAGAAATGTTTAGATTTTTCTAAGCGATTGCGACGGAAAAAATATGTGCATGTGTGCAGGGTGAATATCAGAACATGCCAACACGTTTAAGTTAGGTATATAACATTTAACCCGTAAAACATGCTTGAAATGTTATCAGTGGGGTCATTTCTTTCCCTTTTTGCGCGTTACTGAAAAGGCAAAACATTGAAATAATTCTGCCGAGATCATGTTATTCTGCGATTAAGACTTCCGGGGCCACTTTACAGAAACTTGGCACCGGTTCAAGTGCAAAGTTGCACAGTATCAGCAGGATACGCTCCCCTATATCTAAAAGACTGGAGCATATTAGAAGACTATTCCACCATGACAAGAGCAGTTGGGCGTTGGTTAAGCACCAGGACAAAAATTGTCCTACAGCAAAACCGATAGTTTTTCAATGCATTTTTGCACCAGTGCAAAATTTACCCTCGTGCTAATATCATTCCGTATGCTGGGCAGCGTTTGGGGTGGTTTCTTTTAACCGTAGCGCAGTACTGCGAGTTGCAGTCTGCGCCTCCATTGGGATTAGTCTGTGGTCATATAATCAAAATCGCACAATGAGACATCCTTGTAGACGTACAACTAATTCACTTGTTCCAGTAAACCCAGTGCAAATAAAGGTGCATCTGCTCTTAAGCCTTAAGTACCACTGTTGATTTCTAGAGGCTTCCTTCCAAAGACAAAAAAAACCTGCCTATTGCGGGGACAACACGATGGGTGCGCCGCGGGGCAGCCAAATGGCAGGAGTGGCGGTTGGTGCTGGAGGGCGCCGGCAAGAGCTGGTGTTATTGGCTTCTCAGACGTTGGCCTAGTGGCGTGTGGAGCGGCGGCACGAAAATCCAGCATAAAGGGAGGCCAGAGTGAGAAGGTAACATTGTTCTCTGTCTTACCTGGGAGGTTCATGCTGACGCGGTGCCGCCGCGTGTGCCCATGCCATCCCAGCCGACTGCTGGCCTCTGTGGATTGATCATCACCCCTTTTCCTTTGCTGCTGCTCCTCTCTCTGGTCATGATTCGTGGACGGACTCGGCATTCCTTCTTCATTCGTGGATCTGTGTTTGTGGTGCCCGGCCTGGGAGGGAGCGCTAGTCAATGTTAACATGAATTTCTAAACTCTGACATGGTGGGCAGAAGTTTAGGAGGCCACCCTAGTTTAGTGGAACAGGGGAACCTTCTGGACAAACCAGACCAATCTACGGTAGCTTGGCATGCAGTCAAGACTAAGGGGGTCATTATGACCTTGGAGGTAACCATGTTGCAATTCTCGGCATGGTTACCCCCTTACCGGGTACCGGGTCCGGGTTCCTCAAATGAGGAATTACCGGGCCATTTCAACCTTGGAGGACCCGGTAATTCCTCATTCAAGGAACCCACACCCGGTACATCCCCATTCCCATTTGAGCCCCCATAGGGCTCAATGGGAATGGGGAGGGAGTTAACAACGGGCCCGTTATTAACAGGCCCATTGTTAGCTCCCTGGTCTGCTAGCGGGACCCGCTAAGTGCACCTGGTTTTACCAGGCACCCTTTGCGGGTCCCGCAAGCAGACTCGCAATGGGGCGTTAAGGGGTTGACGACTCCGGCACCATTACCGGCGCCGTTAACCCCTAACCGCCAAGGTCGTATTGACCCCTAAGTCTCAGGAGGGGTGAGAGTTATCGGAAGCCCACAATGAGCACACACAGTAAAACTCCACAGATTACCCTTAAACATATGAATATCAAAAATACATTTATTATAGGTCTTTGTAACAAAAACAAAATTAAACCACAGTTTTCAAGAAAACAATTACCACACATGCCTATTCACTATGTAACATATATACAATAATGCATTTAGCCTAATGTTAATGATAGGGGAGAAACTAACCACAACCTGCAACAGAAAGGGGTCTTCAACACATTTATAAAATTAGGCCATTCTTCCGAGTTAATCCCTAATTTATGTAGTCCAGCCCTACGAAGTGAGGAGCCCAATGCTCAAAGTACAGTTGTGCAGGGGTGTTGCTAGGTCTGGATAAGATCTGGGGCTACGCTAATGTCGGAACTGTCGGGACTGGGGGCTAGCTAGCCTTTTGACTGTTGCTCCTGAGATTCTGTCCGGGGCTACAACCAAAAGACATGGGGCTCTAGCCCTCTTAGCCCCCCCCCTAGCAACGCCTCTGCAGTTGTGCATTAACAACACACAGGGCCCATTACGGTCCCGTGGTCCCTGAATGGGGAAATACCAGGCTATACCGGGCAATACCGGGCTATTCCCATTCAGGGAACCCGGATCCGGACCATCCCCATTCCCATTTGAGCCCCCACAGGGCTCAATGGGAATGGGGAGGGAGATAACTATGGGCCCGTTAATAACAGGCCCGTTGTTAGCTCCCTGATGCCCTCGCGGGACCCGCAAGAGGACCTCGTAATAGGGCGGAATGGGTTTAACGGCACCGGCAGCTCTACCGGCGCCGTTAAACCCATTCCATCAGGGTCGTAATGAGGCCCACAGTCGTGCGTAAAATGCAAAGCGGGTTCTCTTCAAGGGGCTGTAGCTGCTGAGGAAGGGGCTTGAGGTGATGAAGAATACGCACCTATTCCTAGAGGACGGTCTACCCTGCGGATAAAGCGACATTCAGAGTTCGGGAATAGCTGGAGAGAGCAGGCTAGCCCAGCCAAAGTTAGTATCTTTAAAGGGATTCTCGTGGGTAAAAGGGGATAGATGTGCCAGGTGCCCACCGGTAAGTGATGAAAGTGCTCACGGACCCTCGACACAGTCTGGATCAAACTTTGACAGTCTAGCCCACTTCGCTCGTAGGTGTTAACCCTGCAGTTCCTGGATCCAGGAGTGGTGTGTCGCCAATGATCTCTGCCTTAATGCCAGTAAGACCAAGATTCTCGTCATCGGCTCACTTGCTCCCTTCTTTCCTGTCACTCTCTGGCCGGCCCCTCTTGGCCCCCTTCCTGCTCCACCTGTGAGGCTAAAAAACTCAGGGTCATCTTTGACTCCACACTCTCCTTCTCTCCTCACATCTCTGATGTCTCTAAGAAGTCACACTACCAGCTGCACCCCCTCAAAGGTATTCTTCCTTTTCTCTCCTTCCCCCAGAAGCTCACTGTCTCCAGAGCTCTGGTTCTCTCTAGGCTGGACTATTGCAACAGCCTCTTTCTAAATCTGCCTGCTTCTACTCTCCGGTCTCTGCAACTCATGCAGAACAGGGCTGCAAAACTTGTCCTTGGCCTCAAGCCCAGGGATCGCATCTCTCCAGGACTGAAATCTCTGCACTGGCTCCCAGTGGCTGCAAGGAGTAAGTTCAAAACCCTCTGCATTGTCCACAAGGCCTTCTGGGGCCTGAGGCCTCAATACCTTCAACTCTCTCTTCCTAAATATCTTCCTTTCTTGAACTCTTCACTCATCCGCTCCCAACTCCCTCAGGGTCAGTCGCTTCTCCAAGCAACGAGTTGGTGGTAGATCTCTTTCTTTGGCTGAGGCCTCCCTCTGGAACAGCCTCCCTGCCTCCCTGAAACTTGAGGAGAACCATCACCGGTTCCGGAAGCACCTCAAAACCGTTCTCTTTGCTTCTGCTTTTTCTCCTCCTCTCCCCTGCTGACCTCCTGACTGAAACTGAAACTGCACTGGTTACCTGGCCACCCTCTGATCTCGGGCCCAGGTCCCTCCCACAACAGTCGCACGCTTCCTGGCAACCCCCACACTTGGGACTGTTTTCTGTATCCCTACCGTCCCACTACCAGCACTTTGACACCTGGCCTAGTAGGATTGTTGTCTGTCTTCCCTCTTTTCCCCCTCCCTTGCCTCGTCGCGCCTTGAAACACTTGTGCATAGGCGCATTATAAATGCCATATCATATCATGGGTGTGTGGAAAAGTGAGCTTTGAGGCTATTCACCTACCTGGCATTATTAACAATGTGGCTGATGCTTTGTCCAGTTTTAAGCTACAGGAATTCCAGCGTTACCTAATGATGGGCGACCTAGCGATGACGCCTTTTCCAGAAAAACTCTGGGGGCTTGGTGCCCAGTGTTAGCCTTACTGATTGAGGCTTCTGTGTCAAGAAAGTCCAAGAAGGCCTATGAGAAGTCTTTCAAGGAATTCAGGGAATTTTGTGGGGCACAGGGCCTACTGGACACATTTCACAGAACTACTGTAATGATGTTCTTAGGGCAGTTGCGAGCTCAGGGTGTATCCGTAGGGGTGGTTCATACAAAGTAAGCAGCGATTGGGTTTTTCGCAGGCTTACAGGGGTGGGCAACCCCCTCCACCGCTTTGCCTTAAGGAAGGCATTGACGGTTTGGAAGGGTGTAGAGGGCCCGCGAGGGGACACCAGACATCCACTGGACCCTGAGAAACTTGCTTCCATCATAAGGGAACTGGGAGCGAAATGTAGGGATGAGTGGGAAGCATTAGTGTTCTGAACAGCCTTCGCCACATCATTTTTGGGGTTTTTCCAGATAGGGGAGATAGTGGGTTCTTCCATGGCAGACTGGGCGGGCAGATTATCCAAGGGCAACCTATCTTTTGAGGGGGATGACTGGGTGCACCGGTGGCTGAGAAGGTCCCAGGCAGATCAGGAGGGTAGATGTACAAGTGGGAACTATGAAACTCCACTGGATGGCTGAGATTTGTCCTGTCAGGCCATTAAGGGCTTTTATGATCCCCAGGGGAGGATGGGATGGCCCACTGTTTATACACAGGGGTGACTTGTGCCTGTCTAGATTTTAGTTCATGAGGGTGTTCGAGAGGACATTGCCAGGGGTTTGACTCGATTGGTTGGGCTTTGGCCTGCATTCCTTCCAAATTGGTGCAGCCACCACAGTCGCAGTTCATGGCTGTGGTGAGAAACAGATGAAGGATATCAGACATTGAATGTCCAGCACGTACACGGGCTACATTAGACAGCACCTGTTATGCTGAAGTATTTCTTTTCATGAAAGGAGAAGGGCTTCATTACTTGCATTCAGTTGACTTGCTGTGAGGGTAGAATCTCCCCCGGTGGTCCTCTTTTAACATGTCTAACATACTCTTGTTTTTCTGTTGTTGACATAGGGACAGGCGAGGCCTGTGGTCTGGGTGGTGGGTCACTTGTTTATCCATCAAATGGAGCAGAGAGTGGGTGATCGCCCAGGGTTGCTGTTGGATGCAGCAACCTTCAACATTTATTGGATTGGTTCAGAGGGCTTGCAGTTGGCCCTGGTACACATGGCTGTGGAGGCGCAATGTAGAAAAAGGAGGCTGCAGATTCCTGAGCTGGTTATCTTGCACATGGGGTGAAACAACTTGGCAGAACTGGGCAGATGGCCCTTTTTGGAATTTCTATTGTCCCTGTATGTGTGGTTTGGTCGTTTCTGCCCGGGTGCCTTGCTGGCCTGGTCGCAATGAACTTGCTCGGTTGGTCGCATGGCATGGGTACCTTGAGGTTGTGGAGAATGGCCTACTAAGGGGCCTAGGACTTTCCACCAGGGCAGGGTTCACCTGTCCCAAATGGGAACTGTGCTGTTGCTTTAGAACTTTCTGGCTGTTATAAGGACATTTTGGCAGGGTGGGGGTGTCATGGACCGGTGGGTCCATTTCTCTGTGGTAGTTGGTGGAGGACCATGTGGACACTGAGATCCCATTCTGGGGGACTCTGGAGCTGGAATAGTTTTTAGGGGAGGGCTCAGGGCACCCTCCTTCATAATGTTTGAACAGCCAGCTGGGGGTTCCGGCGGGGAGGCACTGGGGGGGTGGGTTCAGGAGGCAGTTGGGGTCAGTGTTGTATAGTCTGTCTCCTGGTATCACCCCCCGATAGGGGCATGGTGGTGAGGCGACAAGGGCATCACCACCATGTACCGCCCTGGGGCAGAGTCATGGTCCGCCTGGGCCACCTGTCAGTTTGAGGATATGATGCTTTGTGCTGTTGTGGTTAATATGTAATATGAAAAGTCACATTTCTTGGTTTGCTGATGATGTGATGTGTTAATTTAAAATGTGGCCCAAGTGGCATCCATACCTGGGTTAGTTGTGTTTACTTCTGCCCTGCACTGGCCCCTTCCAGAGCCCATCACAAACTGGTAGTATTTCACACAGTAAATTAGTGAGAACGTCTTGCAATGGTGCCAATTGTGTACACTTTCAATCTTTATGGAGTTTTCACTACCAGTCCCTCACACTGCTAACCAGTACTATTGTCTAACACTGCCTCATGCGTGAGCACATCCCAGTGTCCATCAGTACAAGCACCTCACACTGCCCACTAGTGTAAACTTCCAACAGTGCCCATTTGAGTATGTCGCACTTAAACCAGTGCACCTGCCCGACTTTGGCAGTGGCACACACTGACCACCAGTAGCTGAGTTGTACACTCAAGACAAGTACTCTGCACTTGTGCATCAGTGCCAGGTTTAGCCCATACCATTAGTGTTAGCTTCTCACATTGGCTAACACTGATATCCTCTTACACTGCTAACCATTGCAAGCTTTTCACATTGTCCAGAGTATGATATTCTTATGCACCCAACAGTGGGAGCTTCTCACCAAAAGCTACTAGTGCACCTGTCAGATTTTTACAGTGGCCATTACTGCCAACTATACCACTGCTCACTAGCGTGTGAGGTCCTCATAATGCCTGACAGTGCTAGCTCCATACTCAATCTACCAGTGACAGCCTCTCACATTGTCATTAGTGTGATGGTCACACCTTAACAACCTGTGCAAGCATTTCGCACTGTCCACTGCAAGGTTCTGAAATTACTCATGACTGTGAGCTTATCACACTGTGCACCAGCACCATCGTTTCACATTGCCCACCAGTAACACCATTTTACATTGCTCAGAAGGGCCAGTTTAACACAATCTCTGACAGTGCCAGCTCCTCACATAGTACACCATTGCCAGTTTCACACCCTATCCAGCAGTGCCACCTTCTCACACTGCTCAAATGTGCCAGCTTCTCACGCTGTCCACCACTGTCCTTTGCTTACACTGCCACAAGGACAAGAGCTACACCCTGTCCACAGGTCAGGCTTCTCACCGTGTCCATCTGTGCCATTGGATTGCTCTGAACACAAGTGTGGGCTTCAAACAAGGCAGTCCGTGCCATCTATTCACTGCACAGCCTTCCCCACACTACCAACTAGAGCCAGTGCCTTTCACTTACCATCAGTTTTCAGGTCTAACACTGCGCACAATTTTGAGCATTATAAATTGTCCTCCGCATAAGATTCTCCCACCGAGCATCAGTTAATAGCTTATCACACTATCAGTAGTTAAAACATCTAACAGTGGACATTATAGGATGTTTTAATGTTTTAATAAAGTTATTTTTATGAACTTGGACCCTCAAGTTAATAAAACTGATTCTCAACAGCCGCGTTCCCCTTTTGGGATAAGAAAGATGTAGGATTGCACAGAATGTGTATTTATTGATAAAATTAAAATAAATTGCATCAATTTAAGTATACACAATTTTGCAATCAATGAAATTCCAACATCAATAGACAAAAAACGGCATTATCATGAAGTGAACTTTTAAAACACACACATCACCATGTGTGTGGTTGAATTATCCTGAGTGTGCCCCCATGCATTGAACAGTGAAGCAGGTTGGGATAAAATTATCATTTTATAGAAAACCAAATAAAATCAGAACATCCCTGCCTATCTAAATCTCTCTACCCCTTGATTGCAAATGAACATTTCACCCCTCAATGAATAGGCATGTCAGAATCTTATACAGCATTCTAGAAAACTCAACTGAAATAAGCTACGTAACACTTGTGCATATAAATTACTTGTAAAAAGGAAAATGTTTGCATAACATGTATGTTTATTTGATTCCCTTCAGTGGTGTTCCTATTGCATTAATGTGTAAGGGTGCACATTTATCATTTTCAATGGGCAATTTAAAGGTGGGATAGGTGGCAGTTAATAACCCTATCCACCTTATCTCAATGGATCAGCACCAGTAACGGAACTCTGATTGCTGATGTAAGCAGGAAATTACTTCAATTACTTAATTTTTCTAGTAATGGACACAGTGAGATGTCCTTTGCCCTTCTGTACTTGTATATTGCACTGAAAAGTAGTAGAGGGATCTCCCAGTATATACACCATAGGATCTATTTCATCAGAGAAGCACACATGCTTCTGAAATATTTCCCTATTTTCTCAGGATGTGCAGCCAATATATACACTGCTGCCCCTCAGTGCTTATACATGACAGAGGCAGGAGTTTAATGTATTTCTCTTTACAGGATTATTTCCCTTTTAGAATATATTTTAATCTGAGTTTCTTTTGGTTGTTTCACAGACAGGTGGGTACCCTCCTGAGGACTGAATCAATTCCCTCCTCTAGGAAAATGTGAGCAGCACTCAGCAAGATGAGGTCAGCTTCCCTCCACAGCATGGTCTCCCTTTTTCTATATTGGGACCTGTCTGCTGTCTCTTCCACTGAACTCCAGGTATGCCTCTCTTACAGTGCTTTGCTTGTAATCCATTAAAATGGGTCCAAAAAGGAAGGCAATCTATTCCATTCTCCTTTCTGTTGTTCTCAATTCTCTGTTCTCTCCGCCTTCCTCTACATCAGTCAGTAAGTGAGAAAGTGTCTGTCCCGAGAATCTATGGGTTTGAACTTTTATGGAGCAGAAACCACACCGCGTAAAGGTGTGTATTATTTCTCTAATCTAATAGATCAGTGCATGTGATTGGACAGTGTTTTTCAAAAGTGACATTACACTAAACCAGCCCCTCCATGGTCATTGGGCATATTAATGTGATGGACAGTCTGATGAGCGTAACATCCAAATCAATTTTTCCTATTGTTTGATGTGATGCCATTTTAGAGATTTCTGCCTTAAACATTTGTACCTTTCTATAACAGCATATTCCACACATGTAATCATATTGCTAATCGTTTTTTTAGATTGCTTTCACTTAGGTGAAACCAATAAATTTTCATCTCGAAATGACATGAGATGTTTGTGTTAGAGATGTGTGTCTTTTTATAGTTAATGTTTTTATACAAACACTTCTTTTCTATCTCATGATGACAGGCACAAACCGTAAGATATCTGGATCACTAATGTGTGCCATTTCTGCACATATATTTTTACATTTGCCTAATTTACATAATTCAAATAATATGAAAAAAGTGTTTAGCATCCAGCTGATAGGGCTTTTTCCAGCAGAACATTATGTTTAAACAATTAAGTCCCTACAAGGTTCCATTCAAAAATCATCAACATCATCAACAGAAATATACCTCCCAATGTAACTTCCATGCTGCATTTTTTCTTATTATTTGCAAAATAGTACATTACAACTCCAGTTTGTCTGCCCAGTAATGGAACATGTAGTGTGAGTGCCTTCCCGGTCAGAGTTGGGGAATTTATGACTCCTGTGAATGCTGTTGTCATGGCAAATGTTTGATTGAGCAGGCAGGGCCATTTATAACTTTACTCCCATCTCCTTTGAATCTTTGCAGGATCTGCGTGCCTCTTTCTATCACCTATGGCAGACTTTCAGCTTTTAAACATGTGAAGTATTTTCTTCAGGAGAGGCCTGGCTGATTGAAATATCAGATTAGATTAGAGGGGGCCACAAATGACCACTGTTCAGAGTAAATTCAAGGTATATTTAATGATGTAAGCCCCAGCTCAGAGACATTCTTTGATTTTATTACAGAGACATGTCTCTGTGAACCAGGATCCAAGCAGTCATAAAGTTTTTCTGGTGAGCTTCTAAAACGATTGTTCACACATTTTCTTCTTTAAAAGCAACTCCATGTCTTGCATCTTGTTGCTGGAGATTTGTGTGTTGGATTACCATTTGGCAGTTCACACCTAGCTTCATTCAGGTTGGTTTCATTCACAATTGCAGGTTTTAAAGATACATTTTCTTTTCCCCTTGTTTTAGCATTTTCAGAAAATACAGCAATGTATACATTACTTTGCAATACCACTCCTTTTACAAATATATCTGTAGGTTTCAAAATACTTATTCCTAACCTTGTAAAGGAATCAAACATAATGCAAGGCCCAAATTCGTGTTTTGCCTTTTCTGTGACAGGCTGTGATTTTCATCTCTGATTGGACAGTTCTCCATTTAAATAAAGGTTTGTGGAATTCTTCCATGTGACTGAAAAGATTTGTTTTTGTATTTTATCTTTTACTTTGGACATATATTCTGATTATAATTGGGCCGCAAACAATGCACATTTCCTTGCACATGTGGTTTTTCATATTCTGTGTGCAGGCTGCAGCTCACATGTAGGCCATCAAGTCGTGCCTCGTGCCATCTGACTTGCTAGAGCTGTCTGTCCATCTCCTCACCACCTTCCTGTACAGCTGTACCCCTCCTCTGTGCCCCACTGTATCCCAACACCACTATATATCTGTTATCTTTTTACCTCTGAAAAGCATTCCGTTATGCATCTGTACTGTTGTAGACCTCTGGAAAGCACTCTGTTGCTTCGCGAAGCTAGGTTCGCACTCAATAAATAGCATAATAAAAACAAAAGATAATAATGTGTTATTCATATGGTGCTTTTCTTTCTTTGCATACTTTTCTTGGCATAGATGTTTCTACAAAATCCCCCCACTTGCTTTTACTAGAGAAAAGGCAATATTTTATTTTTTGTCTTCTCTCTGGTTGACTTTGGATGTGAATTTCTTCTATCATGCTTTTCATTTGAGGAATAATGGCCAAAATTCTTTTTATCTTCTCCCCTTTCCATTCTATTTGGATGGACTCTTCCCCATCCCACAGGTCCTGGAAATAATCCTCCAATTATTGAGCAACAGGGAGGGGTAGAAAAGACTGGTTTAGTAACACATAGAGACAAAGCTTTTAGGACAAACGTACATCCTATTGTACTATTCCTATTATCTATGATATGAATCCTTCTGTTATCTACCAACATTTTCATTCAGTCATTCTCTTGCACTTTAATTTAGTTACTTACCAATTATGTTTTATTGCTATTCCTTTCTTATTTTCTGTTCTGCAGGTTTCATTCTTCAGGATTTTCTTCAGCCTTGACTGCGGATGCCTTCTCATTCATTCTGAAAGCTATTCAAGGGTGACAGCATTTCAACTGATTGACATGCACCAATTTTTCTTCAATCAGATCTCCTTTTGGGATGCAGATTTTATAGGCAACAGGAGAGATCTTATCAATGCTCTCAAAATCACAACTCTAAGAAGGTAAACATTTTTCTCCTTGGTGTGATTTAGGATTACGGAGATAAACCCTGTCACCTACCTCATTCTCCCATTTTGTTGTTTTGAGGTCGTAGTATGTTTTCATCCCTTCAGCAGACTTCTCCAGATTGAGTCGGGCATAGGCAAAAGCATGCTGTAGATGCTTCCTCAAATTATCAATGTATTCATGAGTAGTTGAGGCGTTTATTAATGTCTGCTACTCAGTTCGTTAAAGCAGGTATTGAGGTAATTATTTTAAAAACGTTGTTTATTGAAATTTGATTCACTTCACATGCACACAGACTTTACCAACAGATACATGGATCACTGCAAACCTCATTATACATGTCAGTACAATACTCAAGAATGCAGACTAATGCAGGAATGTCAAGCCTTGTCATCGTAACAAAACTACTTGACAGGTTAGATCTCAGCTGCCAGATCCAGGCACTGTGCTAATAAATGAGTACCCATGGGGGCCCATATATCTTTAGGTCTAACCCTGGGACAACATAACAGCCTGTATTCCTTATTGAGTTCACTTAATCAGGTCAGATTGCCGAGCCATGTCTGGGGGGGAGCGGCTGGTCCACTGCATCAATACACATTTCCTAGTCATTATCGTGCAGATTAATACAGTGTGCCAACTGACCAGATACACATATCCGGTTAGATCACCACGCTGTTTTACACTGTGAAAGCACCCCTCAAAGGAACGCTCTAAGGAAAAGTCTGTTTTGCAAAATAAAATACAAACTTCTGTAAGTCAGGAAGGAACTCAAATTCCAGAATGACGACACTGGTAGACATCAAAATAGCCAGAGAGCACTTCTTACATAAGCTATTTGTGAGAGGTGAGTGGACTCATCAGGACCAAACGGTCTGGTCGCAGGCAATCGCGCAACAGGTCACTGAAACAGGGTCAGATATATGGAGAGATCAGGGTCCCTTACATGTGGCCCTGAGTGAACTATATATGGCCTCTAAAGCCAAAGATGAACATAATAAGATTGCCAGGATAGCGGCATATTTGTACCTATATATGGGAGCCATGCAGGACAAATGTGCTGAAGGCCAAGATCTGGCAAATAGGCAACAGATGGCGTTAGAGAAGGCCCAATCTGATCTGGACTCTTCTGAGCCAAGGCTGCTCAGGAGCCAGGAGTCAGAAAATGACAGCAGACAGTACATCACTAAAATAAAGGAGGATATGGATGTGCTGCAACAGGAAAAGGCTGACCAGGATACCAGATTTCTGGCCTTGCAGAAGGAGTACCAAGAAGGTTCGGACTCCCTACTGCAGAGCCAGAAAAAGCTAGAGCAAGAGTTAGACTTCAATAGGGCATGTGCTGAGCAGGTAGTCACCCTGCAAATCCACCTAGATAGGGAGAAGGCAGAGAGCAATAAACTGATTTTGAAAGACCTGGATACCCAGGCAGAGTTTGACCAGGAGCGCCAGAAAGCTGGTGCCTTCCAAATGCAAAGGGACGACCTGGCGGCACAGATGCAGGCTCTTAGTCAGGAAAGGGATACCTTAGGCCAGGAAGTCTGCCACTTAATAAGGAAAATGGAAGAAAATCACCTGGCCCTCCAGGGACTGGGTGACCTCCAAAAAGAACACCAGAACTTGTTAGAGCACACCAGGAGGGTGGAGGAAGCTCTGGCAAGAAAGGAGCAGGCCAGTAGGGATGGGACTCAGGAGGTAACCCTCCTGCAGCAGAGACTGGCCCAGTACTCCAGGACCAATCAGGAGGCACAGAGAGAGAATGAGGCTCTCTGCCAGCACAATGATAGGCTCCAGCAACAGGTAGCGATGCAGGAGAGACTGATAGTCTAGTAAGGCCTTAACTGAGGAACTGAAAGCGCAGGCTCTTGCATTGCAACAGGGAACAGGGGCGGATAGAGATGAGGTTCGCTGGGAAAGAGAAACTCCTGAGCATAACCTCAGGAGCCCTAGTACCAGAGGCCTTCATCTCTCCCAGTCCCTGGACTCTGCCACCCTCATGTCCCCTCGCGCACATGAGCCCAGGGCCACGGGGATGGCAGATTACTATCCAGCTAGAATTATGGGGCTCATAGGCCAGTACCTCCCAGGAATGGAGGGGCGGGCATCCGGGTATGGGCACCCAAGCACAGTGCAATTTAGTGGGGAACCCCAGGAGAGTAGGCCCACTAAGGGAATCCTGAAAACCTCTGCCCAGTTAGGTCAGTGGGGGGGGGGGGTACCCATCAAATCCTGGTAGCAAGGAGAGATCTGAAGACTCCTCTGAGCGTCACAGGACACAGGAGACCAGGTCCCCACATTCTGCCAGCTATTCCCAGGCTCGAAGAATCCGGGAAAACATGGAAGATCAGACGGCACCTCTGGGAGCAGTGCTTCGGAGTCAGAGGATGAATGGACTAGGGTGACCCGAACCAAAAAGGCCAATAAGGCAAAAAGGGCCTTGCTTAAGGACCCATTGAAACAAATAAAGGCAATAAGGAGTGTCATCACGTCTTATCATAAGAACGCCAAGTATTCTGTTTGGGAACACTTGGAGCTCTATGAGCAAATGATGGAGACTTTCCATTTGAAGGACAGCAGTAGCTGCATCCAGTACGTCAAATGGACCTTCTCACCAGAATACTCTAGTTTCTTTGCAGGGCTGGAGGATCAAAACCATTCAAGGTGGTCCACATACAGGGCGGCCATCTTGAAAAAAATTTCTGTGCACAGAAATCCTCAAGAGGCTCGCAAGGCAGCCTACAATTTGCAATGTGGGGAGGATCAGGCCCCACAAGAGTTTGTGCAAGAAGTAAAGCGTGCTTTTGCGCAGACCACCAGAAGGGTGTGCACGGATAGCAGAGAATTTATCAATACGTTTTTCCATGCCTTACCCAAATACATAATGACCCAGCTCGTGAGAGATTTTCATGAGAAAAGATCTTTAGACTGGGTCATTGAACAGGCTACCCGGATCTATGAGGTGCAGAAGCCCATAGAAAATAAAAATAATGCGCAGAAAAACCCCAAAACCAACAGCACCCCTGCTGCTGCCAAGGTGGCAGAGGTAAAGGTTGCCCCTGTTTTAGATTTGGAGATGGGGGTGCCTAAAAACCTGCCTGCACCAAATAATTCACAGCCCAGAAGGCCCTCGGGCCAGTCCCAGACAGGGAGTCGAGGAGGTAGTCCCACAAATGGGGTCCCCCGCTCACCTGACTATGTAAGTCCCCGCTACAAGGGAAACCGACCAATCCTGGGTTATGTGTGGACTCCTCGAGCCCAAGGGGGGGGATCCAGCCAAGCACCTAACCCGGGGAACTTCCCCCAGGAGGGCAGAAATTCACCAAATCCTGGGCAGAACTTTTTCCCAAGGTATCCACCCAACTTCCAGCCCCAAAATCATCCATCCTTCTTTCCCCAATTCCCTGAGCCCAGACCGCCTAATCCGGGAGAGGGGAGGCCAAGGGTGGAGGGGTACCCGAATCTTCCCAACCCAGGGTATTACCAGAGAAGGGATAGCTACCCTTCCCGGGATCAGCCCAGGGGAGAAAATAGAGCCCCGTATCAGCCTGAGTGGGTTTCACAACTTGAGCGCCAGGTCCAAAAGATGGCACGAGATCTGGGTCACATACTGAGGGCTCAACAGAACCCTCAGATGAGCATGCCACCGCAGAATGCCCCAAACTCTGGACCTGGTGCTCCAGAACAATGACGGGGGCAGCACCCCGATAACCCACCGGTTCCCAGGGAGGAGGCACAAGGGGAAGGGGGGTGTAAAGCCTAGGAGGAAGCTTCCATCCCAACTTGTAAACAGCCCCTGGAAAACCAGGAACCGGAAACAAAATCTCTTGCCCCTGAAAGTCTGCCACCCAAGGAGCAGAGGGGGGGTAGGAGAAACAAAGGACCCAAACAGACCCACTTTGTGGAGGAGGTACAGGTCTTCCAATTTGAGGGAGAGGGATCCTCAGAAGATCCTGGGAAAAGGATCTACTCCTTCAGAGATGGGGGAACTCCTCCCAAGGAAAAATGGGTCCCAAGGGATGCCAATTCAGACTGGGGAGATGTGGAGACTGAGCTACCGCCGCCCATCATCTCATCCCAGAACCGACAATACCAAAATCCCATGGGTCAAACCCATCCTGATGACTGCCTCCAAAAAGGGGGGGCGGCCCAGAACCCGAAACCATTTCCAGTTGCCAACTTTTTCTTTCAGATTCCCCAGGCTCTCCACAGAATTCTGCCCAAATCTCTTCTCTTGCAATGTCCAAAACCAGAAAGTTAGCCCACCAGTTGTCCAAAAATGTGCATTATCTGTGCCCCCTTGAGGAGAAGGAGGGAAGATATTATGCCCCGGTACAAGTACAGGGGCAGGGTACAATTTCGGCACTGGTGGACACTGGATCCCAAGCTACCCTTCTGTCCAAAAGGGCCTTTGAAGAACTAAATTCAGGAAGGGGGGAGAATTACCGTATTCCCTCTCACCTCTCTTCCTGGACAACTGCAGAACTTTGACAGGAAGGAAATTCCTGTCGAGGGGACTGCAGATTTGGACATCGAAATTGGGTGACACAAGGTGAAATACCCGGTCATAGTAGTGACTCCAGAGGGCACCCCTCGTTTACTAGGAAATGACCTCCTGAGAAGGTTGTCACCCCTAATAGATTGCGTAAACAAGGTCCCCTGGACCCAGACTAGCCGACCAATAAAATTAAAACAGAGTGTCAAACATGTTAGTTTAAACGGCACCTGCCAAATGGTTGAACAAAAATCTGACCAAGTAGAATTTCACTTCCAGAACAACCAAATTCCAGACGTGACAGTAATAGCAGCAGGACAACAGACTGGTGATGGGGGGTCCTCTCTATTTCTGAAAATCAACCTTCCTTCCAGTTTAAGGTGGTATTCCACACTCGAAGGAAACAGTCTGAAATTCTTTACCAATCCACAATCAGACACACCCACTCCTATAGTCCAGAAAGAGGTGAAATCAGCTCAGAGCCTGGCTGATATTCAGCAAATTGGAGAGCAGTTGTTCATCCCTGTTCAGTTAAATGATGGGAAGGACTCTGTTCTCGCCCAAGTGTGTGTGAACAACGGTAAGAGCTTCATCAGCAAAGCCATGTTTCGCCAACTCCCAAAAGATCCAGCCATTCCCACATTCAAACTGATAGACAAATGGGAAATTGACCTGGAAGCACCCAATTCAAAACATCTCCTGCCAAGCAGGTGTATGCTCAAAATGTCCATTGGCAACAAGAGCATAGTCTATAATTGTTGGGTCGTGCGAGACGTCACTGCCGCCTTTTACTTAGGCAGTGACATTCTCAATCGCTTTGCCATTAGTTTGGACCTAATAAACTTCAAAGCTTGGTCCCGATTAGCGGATAATCGCATGGGCTTTGATGATCCAGAAAAAGCATTCAGGTCAGCTCAATTGCTACCTTATGCAGTTGAAATTCAGATCAAAGAGGAAGTCACCATCCCAGAAAGGACCCGACAATTCTCCCTGGAAGTGAAAGTTAAAAGAGGACAAAAATTGAAAAACCCTGATTCTTATATACATCTAACTGCTTCTCTCCAACAGCAAGAGTTGGGGGTAAACCCAACACCATTAGTCAACATAGAACATGACACCATTCCAATAGAGGTGGATAACAGCGACTTACGGAGTATTACTCTAGCCGCAGGCACCATCATTGGAATGGCGGTTGATGACCGACATTTCTCCATTGATTTAGGAAATGAACTGTTAGGACAAATCCCCAAGGACTGTTTTGACAGTGACAGGGATGACAATGCAACACCAGACAGGATTTTCACCCGGCATGGGGGGAACTTCCTGGTGTACACTTCTTGCCCTTATGGTAAGGAAGATATGACTTGTGACTTCAGAGGGGACGAGGTGATTTTCCAGGTCCATGATGGCTGCCTTTCCCACCTGAAGCCTCCAGTCCAAATCAGCACTCTGACCAGGGACTGCCGCCCAGCTGGAGGAGGCCGCTGAGATAGCCAAACCAGAAGTCTTTCCAGGCTTCAGGCAGATGGTGGAAGAGAGAGTCAACCTAGCTGATGCCTGCGTGACTCTGCAACAGAAGAAAAAGTTGAAACAAGTTTTCTTGGATTTCCAAGATCTCTTTGCGGTAGACTCATATGACTGTGGTCGCACTGACATCCACACCACAACAATTCCCACGGACCCTGGAATGACTCCAGTGTTTGTGAAGCAATATCGTTTGCCTCTCGCATCCATGGAGTCCCTTACTGAAATAATTAAGAATCTTGAGTCCCGGGGAATAATCCGTCCAGTACACAGCACCTTCAATAATCCGGTGCTGGGAATATTGAAGCCAAACGGCCAGTGGAGACTCTGCGCCGACCTTAGGGAGCTCAACAAATGGGTCCATACTTCCCTATGGCCTCTGCCCTACATTGACCAAGGGCTGGCCCAGATTCAGGGGTCACAGGTATTCACAGCAATAGACCTGACCAATGGATACTGGACCGTGCCTGTCAGTAGGGAGGACCAATACAAACTGGCTTTTACCTTTGGGGGCCAGCAGTACACATGGACCCGGACTCCATTCGGATACCTCAACTCCGGCAATGAATTCAAGATTTTCCTACACAAGGCCATGCCCAACCTGGGTGCGAGGGGTAACCTGGCTTATATAAATGATGTCCTCATCAAAAGTTCATCTGTGGAAGAACACATAGCGGAGATCCGTTATGTTCTGACACAGTTGAGGGCCACCGGAGCAAAACTTTCCTTTCAGAAAGCACAGTGGTGTAGAACCCGTGTTAATTTCTTGGGGCATGAGGTTACTCCTCAGGGTCTCTGTCCCCAAGAAAAGAAAGTGGAAGCACTTCAGAAACTGAAGGATCCCACAACTCTGCGGGAACTAAGGAGCCTCCTTGGACTGACTAATTACAGCAGAAAGTTCATTGAGGGCTACGCAGAGATCACCAGACCCCTGATTCATCTCCTGAAGGGGGGGGTCAAGTGGCAATGGGGTCCAGAACAAGCCGAGGCAGTAAGACAACTCAAAAGAAGCCTCTCACAAGCGCCTTGCCTAGCTTACCCTGTCAGAAACAAGGAGTTCTTCCTGGAGACAGGGTTCTCTAATACGTGCTTGACGGCAGTATTGTACCAAAAGCATGACAAGGTCAATAAAGTAATCTCCTATGCGAGCAAAACTTTATCCTCTGTGGAGGAAAAATTCAACGATTGTGAGAAGGCACTCCTGGCAACGGTGTGGGCATTGAAGAATTACCGCCCGTTTATCCAGGGGGAACACATCATAGTGGAGACTGCACACCAGCCTCTGCAATACCTCCAAAGTGACAGAATCCGGGCCGGAAATGTGAGTAATTCCCGAATTACTTCCTGGATTCTGTCAATGCAAGGCTTTCCTGTGGAGGTCAGATATGGCCAAAACAAGAAGAGTCCCCTCGCGCAAGGTCTGGCTGACTTGCATGATTGTGCCAGAGAAAACTGTCTCGAGGACGAAAGTCTAAAAATCAAGGTCTAAAAATCAAGGACAACATGGAGGCATACCTTAATTCCCCACACAAAATCTTTGAAGAAGACAAGTGTGAGGGAATGCCCACTGTCTATGTGGATGGATGCTCGTACCATGTTGACAACCACGGGGAGAAAGAACTGGTGGCCGGCGTAGGGAATGCATGGGTGAATGAGTCCCCAGAACCCTCCGCTGGATACAAAATTGGTCCCCGAAGTAGTCAGGTGGCAGAATTGGTGGCTGTGCATCAGGCCATCCTCACTGCTGTCCAACATCAACTCCACGAACTGGTCATAATCACAGACTCGGATTATGTACGGAACGGGTTCGTGGAGCACCTGGTTAATTGGAAAACCAGAGGCATGTTATGTGCTAATAACAAACCCTTGAAACATGGGAAGGTAATCCAAAACATTGATGATCTGGTCACCTCGAATGGGATGACCATCTACTGGAAAAAGATCAAGGGTCATTCCAAAGTAGAGGGACCAGACAAAACTGGAAATGACTTAGCTGATCAGCTGGCCAAAACCGGGGCCATCCAAGGGGATCTAATAGAAACAGAGTCCCTGTTGGGGGAACTCCAGGTCACTGCTATCACTAGGTCCCAGACAAATGCTCACAATGATCTTTCAACTGCACAATGGAGTAAGGAGACCCCTGATGCTGATTTGATTACGGCTCAAAAGGGGATCCAATAATTGGTAAGGGGAAATTGGGAAAGAGGACCTAAGAGTGTTGATGAAATGTCCAAAGATGTTCCGGATCCAAGACGGGCTGTTGGTAAGGAAATCCAAAGCTGGCCATGATCAGTGGGTGGTTCCTACCTCATTCCGAAGCCTGATGTTAAGTCACGCCCATGATGCGGCCACAGCCGGTCATAGGGGGTTTCACACAACACTGGAAATCTTAAGAGAGGTTGCATACTGGCCACACATGAGGCAGGACCTCGACCAATACTTGATGGGGTGTCTTGTGTGTGCACAATTTCAGCCATCATCTCTCACACACCGTGCGCCTCTCCAAAAGAGGGGGATGACACTGCCATGGTCAGATTTGCAAATCGACTTTGTAGGCCCTGTAATTCGCTCGTCTAGAGGAAACAAGTACATGTTGACCGTTACATGCTTGTTTACCAAGTGGGTGGAATGTCTCCCGGCCCCAAACTGCAAGGCAGAAACAGCAGCTGCCCTGATGATTAACCACATCTTTTCCCGTTTTGGTCTACCTCAAAGGATTGAGTCAGACAGAGGTAGCCACTTCACCAGTGAAGTAATGACGATGTGGGAGATATTGGGGGTTAAAAAGAAGCTACACATTGCTTACAGGCCAGCTTCTTCTGGAGCAGTGGAGAGATACAACTGAACCATTGTGAGCATATTAAAAAAGTTTGTGGCAGATTCTGGGCCAAGTTGGGATATCCAACTACCTCTGGTCCTAATGCCCATCAGATCTACCCCTTCATCTGCAACCAAAATGTCACCATTTGAGTTGATGACGGGGCGCAAGATGGTGCTTCCCCAGCATTTGCTCTACAGGACCCAAGAGCAGACACTGATAAATGCCTCCACAACTCATGAGTATGTGAAGAATTTAAGGAAACACCTTCAACATGCTTTTGCCTATGCTCAGCGGAATCTAGAAAGATCAGCTAATAGCATGAAGACCCACTACGACCTGAAAACTACCAGGAAAGTATTCGAGGTGGGGAACCGGGTCTATCTATACAATTTCCAAAGGAACCAGGCCAAACAGCGAAAATGTTTGCCTACATGGAAGGGACCCTTTGAAATTATAGACAAGATCTCCCCTGTTGCTTATAAGATCTGCATCCCCAAAGGCAGTTTGGCAGAGGGGGAAGATAAGTGGTCCATATAAATCAGCTAAAGTGTTGCCATCCCAGGCACACTCTGCAACGACTGGAGGAGTCCTCTGCAATACCAGAGGGGACCGCCCCAGAGTAATTCAATTCCAACCCTAAAATATCCCACATATAGTCTCTAAATTATGATTTGGAAAAAAAAAATGTCTCATGATTGTATCTTGTTTTTTGTTAAAATAAGAACGCAAATGTTTTTACTATAAAATGTATATGCCACCCCAATATATCAATGGTGGGGAAGGAATGTCTACGAATAGGTATTGCCGCTTTCCTTTGTTGTCCTAGGAGAAAGAAAACCTGGAGACTGGCCAAGGAGGATGATCCGGAGACCGGGGGAAAAGATCCGAGGGGCCCGGGGTACCGCCCAATATTCCCATAAGGACCGGCGAGGAGAACCGATCGATCCAACCGGATGGAGGAAAAGATGCTGAACTGTGCCATTTGCGGAATTGGAAGAAGATGATGCGGACATACCAGTGCGTGGGTCAAAACATTCTTCGCACCCGACTCCCCCTCGACTCAAATTCAAAGTGCAGTCAGGTGGGGGGCTTTGTCAGGTGTATTGACCCACGTTGTGAGTCATTAAGCTGCAACATTTGGTGCTGTGGGCTTAGAAAATCCAAGATGGCCAAAAAGCCCACATGTGCGCCAGAATCCAGGAGAACCGCGCAGTTTGTGCGCACACCAAAATGGTCGCCTAACCTTCCACCCACCAGTGCGAGCGTGATGGGCCAGGGGTGCCATGAGTGGAATGTGTGCCAAAGGAAAAACAGCAGTGCCTGTTAGCTTAAAAAGCCCTTTGAAATCACCTTGGTTTCTCTGAATGCAAGCTAAAAATGCCTATGTCAAACATTGCAGGATATTCAAAAATCTCACTGAACACCAGCAGACATTTGGCAGAATGAAGTTTTGTGTGCATACAAAATCTGGAAAGAAAAAGTGCCCAAAACAATGTTCATAACAAAACTGGCTGAGCTGTGGAGGTCTGCAGCTTAAGTTAAACTGAACTGAAAACCACTAAAATCGAAATGTTTAAATTAAATGAGGGACCTACTTTTGAGTGTCACATAGTTTGTAACTGTTGAAATGTCATAGTTTTGAACTTAGAATCAGCACTCTAGCTGCATGTGTAAATATTGTCAGTTTGATTTGAATGTAGAAAACTGGGAACAAAAAGTGACATTTAGCTGAAACCTGGCTTAATGAAACTGGATTCTGCCTGACAACTACCCCCGACGGGAGTTGAAACTGGATCAACAGCTGTGTTCCCAGGCCTGGCTGCATTCTGCTGCCCCCACAAAAAGGAGGTGACACCTCTCTGATTGAATTACCTGGGGACTGCAGGAAACTGAACAATGGACTCAGGCAAATGTTATATTGGGGGGGGGGCCGTAAAGTGGCTTCCTCTTGGGAGAAGTGGGAGGAGAAGTGCCTGTGAGAGCCAGCTGAGCTTGGGGGAAGTGGATCAACCAGTTCTTTCACCATGTGATGTGGGAAGCCACACCCCTTTTTGACCAGGGCATAAGTTAAAAAGATAGATAACTCATAGTGCCGACTGGTCAAAATTATATAAGTAATATCATTATTCTTGTGATTTTTCTGTGCACGTTTTAAGAGGCGTTAGGACTCTGTGGTGTATTCTGGGGGGTTGCTAGCGGAAAATAGGGTCTCACTCCAAATGTCTGCATGTTAAAAATCTGACACTTCATCAATTAATGTCCATACTCCTTGCGCACATGTGTGTAATTTTTCGTAAATGTCCGATATTGGTAAACCAGTCAAAAAGCGCAAAACGTTGTCATTTTTTAATGCAAGCCCCCAGGAAGATCAGAGGCGGACAAGCATGGACCATAAGGAATATATAATGTGTACATGTAATTTCAACAAATTGTGTATCTGGGAAATATGTATTTGAATCAAATATAGATTTGTGGTCAAATTGACCAGGGGAGGATCCTCTGACCCATAAACAGACCTCATCATGATGACAATCCATTTCCTTCCCCCAATCATGGGAGAGGGGAGAATTGGGCCAATGACAAGTAGAGAGGGGCAGGCTCAGTTATACCACGCACACACCCACTTCCAAAACACATAAAAAGAGACTGCTGGGACAGGTAGAGACATTCAATTCCATTTTCTGCGGGACGCTCTGCCGGGTGACTCCAGACTTCACATCCATCAATCTCCAAAGACCAGAACTTTACTTCAGAACTTAAAGCAAGGGCCTAAACCCACAAACTGAGAACTCTTCTCAGCAGGCCTCAGCATCCTTAAAATCATCTGCAAACTATTCCACAGCCGGGCGAGCTGTTTGAATTCTGTGCCAAGAACTTTTGCCGGAACCGCAGACCAGACCCAGACCGCTGTGAGCAGAACCAGAGATCCGGATCGCTGTTAGCAGAACCAGTGCCTGATTGACCTGCCGAGCAGAGAGAACCGCCGCTGGACGTGTTGACCAGATCCATGACGAGGCCTATTTCAAATGTATATTGTGAGTACCTAGCAGAACTGTGCAGAACCAATCTCTTAGTTGAAATAATCTAATCCAAACTATTTTAACCTAAGTAGAACTGCCTCCTAGTAATCCTGTCATCTGTCATTCTAAAGCTGCGAGCTGTCATTTGTCATTCTAAAGCTGCAAACTGTCACCTGTCATTTTGAGTTTTACTTTATATCCGAAAATCTACCTTTATTAAATCGTCCGTATCTCTGGAACCGTTTGGGCTAGGAACGAAATTTAACTTTAAAGCTGTGATTCTAGGCTTTCCAACGAACCTAAAACCGACTTCCTACTTTTTCCACAATCGCGATTTACGCACTCGCGAAATTTACAGCGATTTGCGATTTTGGCTCAATTTCTCCACTTGTCAAAATAGCAGCTCCATTCCTTCCTTTGTTAAAATCCGTTTGCAACCTGGTAATAACTCATAGAGCATTGCTAAAGTGAGCCTGAATTAATACCAACAAGCATCTCTCACTCACCCTGAATCTCTAGAGGGAATTAAAATCAGTTAGCACATTTTCCCATCTGTTGCCATCACATTTAAAAGCATTTTGGGCCTGTGTTTCAAACTTCTACCTGTTTCCTCTAAGCTTGTTGGGGGGGAACTGAATTTCGTATTGTATTTGATTGCATTCCTGAGAACTGTGTGCTCCTCTTTCCATCTCCTTCCATTGCATAGGGGGGGTGAATTGCCAGAGAAAAAGTGATTACATTGTTGTTGGTTGAAATCATATCAAGTTTATTTGCTGTACTGCATTTTATTCCACCTTGCATTTCCTTGAAACCATAAAGCATTTTCAGCCACCTCATCCTCTATACTACTCCTAAGTAATCAAGTGTACCACTGTAACATTACCCATTGTGGATCCACATCATATGTCTCAGTGTACTATCAGATATTAATTTATTATAAAAGTGTGATATATATATATATATATATATATATATATTTAATTTTTCAAATAAACCTTTTAATTTGCAAAACAAACCTACTTCTTCGCTCAGTGGGGTCAGGGGGATTCTAAGAGGGGGTGTTATACAAGGGTTGTCATCCAGAGTACTGAACTGGACATAAAAAGACATCAATAAGGGTTTCCCTCAGCATCCCAGACTAGGCATTGACTTAGCTGTAGTGTTGAAGTGAAGCCGCTTAACATAGCCAACAATTTCCTGCCAGAAGCAGGGATCCCTGGCAGCCACCCAAACATGCAACATATCAAATTGCACGGTACCTCGTAGTTTAATAACTCAGTAAGCGTACTTGTCACCCCCCCGCCAGAATTATTCCCCCAGTTAAGGACAGGGCCATAACATATGAAGAATATAGGCGGCCGGCATCCGACATCTTGGGCATCCATCACTTTTAGATAAATCAAACAGATCATGATGAGCTGGCGTCAAGTATACCCTGTGAATGTTTTTTATTGAATTAACTGCAACCTAATATTAAACACCCCATTATGAGACCTCAAGCACAGCACAGCCCACTGCTTATCAGTAAATGAAGCCCTGGCATCCATTTCCCACCGCCTTCTACATTTCAACCTCACTTTGGTAGAATCACGCTGAATTATTCCGTAAATAGAGGATACCAGACGCTTAGCAGAACCCGAATTAAGAAGCTACTTAAAAATTGGGAGGGGCTGGGAATAGTCAGAAAATTGGGGAACCATGCTTTAAAAGCAGGCCTGATACGGAAATACTGAAGCCTTCTACTAAAGCTCCCCCAACATTTTAGCTACAAACAGCTCCTGGGATACAAACTACCCCTCTGGTTACAAATCAGCCATCGTACCTAGCCCTAGCCCCCGCCACTCATTCTCCAGCACCTTGTCGCCTTGTGCATGGTACATGGTCAAATTTGCAATTATTGACCACTTTCGTTGGTACCAGAACCCCCTGGATGGCATGCAGTTGTACAGAGCATTTTTCAATATTGGCATATGGGTACAACAGTGAATGTGGCATTCAGAATGAGACAAATTCTAGCTGGGCTGCTATGAAATACAACTCCATGTCGGGTGCTCCTATGCCACCTTGGTCCCACAGGAAAACAAGGGTCTTCCAACCAATCCTAGGGGGTTTGGGTTGCCATGCAGAGGCCTGTTACCATCTAAACCCTTCCAGAAACCCGGGCATCTACGTCACCTAAGTCAGAGAAAATAGCATTGATTGAGACCAGCTCACCCAGAGGCCTGAATACCTCCCAAACTCTGCAACTTCCTGCGCCAAATGGTGCAAGTTCACCCGGGGGTCTTTGAAGTAAAGTATTGTATCATCCGCATATAGAGATACCACATCTCTGGTACCCCCAAGCGCCAACCTGCGAGTAATATGGAATATCCACAATCTGGACGCCAGTGGCTCTATAGCTAAGGCAAAAGAAGTGGGGAAAGTGGGCAACTCTGCAATGTACCCCTACCCAAAGTGAATGGCTCAGAGAGACTCCCAAACAGGCCAATCTTAGCTGATGCTCCAGAGTATAGCAGCCTCACCGAAGAGAAAAAATATGCTGGGATACCTACAACCCTCAATACCTCAATAAGATAACCCCAAACGACAGAGTCAAAAGCCTTTTCCATATCCAAGAGAGCTGCTACTGCCTGCACCTTTGGGTCGATCTGAGCCAATATGGAAAAGAATCTATGAAGATGTAATGCCGTTGACCTCCCTGTGATGAAACCGGATTGATACTCATGCACCAAACCCGATACCAATGGGACCAATCTAACTGCCAGGACTTTTGCAAAAATCTTTGTATTCAAATTTAACAGAGAAATAAGACAGTACAATGCACAATCTAAGGGGTCTTTCCCATCCTTCAAAAGGAGGATGATCACTGCTTTTCACAACGAGGACCCACCCCCATTGCCTCCTCCCATACCCCCACCAGATGTTTAGCCACCTCCGACCCCATCTCCCTATAAAACTCAGCAACTATCCCATCCAACCCGGGTGCTTTAGTGAGGGGAGGGCCCACCCGGACACCAATATATCTTCTACCGGGGGAGGGCCCACCCGGACACCAATATATCTTCTACCGTGATCGGCCCTGCCAACATCTGGCTTGCTTCCGTGCCTAGTCTAGGCAACTCAGCAGACTCAAGGTATGTCACTCACTTCTGTACAACCACTTGATGCATAGATATCTTTAAAGAAGCAGCAAAAGGTATTCAGTATATCCTCTGCTGCCGACACCACACCCCCTTCTGGCGTACGAATTGCCACGAAATATCCAAAGCCGCTCTCTCCATACGCAACATAGCGGCCAACAGGCACCCTGGATGACCCCTTTCACCATATCTTCTCCCGCTTGGCAGGGTCTTTAACCGGCCCAGTGTTATCTTCAGGTCGGCCCTGATGTCATCAGCATCTGATAAAGTAGCTTCAATTGACTTAAGCTTCCCTTCCAGGCTCGACAGCTGCCTCCTAATTGTTTTCAGCATACCAATTTCCAGGGACATACACCTCCCATGCAGGACTACTTTAAATGCCTCCCAGACAGATGCCTCCAAGCCTACAGAACCCATATTCTCTTCAAAATATAAATGTACTACCTCTCCCACCTCACTGCGAAACACTATATCTGCCAGGGGCGCTGCCTTAAATATCTACCTATTTCTGGGCACCATATACCTCCCCAATACAAAGGACCACAGGACCGAGGAATGATCTGATAACATTCTTGGGAGTAACGTGCAATCCTTTGTCATCCTCATTAAATACTGACCATATATAATCCAACCTAGACGATGTGCCGTGGACTGATGAGTAGAACGAAAACTCTCGCAGCCAGTGGTCGAAGTGTACGAAAAGAAGTAGTGGAACTATGTTCCCTGCTAGCCTTCCCTGCTCTCCACACACCCCATCGCTGCACCCCCTCCCACACACAATCCAAACCCCCAAACAAACACCTGCTATTTAAGTGAATGTTCAGTGCAGAGCCCTGAAGTGCAAGCTTCATTTTCTTCCTACACTTTTATTTTAAAACTAAACCATTCCAGAACGGTTTCTTTCTAAAATAAAAGTATAGGAACAGTGAATCTTAAAAACAAAAAGTATGGGAGCACCGCTCCCGACCGTTCCCACCCACTTCGACCTCTGCTCGCAGCCCCGGATGAAGAACTCACCACACATCCACCAGGCCTAGCACCAACAGACTTCCACCTACTTGGACCGCTGCCTGGGAGGCCGAGCAGGCACTCCCCCCCCCTGTCCTGTCCAGTGACATCTCCATAATTACATTCAAGTCTCCTGTCCAAACCATATTCGTGTGCATATGCTTCTAGCAGCTAGAGTGCAGGGACACAAAGAAGCCAGTGTTGTCTATATTAGGCCTGTAGATATTAACAAATGTCATCAGAACATGGGCCCAGCCTCCTGACACAATAACAAATCTACCCCCTGGGACAACCACCAGCTCCAGCAGATGGAACTGTATTGACATTTGAATCAATGTCATCACCCGGGCCGAAAAGTTAGAGTATGAGGTGTAGTATTTGTTGGGACCCCAGGATTTAACGACCCCATTGTTATCCCTCCTCATCAGGTGGGGCTCCTGCAACACAATCACCTTGGCCCTGTGTCTCTCACAGTAAATCACCTTTCTAGCTTTCCTTGGGTTATTTAACCCACATACATTCCAGCTTATAATATTACAATCTGAAATATCTCTTGCGAACTTTTGCATTTCATTTTGAACGAACACTCCTTAAGATGACGTGACTCCTTTTGTAGACTGAACCACCCCCCAACTCTCCCACCACCCCCTTTACTTGCATCCTCATATGCATAAACCCCCAACCCAGGTCATTGCTCCTCACCTGAAACCACCCCTTCCCACACCGCTCATCCCCCCCTAGCAGTGGCAGCCCCCCCCAGCCCCAACTCCAACAACAACACTTAACTGAGGGGCAACTATCCGGGGGTGCAGGACACAGCTATCTGACCCACATCAACATCATCCACTCCACCCTATGAGGGAGAGGACCTATTTCAACATTATAACTAGCAAATGGCCCATTTTGTTACAGTAACTGACTGCTTCAAACCAAAAATGAACGTGGTCCTGGGAAGGTCTTAAAACAGTCCACCTCCCATTAGCATCTCATAATATATGGCAGGTGGAGGATCCAACACAGGGACCCCTCCAGCCCCCTACATGGTGGAGGCAGGGGTTCTGCAAAAGCAACAACTTCAGCAGGATTTGTGAAAAAAGGGTTCTATTGTATGAACCAGTCTCAGTCTTAATGGATACAATATTCCATACAGAATCTGCTTCTCACGTAGCATTCGCTTCGCTGCCAGGAAGGAAAGCCTAGCTTTTTGTACAGATGGAGTAAAGTCCTGAAAGAAGGATATTCTCACTCCCTTGTACTGGATATTCCCCAGCTCACGGGGGATATCCTGGTCAAAATAGTTTAACACTCTCATAATGACCGGGCAAGGGTTCTGTCCTGGTCTTGGCACCTGACCTGAAATCCGGTGGGCTCTCTTCACTATGAACCGGGAAGAAAACAGGGGATTTGGCAACACCTGCTTGACAAAGGATTCCATAAATTCTTCCAAGTTGTGTGACGACACTGTCTCTGGTATTTCCATCACACAGACGTGCCTCCAGGTCTTCATTCCTGTCACGTGTTTCTTTCATTTCCCTCTGAAGGCCCCGATTTATCTCTGTCACTTCAGTACTAGTGTCTTCGGGCACCCCCACTCTGTGTTCAGCCTCACAGAGCCTACCACTCTCCTTGCCAATCCTCTCCTGCATGCGGTCCATTTTGTATTCCATGCCAGCCAGCTTGGTGTTCACAGCTGCAAAGCCATTTTTTTCATCTCCATCAGGACCAGAATTAATTCAGGAGCCTGCCTCCCACCCTTCACTGGCATAAGGGCACGCAGGTCCAGAGATGATGCTGCATCATTCTCCCCTGATCCAGGGGAGGCCATGGTGCCCCCTTTTAGTGGCAACCCCTCTTTTTGCATGCACTGCAGTCGGCCCTTCTTGTAGTTTCGCTTTGCCACCTGGCGCTGTAAGGAGGACAGCACCCTTGTGCGGCCTTGCAGTGGGTCACCACCCCCGGGGGATTCCACCTCTGTCTAATTTCTGCACTTCACGATGAAGCCGGTGCACCCCATCTTCCCCAGATAAGTTCTGACCCCCCCTCGCTGCTTGATAAGTAACAATTCCAGCAGGACAGAGGTTGCACCTGTGGCACTCACCCGAACACCTGGGGTGTAAACTCAGCGTGGCCCACACCACAATGGGGGGCTGGCTCTTCAGTAGCAGAGTTTTAGTCCTCCATGCAGGGGTGTCAGCCTTTCCCTCTCTGGCCACCACAAACAGCTCCCCTGTCCTCCGAGACTCATCATGGTAGCAACATCTAGCCACCAATTAGCGGAGCAGCAACAGCCTGCTGTTTGATCGCTACTGCTTTATCAGGCCTTCCCACCTCCTGGCTTCTTCTGGGGGCCAACCTTCAGACCACCTCATAGTCTCTGCTTGGGCGCCCAGGCCTCCAGGCCGCCCAGTCCCACCGGCACTTAAAGGTCCAGCCTCACCTCTGTGGAACCCCAGCCTCCGGTGCAGGCCGATCATGCATGGCACATTAAGGGGGTGAGGACCACAATCCAGTGCCTCCACCTCTGCTTTACCCCAGCTTCTGCCAATGACAATTACAGCCTCACATGTGGAATCACCTCCCACATCGAACGGCTACCCTGGGGACCATGGAAATGGACTACAGTGGCTAGCAATCTTCTCCCTCAGCAGTCCCTCTCACAGAGCTTAGAAGTCAGCAGCCATCTTGGTTGCCAGCTCTCGAGTGCCCCAGGTATCAAGGCAATACAATTTTTCATCCAGTCATTAATTCAAAGGGCGACATCTTGTTGGCAGAACAAGGTGTAGATCTAATGGCCATCAGGACAAGCAGCAATCAGGTGTCCTATGTTGGTTCAGAATCAACCACAAACTTCTTCAAGCTACTCACAATTGTTTTGTTATACTTTTTCACAGCCCCGATCGATGGCTGGCTGTAGGCGATGACAAACGTTCTTTTCATTCCTAACATTTCCCACATTTTATACATCACCTCCCTGGCAAAAAGACTACTTCTTTTGGACTCAATCCTTTGAAGAAGACCGGAACGAGAAAAGATCTGGTTGATCCAAGAAGTGGCAGCAGTTTGTGCCTTACAATTTGGGGAAGGAGGGCACTCAATCCACTTTGTGAAGTGGCATGTCACTGTCAACATCTATTTGTTTCCTCTGAAAGAATGAGTAACGTGTCAAATGAAGTCTACTTGCAAACCAGACCATGGTAACATCACTTCACTCTTCTGGAGTGCTGTGTGTAGGAGAACTTGGTTGGAACTGAGCACACACAGGAGATGTCCCTTTAAATATGTATTGAGATCCTGGCACATGTGTTGCCAGTGAGTAACTTCATGCAATATCTCAAGATTCTTTTGCAATCCGCTATGACCGGCGGTAACCATGTCATGGGCATGGTTTAGCGTCAGACTTCGGAATGCGGTAGGTACACCCACTGGTCATACCCAGAATGGGGCTTTCTCACCAACAGTCAGTCTTGAATCTTGAACATGTTCTGAAAAATCATCAAAATGTTTGATACTCTGGTTTTGTCAGAGGAAAACTGATTGGATCTTCTAAATATTGATAGAATTTCCCAATGTTGGGTTCCTCCTTTTAAGTAGTGATCAATTCTGAATCCGGAGCATCTTTACTCTGCTAATCAGCTGCAATTTCAGTGTCAGTGTGAGTTTGTGATCTGGTTATTGCCATGACATGGATTTCTCCCACAAGGTGCCCCATATCTATGAAGTCTCCCGGTAGAGCTCCGGTTTTGGTCAATTGGACAGCCAAGTCATTTCCATTTTCATCAGAACCTTCTATATTGGAGTTAACTTTGATCTTTTTCCAATAGTCTGGGTCAAAGTACCATGTTTTAAAGGTTTATTATTTGCATAGAGCATGCTTCTGTTTTTCCAATTAATCAGGTGTTCCACAAACCCATTTCTCACATAATCAGAATCAGTAATAAACATAAGTTCTGTGAGTTGGTGGTTTACAACAGTAAGGACTGCTTGATAAATTGCCATCAGTTCTGTCACTGACTATTTCAGGGACCTATTTGTAACCAGCAGAGGGTTTGGGAAGATCGTTCACCAAGCGTTCACAGTGCCAGCAACCAATTATTTCTCCCTGTCTTTAGTAATATGGTAGGAACACCCATTTTGAGAAACTCATGGTGACACACGTAAGACAGATACAAACGATCACAGTTCAAGTGTGTTTATTGAACAATGAAAATGGTATGCGGGTTGGAAAAATGCCCAATCTAAGCCTACATCTAAGATGGGGCCAGGTGTCGACTATCAAATGAAAATAAGTCAGTCCTAGTGTTATCACACGTCGGAGAGGCCAACGGTGGGGGGGCTCACTGGTCCGTTTTGTCATGCTCCAGCTCCAGGCAGGAGCGAGCTTCACCAGGCACCGGGGAGGCCAGCATCCTGGCAGGGGCAAGGCTGTCTCCCCTTTTGGCAGGGTGCAAACTTCCCCATGTGGGAATAAGCTTCGCCACGTGTGTCACGTGGCAGACTGGCCTAGCCCTTCCATATTTGGGATCAGTGGGTCACCGGATCCCACGTTCGTCGCCAGTTGAGTGGCCCGGGGTGCTGGGCCACCATCATGAAGGGCTCTGCAGGGCAGGCTCTCTGCCTTGCCACGCAGTGCTGGCATTTGCTGAAATTACCTGTTGAAGGCAGGCGTCATGGTGGTGTAAGACTGTGTAAGATTGCTGAATAGGAAGCCACTCGTCCCTTTATTGAGTTGGTCATGTGGCGACTTACCATGTGACAGAGCACGAGCGCAGGGCACAGGCTCATGTTACAATAGTGTACACAGTCATTCAGTGCACACTTTCCCCTCGTGCTGTGTGGCACGCACTGCTGGAAGAAGCGAGCAGCGTACTTTGGTTAGTGCCCTTTCTCAAAATGCCAGAACATCAAACGAGCAGGCTGTGCCTTGAAAAACGAGCTACAGTGCAAAGCGTGTGCCAGGGTATTGCGCTTTCTACTCTCTCTTTGCACGTGCTTTGCAAGCTCAGTGTGCTGCTTGCAGAAGCCCAGATTTGTTTCCTTTACTGTGCTGCCACATCCCTCACAGCCATTCCAAGTGACAAAGCTCTTTAAATGACCATTGTAGGCAGCCACAGCAGCTTCAAATTTTTCACTGAGCACACAGCTTTAAAAGGGAAATATCCAAGCCATTGAGGGGCCCTGTTCTTTTCTTTTGCAGTGCTCGCCTCCCTTGCATGTCAATGAGGCTGTGACGTCAGACAGACAGTCTTTGCACACTGGGACAGCGAGGAGTCGCCACTGGCCAGCCTGCCTAATTCATTTTAATGAAAATCAGTCGCTTCACTTACAAAAGACATTGTATGTGGGTGTTGGCAACTGTTGGAAAAACACCACCAATGAAAACAAGATTGCTTTGAGGAGGCTAATTATTCGTACCGTACAGAACCCACTGTAGTGCATTTTACCCTGGGGACCATGGAAATGAACTACAGTGGCTAGCAGTCTTTTCCCTCAGCAGTCCCTCTCACAGAGCTTAGAAGTCAGCAGCCGTCTTGGTTGCCAGCTCTCGAGCACCCCAGGTATCAAGGCAATACAATTTTCCATCCAGTCATTAAGTCAAAGGGAGACATCTTGTTGGCAGAAGAAGGTGTAGATCTAATGGCCATAAGGACAAGCAGCAATCAGATGTCCTATGTTGGTCCAGAACCAACCATAAACTTCTCCAAGCTACTCACAATTGTTTTGTTATACTTTTCCACAGCCCCGCTCGATGCCTGGCTGTAGGCGAAGACAAACTTTTTTTTCATTCCTAACATTTCCCACATTTTATACATCACCTCACTGGCAAAAAGACTACTTCTTTTGGACTCAATCCTTTGAGGAAGACCGAAATGAGAAAAGATGTGGTTGATAAAAGAAGTGGCAGCAGTTTGTGCCTTACAATTTGGGGCAGGAGGGCACTCATTCCACTTTGTGAAGTGGCATGTCACTGTCAACATCTATTTGTTTCCTCTGAAAGAATGAGTAACATGTCCAATGAAGTCTACTTGCAAACCAGACCACGGTATTATCACTTCACTCTTCTGGAGTGCTGTGTGTAGGAGAACTTGGTTGGAACTGAGCACACAGGAGACGTCCCTTTAAATATGTATTGAGATCCTGGCACATGTGTTGCCAGTGAGCGACTTCATGCATTATCTCAAGATTCTTTTGCAATCCACTATGACCGGCGGTAACCATGTCATGGGCATGGTTTAGCGTCAGACTTCGGAATGAGGTAGGTACACCCACTGGTCATACCCAGAATGGGGCTTTCTCACCAACAGTCAGTCTTGAATCTTGAACATGTTCTGAAAAATCATCAAAATGTTTGATACTCTGGTTTTGTCAGAGGAAAACTGATTGGATCTTCTAAATATTGATAGAATTTCCCAATGTTGGGTTCCTCCTTTTTAGTAGTGATCAATTCTGGATCCGGAGCATCTTTACTCTGCTAATCAGCTGCAATTTCAGTGTCAGTGTGAGTTTGTGATCTGGTTATTGCCGTGACATGGATTTCTCCCACAAGGTGCTCCATATCTATGAAGTCTCCAGGTAGAGATCCAGTTCTGGTCGATTGGTCAGCCAAGTCATTTCCATTTTCATCAGAACCTTCTATATTGGAGTTAAGTTTGATCTTTTTCCAATAGTCTGGGCCAAAGTACCATGTTTTAAAGGCTTATTATTTGCATAGAGCATGCTTCTGTTTTTCCAATTAATCAGGTGTTCCACAAACCCATTTCTCACATAATCAGAATCAGTAATAAACATAAGTTCTGTCAGTTGGTGGTTTACAGCAGTGAGGACTGCTTGATAAATTGCCATCAGTTCTGTCACTGACTATTTCAGGGACCTATTTGTAACCAACAGAGGGTTTGGGAAGATCGTTCACCAAGCGTTCTCAATGCCAGCAACCAATTATTTCTCCCTGTCTTCAGTAATATGGTAGGAACACCCATTTTGAGAAACTCATGGTGACACAAGTAAGACAGATACAAACGATCACAGTTCAAGTGTGTTTATTGAACAATGAAAATGGTATGTGGGTTGGAAAAACACCCAATCTAAGCCTACATCTAAGATGGGGACAGGTGTCGACTATCAAATGAAAATAAGTCAGTCCTAGTGGTATCACACGTCGGAGAGGCCAACGGTGGGTGGGCTCACCGGTCCGTTTTGTCATGCTCCAGCTCCAGGCAGGAGCGAGCTTCACCAGGCACCGGGGAGGCCAGCATCCTGACAGGGGCAAGGCTGTCTACCCTTTTGGCGGGGTGTGAACTTCCCCATGTGGGAATAAGCTTCGCCACTTGTGTCATGTGGCAGGACTGGCCTAGCCCTTCCATATTTGGGATCAGCGGGTCACCAGATCCCACGTTCGTCGCCAGTTGTTGAGTGGCCCGGGGTGCTGGGCCACCATCATGAAGGGCTCTGCAGGGCAGGCTCTCTGCCTTTCCACGCAGCGCTGGCATGTGCTGAAATTACCTGCTGAAGGCAGGCGTCATGGTGGTGTAAGACTGTGTAAGATTGCTGAATAGGAAGCCGCTCGTCCCTTTATTGAGTTGGTCATGTGGCGACTTACCATGTGACAGAGCACGAGTGCAGGGCACAGGCTCATGTTACAATAGTGTACACAGTCATTCAGTGCACACTTTCCCCTCGTGCTGTGTGGCACGCACTGCTGGAAGAAGCAAGCAGCGTACTTTGGTTAGTACCCTTTCTCAAAATGCCAGAACATCAAACGAGCGGCTGTGCCTTGAAAAACGAGCTACAGTGCAAAGCATCTGCCGGGGTATTGCTCTTTCTACTCTCTCTTTGCATGTGCTTTACAAGCTCAGTGTGCTGCTTGCAGAAGCCCAGATGTGTTTCCTTTACGGTGCTGCCACATCCCTCACACAATTCTGAAGAAATGTCCAGAGAGCAAAACTGTATTACTTGAAAGAGTGTATAAAATGTTATTCACCATGTTACAAAGCATTTCAAAAAAATCAATCAATGATATATTATTTAACATAGCTTCATAGAATCACATAACAAGACAACATGGGAGTACATAAAACCTGGCTAAAATTAGTCAATCACAACAACCATTCATAGTGAAGCATTCAAACCATACACCGCACTCAGTGACATTGAAACACACAACAATACCTAAAAAACATTACACAATTGATTAGCAGTGGGGGGTGGGATAAGCATTCCTCACGTCCCAGCTGATTATTTTAATATTTGAAACATTTTTTCAAAACATCAATAGAAACAATTGAAAAACAATCTATCAGGAGGGTGGATCTAGAAAGGTGTTGTAGAGATCACATCCCTGGGGTAAACTCAACCGGTTTCGACGTAGATACAAAACGAAAGGCTGCAAGAAGAGAGCAATACTGCATAAATATGCGGCAGTGGCCTATCTAAAAACTAGACTCGAAAAAATCATTTATGCCTTCAACCTAATGGGTTACAAAAACATCTTTTGGTTCACAGTTTACCAGGCCACCTCCTGTAGACACGACTCATTTCTGCTGCACCCACCATCAAGGAGGCCACCCCAGTACACCCACCATCGTAGGGGGCAGCCCATAGCAGCTTCTATGCTGTAGGTGGCACACCAGCACTTACTAGGGCTGGCACCGACTGAGGAGGTTCTTTAACACAGGGCTAATAAGATCATCGCTAGAGACCCAGCTGTAGGAATAATTTTCTAATAATTATCCTTTTCCAAAGAATTTGACCAGAGGTTCCAGGTATCCACAAGATTATGCCAACACCTATAATGTTGCTGGGCATCTCAAAGCTTACAGAATGGGTATATATAACCTAGCCCCAGAAAATCCTATTATTGATTTATTTATTTTTGGGTTTATAAACGTGCACTACAGCCCAAAGGCAATCGAGACGCTATGAGGGACATGTATGAAGGCTTGATTCAGGGTTACAAGAATGTGGCCCAAGAGGATACTTGATGCAGAATGCATGGTTACATTAACAGGAAACAACGTTTACAGAAGCTTTAAGAGAACATGAGGAATATTCAAACAAAGAGCCTGGTTTTGATAGCTTTCCTGAAAGCTGAGTGAGAGTCAATCTGTCGTAGTTCAGGGGGGAGGGAGTTCGAGAAGGTAGTAGCCATAATCGGGAATCTAGTGCCAGCCGCCCGCACTCTGCATGTGATGGGTCCAGTTATTCTGTTGGAATACGCAGCTCTAGAAGGTCTAGATGTGGTGTGGGGGACAATTCTGTGAGTTAAGTAAGGGGGGGCAGCCATTGAAGGCATTTGTGAGTCATGGCAAGTGTTTTGAAGACAATCCTTTCCTTGACGGGTAGCCAGTGGACCTTCCTCCTGACATCCGAAATGTTGTCTCTTCTAGATATGCCCGTTGTGGCCCTCAGGGTGTTATTTTGTGCAAGTTGGAGTTTGGCCAGATTTTGGCTGGAGGTCCCTACAAAGAGGGCATTGCAATTGTCCAGCCTTGAGCCAATTATTGCCCTGGCAATGGTAAGGCAGTTCTTTTGGAATAGGAAGGGTCTGGCTGCATTGAGAAGTTTGGAGTGGTACGCTGAGGCGGAAGCTACAGCATTAACCTGTCTATTCATGGTTAGGTCAGGTTCGATGTACAAACCCAGTGCCTTAATTACTTGGGAGACAGCAATAGGGATGTTGTCAACTGTAAAGGAACAATATTGTTTGTCCAGTTTCCCCAAGGTGGGCGGGATCCAATTAACAGAAGTTCGGTCTTCTCTCTGTTGAGACATAACCAGTTCTCTGCCATCCAAGATTGGATTGTTGAGTAGATGGAGTTGAGGGTGTTAAGGTCGGCCAGATAATCACCGAGAGGGGGGTGAGCACTTGGGTGTCATCTGCATAGTTAGTATATGAGGTGCCCAATGTGTCCAGGATTTTAAATAGAGGCCTTGTGAAGAGGTTGCAGAGTGTGGGAGCAATGCAAGAACCCTGTGGGACCCCGTATTTGATGAGACTAGGGTTGGCACATGAAGATTCAGAAAAAACCTTCATCACTCTATCCTGTAGGAAGGAAGTTATCCTAGTACAGGCCCTCGGGGAGAACTTAGCTGCGGTGGAGTGGTGGTGGCAGAGAGTCTTGTGATCCACCAGATCAAAGGCTGCGGAGAGGTCCAGGAGAAGAAGGAGAGCAGGTTTGCCTGCGTCTCTAAGGTCGTCCATTTGATTTTTTTAATCAAGCAGGGCCGTTTCCATGCCATGCCTAGGTCGGAAGCCGGACTGCCGGAGACCCAGAAGGTGGTTATCCTCAATTAATTTTTGGACTTGCAGGTAGGCTGTTTTGTCCAGAATATTTAATAGAAAAGGCACAGTCGTAATAGGCCTTTAGTTCCTAGGGACCGATGGGTCAAGGGAGGTTTTTTTTAAGAGTGGGCAGACCCGCGCTTCATTGAGTGCCGTTGGGACAAGCCCGACTGGCAGGAAGAGTTGATGAAGGCAGTGATAAATGGGATAAGGGACAGAGCACAGTCTTTAATGACCTGAGCCGGAGAGGCATCCCCTTTACAGTTAGGTTTGATGGATTTGAGGAGTGCACTGACCTCAGATTCACTCATATCCTTGAAATCAAACACTGGGGATGGGTTCGAGGGAGTTGCAGGAGGAGCAGTGTTGTGATATTTGGCTAGTAGGTCAGAGAGGGTTTTTGGTGGGTAAGGATTTTAGTGTGCAGAGTTTCTAGCTTGTCCAGCATGCCAATTGAATTGTGTTGCACCATGTCGTATCCTTTAGCATAGTAGGGGGTGGGGGAGCTGGAGACTCAAGCTCCCTGAAGATGGAGAAGATTTCCTTTGTCACCAATTTGGCATTTTCATTCTGGTGTTGAAAGAGGCGGCCATGTCTTGAATGATGGAAATTTTATAGTTTAGGGAGATAGCCTTAAAAGCTGCTTAAGAGGCATCATTGGGGTGGGTTTTCCAGGTAGCAAGCACCGCCCTTTTCTTAGCACGAAATTCCACTAACTCTTGGGAGAACTATGCATTGGAATGCTTGGCTTTTTTCACTTTTGTGAGTGTAAGCGGTGCAACTTTGTCAACAGCTTGGGTGATAACCAGAATAAATGCAGATGCAAGAAGCTCTGGGTCATTTGGAAAAGGATGCAGGAGGGCAGGCACTGCGAGGAGGGGCAAGATATTCTCCATGGTGAGCTTAAAAGAGCTGCTCGAGAGAGCAGCAGGGTGTGGAATAGTAACTTTAGGAGGCTCCTTAGAGAATAGTGATGTCAAATTTAATACAGTAATGGTTGGACCAGGGAATGGGAGCCATCTCGGAGACCAGGAGTGAGCAGTTATGAGAGGACACCCAGTCAAGCATGCAGCCTTTCTCATGGGTGGGCTGCGAGACAACTTGGGTGAATCCTAGGGTGGAGAGGGCTTTATGTAAAGAGGAGGCATTCACATCGTTAGGGTCATTGAGCCCTAAATTGAGGTCTCCAAGGAGTAAGATTTTGGATAATTTCTTAAGATTGTCTGAGGGGGCATGAATTAAGGAGTCATGGAAGGTGCGGGGGTGTAAAGGCGCTGCTGGTTGGATCAATGTGAGTTGTGGGTGGCCTAGACGCAAGGCTAGGCAGAGTATTGCTGGCGGAAGTATGTAAGGAGGGTGAGCACCAGGTATAGGACCATTGCTGGGCACAACATGAGAATTCACAGGCAGTACAGTGGGGTGAACACCAAGTATAGGACCATTGCTGGGCACAACATCAGAATCAACATGCAGTACAGTCGGGTGAACACCAAGTATAGGACCATTGCTGGGCACATCTGAATCAACAGGCAGTACAGTGGGGTGAACATCAAGTATAGGACCATTGCTGGGCACAACATCAGAATCAACAGGCAGTACACTGGGGTGTGCAACAGGTGAAGAGAGTTTCTGTGGTGATGTCATGATCTCTTGCAGAGAGTCGATAGGGCTTATGAGCCTGCATCTGGGTGCAATGCTTCGGTGAACCTGACTGATGGCTGTAGTTAGTACCCGTGCGGGCGAGGCAGTGGTCAATCTGAAGTTATCCCTGTGTGGCAGAGCCACGAAGCGGGGAGCCGCTAGGGCAGATTGCATCATCATGTTGGGAAACGTTGCAAGCGGCAACGCATCGCAACAGTGCGAGGAGCAGTGCTGATGCGCAGCCATGCTGCATGGGGGCAGGTATGCGCTGGGCTTACGGCATAATGTGATATAGAATGATTATCTAGACTACAGACGCCAGAGCAAGCATATGCGGTTCCAGGCTCCGACTGTCCCATAGGGCAACAGGGCAATGCCCGAAATTGTAGGCTTGACTTGCTTGTGTGGGCCAATTGTTTTGGTCAAAATAGGTCACTTTTTGGCCAAAGTGGGCCAGTTTGATGAGTTGCTGCACTTTGTATGTATTATTATTTGCATTTGTAAAGCGCACTAGCAGCCCAATGGCATCGAGGCGCTGTTGAATGAAATTGTTTTAGTTACAGGAGGATTACTTAGCTCATGGTTACAGTGAGCGTGTAAGCTAACAATAATACTATGTTGAGGAACATACATGGGTGGGGTAGTAGATTTGACCAGTGTTATTGAACAATTATTCTTTAAAATGCACAATAAAGATTGCCCAAGCGCTCAGCGCAGGAAGTCTTGATTATATTAAAGACACGGAGGCGAGCATCATGCTTATCTTTTTTATTACTGCTAAACAGCCTTTCAAAACTTGACTTTTTTTTTTTACAAGTTAGCCGTGTGCAACTGGCTTAAAAACAAAGAAAGAAAAGAAAAACGGAGTAACCAAACATCTTATGAAGAAAGGTGTATCCAACTTACAACCCCCATAAGTCTTAGCCTTTAGGTAGTCCATAGCCTCAGTTCTGATAGACAATGAGGGTTGCCCTGCTGCTATAAACCCCAGCTGTCCTGGGTCCTTTCCTCTTCTTTTCCTTGATCTGCTAAAACAATGGAACAGTCTAAATAGTCTTATATAACTTGAGTCGCTCCATAATCAGTGCTGTCTTGCACTCTTCTATCTCCCCCGACTTCCTCGCCGATAATCTCCCTGCTGGTCTCTTAAGCCATTACTCTTGAGAACTTTTTTGTTCCTCTCTTATGCAAAAAAATAGAGAATAACAATGTTGGGGGGGGGGGGAATTCGCTCGTCCATGTTCATAATACATAACATATTGTACATTATGAATTTAGAGGCAATTCCTTGTGGGTGGGGTAATGCTCGCCTCTGTGTCTTTAATAGAATCAAGACTTCCTGGCTGAGCGCTTGGGCAATCTTTATTCTATGACAAGACCGGAGGCGAGCATTATGCTTGTTCAAAGCTCTGTACCACCGCTGATGTCAGATTCGATACTGGTTTAAAATAAAATGTTCTGAAAACAGAATTGCTGGACCAGTAAGCTGCCTTCATGATCTTTTGCAGTGGAACTCTGACTGCAAAAGCTCTAGAAGCCATCACTCCTCTGGGCGAGTGAGCTCCAAAGACGGAAATGTCTATTCCTGCTATCTCCATAACCTCTTTCACCCATCTCGCTATTGTGGCCACCACCACTGCTTTAAATGGCTTTCTGCACGCAATTAACAATTGAGTTACACTCTGCGGCCTTATCGCTCCGTCTATCAGATCGTGTCCGGCTGAGATTGCTGACCTATAAACCCCCATTGTTCTCAAGGCCTTTCCCGAAGTAGTTAGGGACACTAGAAAATTAATAACTTGAACTATAGGTGCTGAAATGGGAGAAATACCCCTCCCCCTGCACCATATGTCCCAGGCTTGCCAAGCGGATTTGTAGCTCCGCACTGTGGAAGGGGCCCATGAAATCTTGATAAACTCTACAGCTTCTGCTGAAAGTCCTGGCAGGCACCATCTTCGCCTGAAATTCTGCATGCCAAGAGGGTTAGTGTGCAGATACATTGTCCTTCCGAAGGAGAATGCAACATTGTGCTTTGTCTTTGGTAAATGCTTTGACCGCAAAGGATCCTGAGAGAAGCTCTAAACAATTTATGTGAAGCTCTAGCTCTTCCTGGGACCATTTTCCTCCTGTCTCCGAATGCCCACATCTGGCGCCCCAGCCTGATCTGCTGGCATCCGATTCTATGATAAGCTCTGGAACGTCTCCGAATATGGCTCGGCCGTTCCGCGCCCCCATGTTGTGCAGCCACCAGCGGAGCTCTGTTTTGCTGTCGTTAGCAGCAAAAAAAGAAGAAGAATGGACCTAGGACAGCTGGGGTTTATAGCAGCAGGGCAACCCTCATTGGCTATCAGAACTGAGGCTATGGACTACCTAAAGCCTAAGACTTATGGGGGTTGTAGTTTGGATACACCTTTCTTCATAAGACATTTGGTTACTCCGTTTTTCTTTTCTTTCTTTGTTTTTAAGCCAGTTGCACACGGCTAACGTGAAAAAAAAAAATCACGTTTTGATAGGCTGTTGTTTAGCAGTAATAAAGAAGATAAGCATAATGCTCGCCTCCGGTCTTGTCATAGAATTTGCAACACATTTTGCCAAAATAACTCACTCTTGGGTACTACTCAAGTAGTCTGTCAGAAAAGGAATTAATTGTCATTTCGCCTGTGTGTCACTTTTTCATTGATGCTCAATCACATGGTGAGAGTATGAGATCACCAAAGCGGCAGGAGTTTACAGGTGGCAATATTTAAAAAGAGAGATAACGGACACCCCTCCCAACTAAAGAGAAAATGAATTGTCAGATTAATTGGTCAACAAGGTCTCAGAATATAGGCTGCAGGCTGGCTTCAGGAGGGGCAGTAGCACAACACACCCAGTATTCTCTTTGAACCAACTTCTCTTAAAACATGGGGTGCGTGGTAAGCAGGCCCTATATTTGGAGTGACCAGACATCCCGGTTTTGCTGGGACCGTCCGGGTATTTGCGCCTCTTTCCCGGGGTCCCGATACTTTTTTATTTTTTTATTTAATAGTATATTTTATTGTTTTTGACAACAAACATAATCAACAAGAACACAACAAAATAAAATCAAATCATATGCATTCGAAAGAGTGAATCAATAATAAATCATATTTGAGGTCTGACAAATTCCGTCTGCAGCTGCCTCCCTGCGTTCAAAAGTGTGTGCCCTTGGAATGTCAAGGATTAGCAGGAGTT